>NC_048445.1:16328537-16703238 GCF_004353265.1 Vitis riparia
AAAAAGAAAATTCTAGGCTAGAAATTAGGCTAATAGAATGCGAGGAATTTGTAATGAATATGACAACTAATTAGTCCTATAATCACTTTAAATTAGAAAAGGAATTACAACTCACACTAACCCTCCCCACTAAGTTGGTGCATAGATGTCTCTAATGCCCAACTTGTCTAGTGAGTTGTGGAAGCTTTTACTTGAAATAACCTTTATAAGCATATTTGTGAGTTTATCTTTGACATCACAAAAGGAAACTGAATGAATTTTTCTTCAAGATTTTGTTTGATAAAATTTTGATCCACCTCAACGTTGAATCAGGTTATGAGAACTTACAATAGTTGCCTTGTTGTCACAAAACAAATTCATTTCCATCATTGTGTGCAAACCCAATCTCGGTTAACAACTTCCTAACCAAAGAAGCTCACAAAGTCCCTTGGAATTCCTTTGAACTCTGCTTAGACAATAGACAATGCTACCACCTTCTACTTTTTGCTTCTCCCTATAACCAAATTACCACCAACAAAGGTTAAATACCCAAATGTCAACTTTCTATTAGTAGTTCTTGCCCAATCTATGTTTGAGTAACCATCAACATTGAGATGGTGACTCTTAGAGAACATGAGTCCTTTACCAGGGGTAAATTTTAAGTAGGTGAGCATCCGAATTACCGCCCCCATATGATCTTCACTAAAATTGTGCATGAATTAACTTATTAGGCTGACAACGTAAGTGCAATATCCAGACAAGTATGAGATAAATAGATTAGTTTACCCACTAATATTTTATATCTCTCTTTATTGGTTGGCACTCGATTTGAATGTTCCCTAAGTTTATGATTTTGAACAATTACTGTATTAACTAGCTTGCAATCAACCATTCCCACTTCAGATAATAAGTGTAATACATGATTTCATTGGGAAAGAAATATACCTTGGCTTGTTTTGGATACTTCTATTCCCAAAAAAGCATTTTAGTCCTCCTAGCTTCTTCATCTCAAATTTGGTTCCAACTATTTTTGAAGCTAGGAAATTTCTTCTATGTCATCTCCTGTGATAATCATATCATCCACTTATATTATCAAGGTATAATTTCCTTGTTCATGTTAAAAAAAAGAAATAAAAAAAAAAGAAAAAAAAAAAAGAATATGATTTGAGTTACTTCGTTGAAAACCATATTTTCTCATAGCCTGGCCAAAACGACCAAGCCATGCTTGAGATGACTTTTTCAGTCCATATGCTAGTTGCAACTTACATACTACTCCAATGCTTTATGATGCAATGTAATTAATTGGAATATCCATATACACCTCCTTCTCAAGGTCTCCATGAAGAAAGGCATTCTTCACATCGAATTGTGTAAAGGCCAATTAAATTTGCTACTAGAAATAGTAAAAGTCTAACAATGTTTAGTTTTGCCACTGGTGAGAATGTCTCCTGATAGTTTATGTCATATGTTTGTGTATATCCCTTGGCTACAAGCCTTTCCTTGTATTGCTCAATAGACCTATCTGCCTTATGGTTAATGGAGAACACTGATTTACACCCTACTACTTTCTTTCCCTTCAGTAGTGGAACAAGATCCCATATCTTATTCTTTTGTAGTGCCTTCATTCCCTCTTAAATTGTTTAGGTCCATTTTGAATCTACTAAGGCTTCATGTACTCCACAAGGAACATGACAAGAGAACAACTTGTGAATAAAGGCTTTAAGAGGCTCAAATAGTATCTAGATACTTTGATTCTTTCTCTTCAATATTTGGTGAGTATCGAACTAGAGGTTTACCTCTATTATGCTTGAAAGGTAAGTGATAACTAGTTGGAGTATCCAAAGCATGACTAGAAGATGATACAAGGGAACTTACTTCAAGAATATTCTTTGGAGAACAATTGTTAGGTATGTGAGGCAGAGGGGTTTTTTGCTAGAGGATCCAAATTCACCTTCCTTCCCATTGTTTCCACCATTTCCATTTCTTTCGTCCTTATTTTCTATGCTATCTCCTTATGTTCTTTTATTGCCACAACCTCATTTCCTTCCCTTATTATCTTGCTAGATCTAAGTTCTTGATCAATTTCCTTAACTTCCTTAAAACCCTTCCACTATTGTTCTTCATCCTATGTCTCCCCTTGAAGATCATAAGTGGATTCTGATGAAAAGTAAAAAAAATTTCAGCTTCCAAAAATGTGACATCTGTCATGAGCTAGGTAAATTTGGTGGTAGAATTGTAGCAACGGTAGCCCTTTTTATTTGTAGCATACCCAGAAAAAAAAAAATGCAATGAACGACACAAGGATTGAGTTTTGTTCTTTGATTTTTATGCAGATGAACAAATGTAACACATCCAAATGTGTGGTGGAATAAATAGTATGGACGGTAAGGTAACATGGTTAGATGAAAGCCTATAATGGAGTTTGAAACTTCAATACATTTTAGGGCAGTCGATTCAATAAATGTACAACAATAACAATAGCATCATCCTAATGTTGACCAGGTACTTTGCTCCAATTAACAAAGCAAATGTGCCATTTTTAAATTATATTTGTCCTTTCTCTCAACTATGTCATTTTGTTGTGGAGTGTGAGTATAAGAAGTTTCATGAAGAAGGTCATTTAATTGAAATAGCTTGAAATTATTGGTTGACATACTTGCTTTCATTATCTGATTGAAGAATTTGAACTTTATCTAAGAACTGATTTTGAATCATGACATGAAATGCACAAAACACACCAAATAGCTCATCCTGGGTAAGACTGTGTGTATTCTCATGCTTCTAGCACGTTCATTTAGTGCTCTATTCAGGCACTCTACTACACCATTCTTCTCAGGTGTCTTGGGAACAATTTTTTCCAGTTTAATTCATTAGTTGCACAAAACTCTTTAAGCTTCTCATCTTTGTTACTCTCCTCTGTTGTCAGATTTCAACCGCTTCACTTTCAAGCCCTTCTTATTTCTCCACCATGGCTTTCCATTTTTTTTTGAAAACATCACAAACTTTTGATTTCTTTTTCAAAAAAAATAAACCCATACTTTCTTAGTAGAGTCATCAATGAAGGTGACGTAGTACAATGAGCTTCTAAGAGATGAAACTAGTGATGGCCTCCACGCTTTTGTGTGAACCAGCTCTAACTTCTCGACTTTAGGTGGATTGCCAATCTTTGAAATAGCTCTAACGCATGTTTCCACAAACCTCATTTAGAGAATTAATAGAAGGCACCCCAAAAACCTTCTTAGGAGTAAGTAATTTAAGACTTCCAAAATTTAAATATCCAAAACATGAGTATAATAACTAAATTTTATCATCAACTATAGAGCTAAAGAAAGTCAATTATCCACAATTAATATTTAATGAAAATAAATGATTTTGTATCATATTTAGCTTTGCTATTAATCATTTCTAATCATTGTTAATGGTACGAACACCCATATAGATCCACATATCAAACCATTTTTTTTTTAAAGTTGCCTTATACTTAATAGATTTTGATGAAGACATGGATTAACATATAACAAATTAGAGATAAAATTTTAGGATCCTTTATTTAATTGAATGAAAATCTTACCTTTATCCTTAACTAGTGCTATTATATCATTTCCAAATTTTACCCTCTAAATTAGAAGTCTTATCTAACTTGGAAAGCATCTCTTCCCTACCACACATATTACTACTATAGATTGAATCCAAAACCATGTACTTTTGTTTTCATTCTTTCTAGCACTATAAGCTAATAACAAGGTCTCTAAATTTTCACTTTTACCTTTATAGCATTTGCCTAAAAATTCCTTTCATTCGATCTCCAAGCCCTACGTTTTAACTTGCAATGACCATATTTATTTTTAACTATAATATTATATATGAGATTTATTAATTTCTTTTAGTTGAAATATTTCCTTATCCTCATTTTAGCCTAATTTGGAATTTCCTTTTCTAATTTTCAATTCTAACCCTCTCTTACTTGATTTAGAATTATTTTGAGACTCATTTTTTCTCTTCTAAGCTTTACTTGGATTTTTAGTGCTTTTTCACCTCAATCTAAGACCTTTCATCCAAGTGTTGTTAATGGGCTTGCAAGGAACCTATCAATTCATTTGATGTCATGGTACTATGATCGTTCAATTCTTCAATTATTATTACCTTATACTCAAATCACATGGTTAAGGTTTAAATAATTTTCTACATAACTTGGAGATGTGAAACATTTCACCATTAGATTTCATTTGATTTTAATAATTTAGTCACTAAGGAATGTGATTTCAATGCTCATTTCTAATTTATTGACCGAAAAAATTGCATTGGACGAGTATCAGGTATAACCAAAAGTGGAGTTGTTCCTTATGAAGGGGGAAGTTTTCATGTATGCTTTGCATGATGAAGATGATATGCCAAGGAAACTTCAAGGAAGCTCTCCTTTGCTTGTGACATGTGAAAAGCTACAACCAACTCCATTTGGAAGTTGGTTGAAACTTCCACTTTTAGCTTAAGATAATTAGTAGCAAGTGGGTTCTCAAGGTCAAATGCAAGATAGATGGTTCAATAGAGAGGTATAATGCTTGACTCATGGCCAAAGATCACATTCAAAGAGAGGATGTAGACTATAAGGAAACCTTCTAATCAATAATGAGGTTTGTCTCAATTTGCCCAATTCCTTTCCCTCCTTTTGAAGTAAAAGAATGCTGCTCTATTGATAGGAAAATTTAGAGAGGATTTTACTTATTTGATATTTGACATTCTTTTTGAAATTTAAAATTGGAATGCTTTAAATTGCAAACATGCTCTTGACGTTGGCACATATGACATGGAGGATGTATTTTGATATGATTTGGGTCCACTAAAATTTGAATTTAGTCCTAAAGGTATCCTATTTATATGAATAATTTCTTTTTGCTTCAATATACTAGAGAAAGAGAAAAAAAGAATTAAATAATGGAAATTAACGTTTTTAAAAAAAAAGTTTAAATTATTATCTATTGTTAAAGATAAATGAGATTATTTGAGAAATTCATTATATCCAATACTTCATCTAAACAACCACAAAATATTCATTGAGTATATTTTAGGTGATATTTCCTCAAACGTAGGGAGTCTTATAAATTCATTTTATTGATGGCAAATATAAATGATCAAATACTTATTAATTGAAATCATATCAAACCCACTTTGGATTATATATATATATATATATGTATGTATGTATCTATGTGTAAGATTAAAAACATTTAGGTAAAAAAGTACCAATATTGTTAAATGTATACTCTAGTAAAAAAAAAAAAAAATACTTGTCCAACTTTTATTTTTCCTTTTTGTGAATTAAAAACCATGTGATTTATTAAGATGATAAGAAGTTTTTAAAATTTTATAATTTATGGAACAACCAAATCCTTATAATAATATAACTTAACTAATATTTAGGGTTTTTTCTTCTATTTTTTTTTTCAGATACATTAAAAGTTTGATATATGGCTTATTAATATATTAAAAAAATTAGAACTCATATGTATGAAATAAAATTAATTAATTTCTAAGATATAAAACAATATATATGACACACCACCCAACAAAAGTTTTGCATGAAACACAGTAGAGATGGACAATATCCATTCGAGTTTTTAGATTACCATCATAAGTATACCCAAAGTTTGTTCTAGGACTAGTCCAAAGGTTTACCTCTACATATATAGAAAATCAAAAATTTGTGCAAGTCAATTTTCTTCTTCTTAATCTAAATGTCACATAGTCTTGAATTTTTGGCACAAAGGCAATAGCTAGAGATTTGCAAAAAGGTCAATCTTACAAGAAAAAAAAATGTGAAACTTACTCATTATTGATGTGGCATTGGAACAGTGTTCAAATGGCTGTTGGAGGCAACATCCATAAAAGTAGCAGAGAAAGCATGAAATCTTGTAAGCTAAGCTTTCATTACAAGTTATATTAAATTAAGATAAGACCAGAAAAGAAAAGTATTTGAACCCTATTATCATTTTTTTGAATTGTTCATGCATTGAGAATAGATCATTTTGATATTATATTTTCTTATAATATAAAAAAATATTAAAATATCTCTATAAATATTTCTAGTGGGAAAATGTTATAGGATAGAGATGAACTTATGAAGACTATACGTGATGCATTGAAATGTGACGACGAGTAGTTGGAAACATCCAGTGGAGTGAGGGAACTAATCATACTTCATACTTCAGGATATAGATATAAGAAGTGTTGAGACTTAATAATTATATATAGTTTCTATCCTCTATAATATATTTGCCACCAAAAGAATTAATCCTTTGAGAAAGCTTAATGATCTAATTTGAATTAACAGATGTCATGAAATCTCAAATCTTGAAACATAACACATTATATGAGGTATGCATTTTGACTAATATGGTAATTAACTTTTATTCAAATGTTATTTATTTATTGCACTTCAATCTCAAAACAATCAAGTTGTATTTTAATGTGATAATCTCTAGCATAATATTTGAGGGTTCCAATCACTCTATATACCAAAAGGAGTGTTCCTTATTTGTTTTTTATTATATATTTATTTATGGAAAGCAAATTTTTACTAATCTATTATTTAAATATTATGATTAGCTATTAACTTTTGAAAGGAATGGGGCAAAAGAAAAAAAAGGAATTACAACTCATGCCAACACTTCCCCTTAAGTTGGTGCATAAATATCTCTAATGATCAACTTGTCTAGTGAGTCATGGAAACTTTAACTTGAAACAACCTTTTAAGCATAACTTTGAGTTGATCTTTTAACTTGATGAAAGGAAATCAAATGATTTTTTCTTCAAGATTCTATATGATAAAATGTCCATCCACCTCAACGTGATTGGTATGATCATGTAGGAATTTTTTGGTAATTTTTCTTTAGTTTATTTAATAAAACTTTTGTAAAATATTATTTTATTTTTTGTGGTAAAAAGTGTGAGTTTGTTACTAATTTTTTTTAAAGGGCAAATATTTAGTTAGTGCTAACAAATGGTATATTAATTCACTAATGGTTTATTATTATTATTTCATAGATTTTTTAAAACAAATTTCCATGTAACCTCACTTCACCATTGTAGACAGAAAAATAAATAAATAAA
Source organism: Vitis riparia (assembly GCF_004353265.1). NCBI lineage: Eukaryota > Viridiplantae > Streptophyta > Magnoliopsida > Vitales > Vitaceae > Vitis > Vitis riparia. The sequence continues at coordinate 16,335,624 of NC_048445.1, forward strand.
ATAAAATAAAAAATAAAAAATAAAAACTATGAAAATAGCCTAGATATTATAAAGATAGCCACAAGAGCAACAAAACTCATCATCTCACACTCATCATTCACTAATGGTCGAGGGCAGTGATTACAACGAAGAAAGAGATCTTGTGTTAGAGTAGGGTCCGGCATTGGCATGGTTCATCTCGGTGTTGGAGTTGGATTCAGATTTTGTACCTGATTGATGATCAAGAAGGCTCAGAAGAAATTGCCGAATGAGAAATTGCTGATTTCACATTCATCAATTTTTTCTCAGTCTTGATCATCTATCAGGTACAAATTCTTTAATCCTGTGTTTGTTTTTCTTGATATCCTGGACAGGTTAACAAGTATGTGATAGGTCCCAAACTCAGAGTATAAGTCTAAGATACTTTGTTTTCTCTTCGGGTGAGAAACGAACCACAATTTGATTACAAAGAAAAAATACCTTTCTTTAACGAAAGCATTGGCTGCTTTAAATAAGCAAAGCCACGTACAAACGAACCAAAATAAAAGGGAAACTAACAGCTAACAAATGGAACCCAATACACTTAAAACAGAGCATAACAAACGGAAATAAAATGACGGAAACTCTCACTGCGGATGACCAATTTATTGCAAAGAAAAAATACCTTTCTTTAACGAAAGCACTAGCTGCTTTAAATAAGCAAAGCCACGTACAAACGAACCAAAATAAAAGGGAAACTAACAACTAACAAATGGAACCCAATACACTTAAAACAGAGCATAACAAACGGAAATAAAATGACGGAAAACTCTCACTGCGGATGACCAATTTGATTGCAAAGAAAAAATACCTTTCTTTAACGAAAGCATTGGCTGCTTTAAATAAGCAAAGCCACGTACAAATGAACCAAAATAAAAGGGAAACTAACAGCTAACAAATGGAACCCAATACACTTAAAACAGAGCATAACAAACGGAAATAAAATGACAGAAAACTCTCACTGCGGATGACCCATTTCTTTTGCGAAACTCCTTCAATATTTCTTTTGGTGAAGCGGCTTGAATGGTTTGCACGTCCACTCCTTGTAGCCTTCGGTCTTGATTTTCCCAAATAAAATCCATGGTCAACTGTTTCCAGTTACAAACCACAGATCCAGCATTTCAAGCCATTGAACGCCAAGGACAAGATCAAGACCTGATAAGGGCAGACAGAAAAGGGTGAGGTAGAATTCGGTACCTTGTAATTCTACCCGTACCTTATCGTAACGCCCCTAACACGTTAGTCTTTCTCCGTTGGCCACCCGGACAGGGAATGTCTCCGTAGGTATGACTAGCAACCTGAGCATATTTGCCAAACGGTTGCTGATGAAGTTATGTGTTGATCCGCTGTCAATCAAAACCATTACTTCATGGGAACCCATTTTCGTTGTTACCCGCATGGTTTTCGGTGCTGTCCATCCTGTTAGTGCGAGCAAGGTGATTTCTGGTTTAGGTTCATGTTCCTGCACCTCTGCTGCCTCTCCACCGTGGTCATCTTCCAATATTTGTTGATCAATACCGTCCCCACAATACACGTTACCCGCATACCCCTCTAAGAGTAAGAGCTGCGGTTTTTACATCTATGGCCTGCTGTAAAACGTTCATTACAGTTGAAACAGAGACCTTGTGCTCTCTTCCTCTGCATTTCTTCCCAAGACAAACGCTTAATGGGTTTCGCAGGTATAGCAGGAGCTACACGAGTGGCTTGTGGAAAAGCTATCGGAGCTCTCACAGGTGGTAACCGCATGAACCTTCTTTGCCGTGCGAGTTGATCGTCCCTCATCCGTGCCAAGTTAATGACCTCTTTGAGCGACTGTGGCTTAAACATCCGGATCCCATCCGCTATTTCAGCCTTCAAGCCACCCATGAATGTCCCCACCAATGCTTTCTGAGTCTATCCTTGGACCCTATTGCCGAGCTTTTCAAACTCGCGCTGGTAGTCCCTCAAAGTTCCCAGTTGCTTGATCCTTGAGAGAGCTTCATCAAAGTCTTCGCATCCTGATGGTCCGAAGTGAGCCCATAATTCCTCTTCGAATTTTCCCCATGAAATCACATGTCCTTCTTCCATTAACGTCCTGTGAAGCCACTGCCACCATTGGTTGGCCTCCCCTTCAAGGTGGTAAGCAGCCATGGGAACCTTTTGGTTTTCTACAGTGCTCTGGTAGTCAAAGAATTGTTCCACCCAATTGAACCACTCCGTTGGATCGTCTCCAGAGAAGTGTGGAAATTCTAGCTTGGCTGATTTGGACGAGACGATCTGCCTACCTCCATTTTGGTTTTCTTGGTGGTAATTGCCCTGATTTGAGGACTCCGGATTAGCGAGCAACACGTTCGAAAGTCGATTGAGAGCTTCCTCCAGATGGTGGAGTTTGTCGATCATACCCAACTCCATTCGCTGTAGTTCTTTCTGAACTACACACCAAGTCTAGTCTCCAAGTGCTCAATTCGCTCCTTGTTGGTTCCTATAAGAAATGCTCTAATACCAATGATAGGTCCCAAACTCAGAGTATAAGTCTAGGATACTTTGTTTTCTCTTCGGGTGAGAAACGAACCACAATTTGATTGCAAAGAAAAAATACCTTTCTTTAACGAAAGCATTGGCTGCTTTAAATAAGCAAAGCCATGTACAAACGAACCAAAATAAAAGGGAAACTAACAGCTAACAAATGGAACCCAATACACTTAAAACATAGCATAACAAACGGAAATAAAATGACGGAAAACTCTCACTGCGGATGACCCATTTCCTTCTGCACGTAGGACTCTCAACTGCCACAACCCAGTCCAAATCCAACGGTCCTTCACGTTCCCACTCATCCCAAATATTTGGGATTTGGTTTATGGCCCCTCTCAGATCGTCGTGGCCTATCATGAACCGTGAGTACTTGATAGAGAAAAGACGTGGTCTTTCAGAAAGTCCTCAGCAGATGGGACCGGTCACTCCTTCTACCCCAAATCCATGTGAGAAAGCCTCCGTTGGAGGCCCTCCTTGCAAACACCCGCCTGCATCTCCTACAAGAGCACATGCCATTGCTCCAGCTGTCAAGGTTACCATGCACAAGTGACATTTTTACAGGCCATCAGATCCAAGTATACGTAGTTCATTGTCGTGTTTGTCATTTGAATAAACTGATTTGTAGGTCATTTTAGATTTAGTATATGTATTCTGTTTTCATCTTTTGATGACGCTTATATTAAACGAATAACGTAGACAAGTTCTATGCATTCTGTGTATTAATTTCGCTCTTGATGTGTGTTGTAACAATGTGAAGTTTGTACACTTTATGATATATAAATAAAAAGAAGAAAGTTGAATCAAGAACAAATTTTTGCTTCATGATCTTTTGCATGGCTGAAACTCAACAGTCTATTAATTAGTGATTTACTTTTATTAGAAAGCAGAATATATTATCATAGAATGGATTTGCCCTATAATTGAACTTTTCAAATTTGTGAATCAAATTTTAAAGCATGCAAGTCTTTTTTTTTCTTTTTCTTTTGGGTTGAACAGATTTTGTTGTCTTTGCATATATATTTTTTCTATATTTTAGGGATATATGGGAAGAAGAAATCGAAGCAATTGGGCTGTTGAGAGGCCCATACTAACCCAAATATTTTGACCTTGTAAGGATGTGATAGTTTTAATGTCAAGGGGCTAAGGATCAATGTATGATTATTCAAATCCTATTAAAATCTCATCTAACATTGTGAGGATTGTTTTATTTTTATGTTCTTGAACTAACATTATTTGCATAAAGCTTCCATTGGCACAACAGATACTATACATTTTAACATCTCCAAATGTTCATAAACCAGATATTTGTCGATGCAAGTGGAATAGACATGCTAATCTATATGAATCATACTCATTTTTAGAGGTTTAGATTAAAAAAGCTAGTTACTATGATTTGTCCTCAAAGAAAAGTCAAGAAATGAGTAGAAAGTCCAAGGAGCATAGGAAATTTTTGTAAACCATGCGTATTGTTGATTCAAGTCAAACAAAATCTACCTAGCGTTTGCTATATCAAACTTGGAATATTTGAATAGTAATGCCAAACTTATCATCTTGTAACATGGGTATTTGTGTGTGTATAACACGACAACGTGAGCCAAATTAATGCTCACTTATTGCATTGTTTGTGTTGTATGATTAACTTTTAGCTAGAATATTTTTTTTAAATAATAATAAAATAAAATAAAAAATTCAAATTCATGTGTATGTTGAAAATAATGAGTATAGATCATGCATCTTGATATTCATCACTGGTGCATAAATTTATTACAACTTAATATTTTGAACTTTATTGATAATTTAGCATGCATGTTAGTAGACCTAGTTTGATGTGTTATGAGTTTCACCCTTGGTCAATGTATATACATATATTGATCAAAACCCATCATCTAACCAATCTAATTATTGTGTGCCTTTGGGGAAAAAGGGAGAAAAGTTTTATACACATTTTTCTTGCATTTTCTCAAGAGATTTGAACAAAAGAAAACAAAATCATAAACAAGCTTTGTGGTGGTGTGCAAATGGAATGTATATGCAGATACACACCCAGATGATGGCCCATTTTGAAAGGGCAAGCATTGTGTCTTAGGTCTTGATGATGGAAATTAAAGCTGGTGCATCTAAGTGGAATCATGTCCATAGAATTGATCAATTCTTATTAGGAGTGTTAGGAAGTGTCCCCAAATTCCTAATTAGTATAAATTCTTTTTTTTGTAGAGAATATTATATAGAATATTTTTAGGTTGATATATTATTGTAATATTAGACTTCTTTATAAAATAAGAAAGGTCGTTGGAAATATCTCTATAAATATTATAAGTCATGAGGAGAAAAAGTTATGAGATGAAGATGGGCCTATAAAGACTATACGAGGTGAATAAAAATATGAGGAAGAACGAGAGTTACTTGATGGAGTGAGAAGCTCATGATAAGGTAGGGATACGAAGAGTAGAGAAACATGGGATGTTTTGAGAAGCCAATAATTGTATCTGGTTATGTCCTTTGTAATGTTCTGGTTCTGTCCTCAGTAATGTTCTTTATTGTATAGTGGAATGATTCTCTCTCATCCATTGACGTAAGCATGGTTAGTTGAACTATATTAAAAACTCGTGTATCGTATGTGTTATTGTTTTATGTTTGTGTTCTTGATTAACGATGTTTGCATGAAAGCTTTCGTTGTCATAACAAATTGGTATAAGATATTGGGTTGAAGATTTATGGAAGATTAAAAAATCACGGAGCACACAAGGTGAAGGCAAAAGGAATTTTCAGTGAAGGTAGAGTCGATTGCTCTCTTGTAGTGATATAATACAAAAAAGTTTGTGTCATGGAGAGTTTGAAGATTGACTTCATGGAATTTGGTCTAAGGTGGAGATTGTTAAGAAGTGTCCCAAATTTCTAATTAGTATAGATTTCTTTTTTGTAAAAAATATTATATTGAATATTTTTGGATTGATATATTATTGTAATATTAGACTTATAGAAAAAGGAAGGTTGTTGGAAATATCTCTATAAATATTCTAAGTCGTGAGGAGAAAAAATTATGAGATGAAGATGGGCCTGTAAAGACTATATGAGGTGAATAGAGGTGTGAAGAAGAATGGGAGGTACTTGCTGGAGCAAGAAGACTCGTGATAGGGTAGGGATATGAAGAGTGGAGAAACATGGGATGTTTTGGGAACCCAATAATTGTATCTAGTTATGTTCTCTGTAATGTTCTTTATTATATAGTGAAATAATTCTCTCTCATCTGTAGACATGGGCATGGTTGGCCGAACCACGTTAAAACCTCATGTATCATTTGTGTTAATTATTTTATCTTTGTATTCTTGATTAACGATGTTTACATGAAAGCTTCCGCCATCGTAACAAGGACTATATGTTGCGAGAAAAAGTAGTTTAACATCCAGAACTGTGACCAAACTCCAAAGTTTCAAGCATCATCAATTCAAGTAAACCCTTGGTGTGAATGTAAGAATGAAATGAGAAATTAAACTTTGCCATGCATTCAGGTAATTCAAGGGCAGTTTCTCCTTTATGACCATTCAATTTCCAGTCATCTCGTGCCAAAACCTATTAGTCAAGAATCCAAACCCTTCAAACAAATCAAACAATTAAAAATTCAAGTGATTACATTGGATATGCATGCTTATAAATAACAACACACACCATCTCCTCTTCATACGCATATAATCTACATATCCAATTTATTTTTAGTTCATCTCCTGTCCTGTTTGCCTCATCACCAAGACTATCATGAGGTTTCTCAACGTTGTTTTTACTGTCATAGCCCTTGTTTTTCTTCTGAGTGTCCAGCCACACAATGCTGCTAGGGTTCAGCAAAGTCGTCCTGTCCCTCCTTCTGGCCAAAATCCATGTGGGAAAACCCCCGTTGAAGGCCCTCCTTGCAAACATCCACCTGCATCTCCTGCAAGAGCACATGCCACCGCTCTGGCTGTCAAGGCTACCATGCACAAGTGACATTTTTACAAGCCATCAGCTCCAAGTATACGTAGTTTATTGTCGTAGTTTTCATCTGAATAAACTGATTTGCATGTCATTTGAGCTTTAGTAACTGTATTCTATTTTTCATCTTTTGATGAAGTTTGTGTTCAACGAATAACATGGACAAGTTCTATGCGTTTGTGTATTACTTTGGCTCTTGATGTGTGCTGTAACCATGTGAAGTTTGTACACTTCATGATACAAAAATAAAAAGAAGAAAATTAATTGAATCATGAACAAATTTTTTATTGTTTCTTTTCTGATGGCCATTGATCTTTTAAACGTCTAAAACTTGATAGTCCATTAATCAGTGATTTACTTTGATTGGAAAGTAGAATATATATATATATCAACATAGGGTGGATTTGTCCTGATAAGACAAGCATTTCGGACACTAGGAATAGTAGGTTTTTCAATCAAAATCCTTACAATCCCACTGCTAAGACATTTTGAAGACGACAATCTATTGTTTTTCAATAGTAGGTATGACCTTTGATGCGTCATTTTGACTTAATCTCTTGACTTACAATTGTTTGATCTAACTTCTATTTAATTTAGTATTCTATTACTTTATAAAATATCTCTCTAATTTATAGTATATCAAGGAGAATTAATTTGTACTTGTCCTTATTTTGAAAATAATTCCCAAAATCTCTATTTAGTGGCTGGTTTTATCTCAATGAATTGGATAGTAGTCATAGCCACATGCAGCAAGAGAATAAGTCAAATTTGGTTGCACAAAATTAAAGCTTTGATATATGTTTATTCCTAAAAGAAATTTGACATTCATGTCAAAATAAAAATTTGTAAGACTAAGGCTTTCTTCAAGAAGTGTTTTAAAAAATAATTCTGAAAAATGGTTTTCCAAAACAGTTTTTAAAAATGGTTTTCTAACGTTTTATAAAGCAAAAGTTTTTTTGAAAACTTGAAATGTTCTTAATTTGTTTTCTATATTTTCTATATTTTTAAATATATTCTTAAAATAAATTTTATTTTTACCATTTTATTTTTAATTATTTTTTAAAATAATTTTTAAAAATAGTTTGTATTCTTAAAACTGTGTTTTGTTTTCTAATTATCAAACTTGTTTCCCGGTTTTTTATTATAAAAGATAGAAAACTATTTTCAAAAGCAATTATCAAACATACCTAAATCTTCTTGCACCCTAACAAGATTCTTAATTCCTTAACAAAAAAAATTAGTCTTTCTATCAAAGTACATGTTTTGAAGCCATTTAACTTAATCTTTAAATTAAGCTTTGCGACAATCCATTGGCATAAAAAGAAAAAAAAAAAAAAAGGAAATGGATAGATACGGAGGAGAGGGACCATTGAGATGCAAAAAACCCAACTCCTAAAACAAGCCTACGAGCTTCGATCTTGAGCATGGCCACCCTTAGTAGCGGAAGCCACAGCAACATCAATCACAAAATTGGGAAAATGCAGGTTCAAGGCGCACCTGCCTCCTCTCTGTCCAGGGATGTGTGTGCATGGACTGGTTCTGGGTTCACCTCTTTACCTAATAAAAACCCATCAACAGGATATGTATTAAGATCAAGCAAATCTGTCACCTTACGGTTTTTCCTTGTCCAACATGGGGCTCTTGCAACTCTAACCCATGACCTAGCTCTAATTAATATCACTTATTAGGATCAATGGCTTAATTAACTATAAACCAATTTGCTGTAAATAAGATCAATTAATCTTGATGTCAGTCAATCAATCATATTCTTCTTCAGGCTTAACTTTCCGTGGAGTTGGACTCATCCCACATAATACACGCATCGTTGGGCTTTACTTGTCTTGAGACTTATGCTGGTGTCTAACCATCTCCGACCTTACCTACTCATCCCAAAATTAGCATCATTGTTTCATATCTAATTAATGTGTTTTTTTTTCTTTTTCATCATTTTTGTCTCAACATATTTTAGGAAAGGGACTGCAATTCTTGAAAAAATATGGTATTCGTCTCTAGAAGAATATAAAAATCTATAGCCCAATTTTTAGATCAAGAGGTCAGCGTTGATTTCAATGGAGTGGTCTACGGAGCAGAGGATATTACTTTGGAAGCAATTTTCTGTGACTATGCTCTCTTATTTATTTGACTTCCAAACTTCAATGGAACGTTTCAAAGGTAATTTCATTCTCAGCATGTGATCCAAAAAAGAGAGGAGGAAAACGGAGAGTGAGGGTCGATTACATAGAAGACTTAAAAATGGATTCAAACCCAATTCTAAAGTTTCCCAACATAGCTCGATTTAAGATACATGGAGTCATAGGTGGCCGCTGTTTACGCACAAAAATATGGTTTGAAATTTGACTTCTCTAATAATTCATCTTCCTGACTTCCTTTTCGACTTAAAATTTGGTCTCTTCCGACTTTGCTTAAATACATGGAGTCATAGATGGATTTTAATTTCTTCTTTGATTATTTATTTATTTATTTTTAATCAAGTGAGTTTTGATCAACATTGAGGTGGTATATGAGACATATGGTATGTGCTCATGTGCCTATTTCTAGAGAAAAGACCATCATTTGGAATTACAGGTACTGTTAATCGTCTCTTGGCTTGTGACTACGCAAACGTTCCATCTCCATGCATATGGGTCAATCTACCCCTGAATCTTCTTACTAGATGAAAACTCAATATATTATCAAATTGTGATCCTTGGGAACTCAGGTGTGTGTGCAATTTTAAGAAATTTTTATGGCAAGGTATATATAACTTTCCAATTGCTTCAATTTATAATTAATAATTATGTGCGGGTTTGGGTTTTGGTAGATTGCTTGAATCTTGAACCCACACCTACCCTAATATTTTTAAATTGATATTTTTCCAACCCAAGTCAAACTTTGACTTATTCAAAATTTATCCTTCAACTCGAACCCTACGTGGGGTACAAATTGGACCGACTCAAGTTGCAATCCTATTCACATATGCATAAAATTGTCCAAATATTATTTGATTTACAAAAATGTTTGATAAAACTTAATATTTTAAGCTAAATTATTTTTAAATTGTTAACTTAAAATTTATTATTTAATTTATACTTTAAGTATCAAAGTCATCCAATAAAGTTAACATTTTTATTGAATCATCAAATTAACGCATTATTCTTATTAATTTCAATTAATATTTACCTTTGTTAATTTACATTAATATTTACTTTCATTATTGTTAAATAATAAATTTATTTGCTAAACATTCATATTAAATGTCTTGTAGAATCATAAAATAACTACAATATATTTAGTTAAAAAGTTATATGAATCATGTGGTGGAGGCATTGACATAAAAGATATTCTCATTAGATGTGTATATGGACAAAAGGAAATCGATTATTTAAAATAAGTTAATCATTTTGACTTAATGGTTAAAATTATTTTTACCTTTAAGTTATAACATTAAAGGGTGTTTGGTAAAACTTAATACTTATTGATTTAAGTTGAATTTAATTTGACTTTGGTACAACACTTAACATTAAAGGGTTCTTAAGAAAATCATAGTTTGAAGTTAGGTATGACCTTTGATGCATCATTTTGACTTAATCTCTTGACTTACAATTTGGTTTTTTGAAAAACCGTTTTCAAAAGTTGTTTTCTAATCTTTTATAAATAAAAGTCTATTTGAAAATCTAAAATATTCTTAATTTATTTTCTATATTTTTAAATATGTTCTGAAAATAAATTTTATTTATACTACGTACTTTATTCTTTAATCATATTTTTTATATTTTATAACTATTTTTAAAATAATTTCTGAAAATACTTTATTTTCTTAAAACATTGTTCTATTTTCTAATTATCGAACTTGTTTTCCAATTTTTTATTATGAAAAATGAAAAACTATTTTTGAAAAGAATTACCAAACATAAGTGAATCATGTTGCATCCTAACAAGATTCTTAATTTCTTAGCAAAAAAAATTAGTCCATCAATTGAATTTCTTACGTGATTTGAAGTCATTTAACTTTGTGTAAATTAAGCTTTGGGACAATCCATTGGAATAAAAAGTATAAAATCAATTTCCATACATTTTGAAGTTACATCAGTTATGAGAGTTCCTGACCACCTTTTTCTTTTCTTTAGAATTGGTCCTCCAACACATGCCCAAAAAAATATATATAAATAAAACAAAGAAAAAAAAAGAAAAAGAAGAAGCTGGTCATCTACAATAACCCAATTCCAAAGCCAAGCCTACGAGCTTCGATCTTGAGCATGGTTATCCTAAGCAACGGAAGCCACAACAACATCTATCACAAAATTGGGAAATGCAGGCGGCGCAAGCCCAACACGGCCAGCTACGTTCATTTCATTTAAGGTGCACCTGCCTCCTCTCTGTCCAGGGATGTGTGTGCACGGACTGGGACCAGATGGTGGCACCGACCTGCCTGCAGGGACTGACGCAACAAACCATTTCTCTCCGCCCATTGCTCTCCTCCATGCAAAGGCCTCATTGCTTCAACTTCTCCGATCCTCCAACCTGAGAAAACTAGGAAAGTAAATAGCATCATGAAGAGGATTTTCCTACAAGTGAATCCCATTTTTCAAACAAGGAATGGAACGTTTTTGTTTTATATGTATCATTTTTGTTGATTTGTAGTCCCTGGTGACGGTTGACTAGTGGCATTGTCGTTTTCTAAGAAAGATATGGTTTAACTAGGCCAACGTTTTCAAGGTTGAACCGAGTGGGAATGAATCAAGTCATCTATCGACAACTACATGGCAGCATGGTCTCCATATATAAAAGTCATCAAAATGAGGGAAGTGATTACAATTTACAATATGTATATAAATGTAGGGCATCATGTGGGTCAACTTGGATAATCCTTTCTATGATTATTAATTAAATATTATAGTTTTCAAATTAAATCATATAAATAGCCATGGATTTGGGTCGAGATGTTCCACAAGTTTTGGTAATTGAGTAATATAAAAATAGGTATTAAATCAAATTCAATCTTACGAATATTTAATCATTTCAATAATTTTTTTAGGGTATTTGGTTTCTTAAAAAGTATCAAAAAGAGACAAATAAGACCATAAAAGAAAGTAATTTTCTTACGTTTAAATAATATAAAGAAAAGATAAGGAAAATATCACAAAAATAAAAGAGAAATATGCTAAATAGTTTTAATTTCTTCTCACTTTGCTTAGAATTAGACATAAGAAAAGTTGAAAAAATGAATTTTTTTTCTCTTTTAAATGTTTAATTTTCTCTCTTGATTTTTTCATGAAAAAGAAATTAATACTTTTTTTATTTTTCTTTTTCCTTAAACTTTTGAAGAATCAAATACAGTCTCAATAACAAATATACTGTATATCGAATAGATATGAAGTAGAGGATGATTTTGGATATATCTATGAAGTTATCTTCTCCAACTAGCTAAGGCTTAACTACCAACTCGATCTGATGATGTTTTTTCCTCTTTGAGGGAGCCTTTTAAGCAGCTCAGGCAGTATCATGCCCTTAAACTTGTCAAGGATTCCCTTGATTGCCTTGGGTAAGGGTTCCCCTCCTTAAGTGTTGCCAAGTAGGTCACCTACTTCTTCTTTAACCCCTTTTTCACTTGCATAGCTGATAACAAAAGGGTTTTGAGCATACCTTTGGTGACCATAGGGACTACAGATGGTGTCTCCTTCTCCAAGATATTATGGAACATAGGAAGGATAGTCGCACTATCTTTACCTAGCATAGGAAGTCCATCCCTAACACAACATTGAAGTCGTGCATCAGTGCCACTATAAAGTCCATCTTGCCTTCCCAAATGTCAATATGTAGGGTAACCCCTCATGCTACAATATCTTAGAGTGGCTTGGTAGCAAAATTGACTCCCGTAAGCCATTGACCTTCCTTAGATGTATGGAGCTTTAGTTTCTTTACCTCATCCACAAAGATGATTGTGTGTGGCACCCTTGTCCACCATGGCCTTGGTGGGCTTGTCATTCACATAGGCTTCTACGTACATTAACCTTGTGTTGAGAGGTGTCTTAGGCACTAATTTAGTCTTAAAGGCATCTTATTTGTCTATAATGCATGTGCCTTTTTCTATATCGACATCCCTCCAAATGCCACCATAAAGTAATCATGTCAACGGGGTAAAGGGTCGTAGTGTGTACCTTAGTGGCCTTATCAGTTAGTGTTGTCACCTCAAAATACCACTCCATGTGCCATAGTATGTTGTTTGTTGAGTTAAGCATTTTCCCTTCTGCTTTTCAGACTTTGTTTGCCTTGACAATTGATTTGTGACTGGTTCTGGGTTCACCTCTTTACATAATAAAAACCCATTCTCAGGATATGTATTAAGATCAAGCAAATCAGTTTACAGTTTTTTCCTTGTCCACAAATAAATCCTTTCCTCAACACCAGTGCTCATTTTGCAGTGAGCCCATATCTTCCTCATGTTTATGAACATTTATGTCATGTTGTCACGGTAAAATCTCATAGAATGATAATACTTTATCCTTTGCAAGAATTGTAAACCTTCTCTAAAACAACCCACTTTTGGAGGATAGAATCCACCTTTCAATCTGTTGAAAAATATATCCAAGGGACTGCCAAAAAATATATCACTACCAACAAGGAGTTCCTTCATAGTCAACCAAAAAGTCTGTTGGTCCATATCAACCTTTCATCTTCTGTTAAACACGAATTCCATGTGTCCAGAGATAATATTTCTCTTAAATCTGGTAGATCGTAAAGCTCAAATGGAATGTTGCAAAGCTGACCTTCTACCACGCCAAGCTCACACCTTTCTTCCTCAAACTCACAATCATCAGAGTCATCCTCGAAGCTTGTCCCTGAGGCTCGGTTCTCCTCCAATACCATGTTATCAACATTGGAAGAATAAGAAACCCGTCTACAATCACTACTGACCCCTGATACATGACGGCCAATCTTTTGAATGCCCATTGAAAAAGAAAGGACAACGAAGGCAATGATCTGGTTCCACAAAGTCAAATCATCAGAACAAAAATCCTGATTCCCAGAAGAAGCCTGGAGTATGAACAAATCCTTAGCCATTGTCGCAACTTATAGCAACCAATTCTGATTGTTAATAAGCAGAAACAAGTAAAAGCAAGAAACTCTATAATCTATCAGAAGATTTTGATCTGTGTAATCTAATCACAGTAAGCTCCCAATAGATGTACAAATATGATTACATCATTAAGAGCTTTGATCTTTGTCATAGCCATCCTTAGAAATGGAAGCCATGGCAGCATCCTCTCCCAGCATGTACACGGAAAAGCCATGGCAGAACACTGGACCTTCATAACAAGCATGCACACAAATACACAATTTGGCAATTTGGAAAGGGCTTCTGCTCTTGGCTCGTTGCAACTCATAAAAAAGCTGATGCATGTGAGTAGAGTCATCAGTCATATTCAAACATTTGATTCAAAAAAATCTGTTCCCACCGTAGATCTATTCTGTGATCAAACTTAGTGTCCCACAAAGGAAGTAAATTAATAAGGTAAATTATTGAAGTCATGCTTTTAAATATTTCAATTTCATTCATTGTATTTTGAAGAAGCAACAATTCAGACATAAAGTGGGAAGTAGATATTTTTATTTATTTGATTTGATTTATTTTATTTTATTTTACAATTCACATACATAATTGATTTTGAATAATTCATGCTACAAAAATAAAAAGATCGATTAAGTTTGAATCACCAACACGTTTTGCCTTGGTTGTGGTCATCATTGATCTTTAGAATATGTAAAACATCTTGACATTTATTTTACTTTTACAAGAAAATTAAAGTATTTTGAATAATTTGGATGAACAACTTTAGTAGTTTTGACAATCAAAACCTTATATTAAATAGTTTTCATTATAAGATATCATTTTGAATATATGTTAATTTTTCTTTTAGGATGATGTCAAATACTTTCTAGTTCTCTCTCTATGAGGAAAAGAGAGGCAAGTCTATTCAACAACACCTTTTCTTTACTGTGCATGTGGTTTTGGGTTAGTATTAGAAAAAAAACTTGAAATAAATCCTTAAACATAATTACCCATGGATCTTCATATGTGGATGCATTAATTTAGAAACAAGAAGTAAAATATTCTTTTACATTACTTTAGTTTCACAATTACAAAACCCTCCACAAGCTCACATACATGCCCTTCTAGCCTTGTACTAGAAAATTAGAATTTTTGATACAAAAGGAAAATAGGAAGACTATCTTCCAACAAATGGAAAAGAAAAAAAAAAAGGTACTGAAACTATAATGCACTTCATCCTTTTATTGACACAACAATAAATCATGGCATTTTTCAACTTTCTTCAACTTCACAAATTTTATTGGTGACTTTACACCTATTGTAACATCACAATTTATTTATGAATTTACAACTTGATAACTGCACAATTCATTAAGGGCTTTATAACTTGTGTCAACACTCAAACACTCACCCAAACACTTAGCTTTGATACCACTCTGTCACGTTCTAAGTTAATGACACGATCCCGTCCCCTTCCTCGCCCCCTACCTTGCCCTCGAGCTATGTTGCTAAGACAAAATATTTGCAGTATTGAAAGAATTTGGAAAGTAGAAAACAAAGACAAGTTTTTGAAAGTTTTTCATCGATGGTTTTATTGCTCAAGAATAAGGAAATTTATAACTCAACAATTACTAAAAAATAGCTAGCTAAAGAATAACTCACATTACCCACTCTCTAGCCCACTACTACTAGTTATTTGAACTAACTCAATAAGCCAAAATATCTTAAATAAATAAATTAAAATTGTTGCACATGACATAATATTTGTGGACTCCAGTCGCTCTATTACGCTAAAGGAGTGTTCCTTTCTTATTATTATTATTTTTTTTAATGTTATTTATATATTTGTTTATGACAAAGCAACTTTTTATTGATCTATTAGAAAGTGATTAAAGAGATTAAATTTTGAAAGGAATAGGGCAAAAGATTTTATGAACAAGAGTTATTAACTAAATTCTTTTATTTAAAAATTCTCTAAATAGAATTCTTTAATGTGATATAGGATACATTTTTTTTGGTAGGGCACTGTTAGCCTAAATCAAGATTAATAAATGAATATAATGAGCTAATTCATTAACATATATATAAAAGATCTGTATTATGAGATCTAATTGAATTGTAAACTATTTATAATTGAAGTACCCATTTTTAACTCATGTACTTATTTAAAAATGATAAAAAAAAAAAAATTATTCAATGATGTTTGATAAAAAAAAAAGGTTCCTAATTCCAAAATAAAATTACTTGTCCAATTTTTATTTTTTATTTAATTAAAAACTAGTTAATTGATTAAGATGATAAGAAGTTTTTTAAAATTTATAATTAATGAAAAAACTAAATCCTTATAGTAAGCTAATTTAACTATTCTTTAAGGTTTATTCCTTTTTCATTTTCAAATTATAAATACATACAAAAGTTTGGTAGCTTATCATATATTAAACAATTAGAACTCATATGCGTTATATGTGCTCGCGAACCTAAATGCAATATTATTCACCTATAAGATTGGAACTCATGTGTATGAAATCAAATTAATTAATTTATGAGTTATAAAACAATATATATATATATATATATATATATATATATATATATATATATATATATATATGATAAATCCTTACTATGATAAATCTGAGCAATTATATTTTTTTTTCTATGTTTTGTTTACATGAGTCCACCCCTTATATAGAAGTGGTTCACTGAGCAATAAAGAACCGGTAAAGGAAAAAGAAAATTCTAGGCTAGAAATTGGGCTAATAGAATGCGAGGAATTTACAATGAATATGACAACTAATTAGTCCTATAATCACTCTAAATTAGAAAAGGAATTACAACTCACACTAACCCTCCCCATTAAGTTGGTGCATAGATGTCTCTAATGCCCAACTTGTCTAGTGAGTTGTGGAAGCTTTTACTTGAAATAACCTTTGTAAGCATATTTGTGAGTTTATCTTTTGACATCACAAAAGGAAACTGAATGAACTTTTCTTCAAGATTCTGTTTGATAAGACTTTGATCCACCTCAATGTTGAATCAGGTTATGAGAAATTTCAGTAGTTGCCTTGTTGTCACAAAACAAATTCATTTCTATCATTGGTGTAAGCCCAATCTCGGTTAACAACTTCCTAAGCCAAAGAAGCTCACAAAGTCTCTTGGAATTCCTTTGAACTCTGCTTAGACAATAAACAATGCTACCACCTTCTACTTTTTGCTTCTCCCTATAACCAAATTACCACCAACAAAGGTTAAATACCCAAATGTCAATTTTCTATCAGTAGTTCTTGCCTAATCTATGTTTGAGTAACCATCAACATTGAGATGGTGACTCTTAGAGAACATGAGTCCTTTACCAGGGGTAAATTTTAAGTATGTGAGTATTCGAATTACCACCCCCATATGATCTTCACTAGAATTGTGCATGAATTAGCTTATTAGGCTGACAACGTAATTGCAATATCCAGACAAGTATGAGATAAATAGATTAGTTTACCCACTAATATTTTGTATCTCTCTTTATTGGTTGGCACTCGATCTAAATGTTCCCCAAGTTTGTGATTTTGAACAATTAGTGTATTCATTAGCTGACAATCAACCATTCCCACTTCAAATAATAAGTGTAATACATGATTTCATTGGGAAAGAAATATACCTTGGCTTGATTTGGCTACTTCTATTCCCAAAAAAGCATTTTAGTCCTCCTAGCTTCTTCATCTCAAATTTGGTTCCAACTATTTATGAAGTTGGGAAATTTCTTCTATGTCATCTCCTGTGATAATCATATCATCCACTTAGATTATCAACGTAGTAATATTTCCTTGTTCATGTTAAAAAAACAAAAAGAAAAAAAATGATTTGAGTTACTTTGTTGAAAACCATATTTTCTCATAGCCAGGCCAAAACAACTAAGCCATGCTTGAGATGACTTTTTCAGTCCATATGCTCGTTGCAACTTACATACTACTCCAATGCTTGATGATGCAATGTAATTAAGTGGAATATCCATATAAACCTCCTTCTCAAGGTCTCCATGAAGAAAAACATTCTTCACGTCGAATTGGTGTAAAGGCCAATCTAAATTGGCTACTAGAAATAGTAAAACTCTAGCAATGTTTAGTTTTTCAACTAGTGATAATGTCTCTTGATAGTCTTTATCATATGTTTGTGTATATCCCTTAGCTACAAGCCTTTCTTTGGATTGCTCAATAGACCTATCTGCCTTATGGTTAATGGAGAACATTGATTTACACCCTACTATTTTCTTTCCCTTCAATAGTGAAACAAGATCCCATATCTTATTCTTTTGTAGCGCCTTCATTTCCTCTTAAATTGTTTAGGCCCATTTTGAATCTACTAAGGCTTCATGTACTCCACAAGGAACATGACAAGAGAACAAATTGTGCATAAAGGCTTTAAGAGGCTCAAATAGTATCTAGGTGGTTACGTGATTAACAATCAGGTACTTTGATTCTTTCTCTTCAACATTTGGTGAGTATCGAACTAGAGGTTTACCTCTATTATGCTTGAAAGGTAAGTGATAACTAGTTGGAGTATCCAAAGCATGACTAGAAGATGATACAAGGGAACTTACTTCAAGAATATTCTTTGGAGAACAATTGTTAGGTACGTGAGGGAGAGGGGTTTTTTGCTAGAGGGTCCAAATTCACCTTCCTCCCCATTGTTGCCACCATTTCCATTTCTTTCATCCTTATTTTCTATGCTATTCTTCTTATGTTCTTTTATTGCTACAACCTCATTTCCTCCCCTTATTATCTTGCTAAATCTAAGTTCTTGATCAATTTCCTTAACTTCCTTAAAACCCTTCCACTATTGTTCTTCATCCTATGTCTCCCCTTGAAGATCATAAGTGGATTCCGATGAAAAGTAAAAAAAAAAATTCAGCTTCCAAAAATGTGACATCTGTCATGAGCTAGGTAAATTTGGTGGTAGAATTGTAGCAACGGTAGCCCTTTTTATTTGTAGCATACCCCGAAAAAAAATGCAATGATTGACACAAGGATTAAGTTTTGTTCATTGATTTTTATGCAGATGAACAAACGTAACACATCCAAATATGTGGTGGAATAAACAGTATGGACGGTAAGGTAACATGGTTAGATGAAGCCTATAATGGAGTTTGAAACTTCAATAGATTTTAGGGCATTTGATTCAATAAATGTACAACACTAACAATAGCATCATCCTAATGTTGACCAGGTAGTTTTGCTCCAATTAACAAAGCATGTGCCATTTTTAAAATATGTTTGTCCTTTTGCTCAACCATGTCATTTTGTTGTGGAGTGTGAGTATAAGAAGTTTCATGAAGAAGGTCATTTAATTGAAATAGCTTGAAATTATTGGTTGACATACCTGCTTCCATTATCTGATCGAAGAATTTGAACTTTATCCAAGAATTGATTTTGAATCATGACATAAAATGCACAAAACACACCAAATACCACATCCTGGGTAAGACCATGTGTATTCTCATGCTTCTAGCATGCTCATTTAGTGTTCTATTCAGGCACTCTACTACACCATTCTGCTGAGGTGTCTTGCGAACAATTTTTTCCAATTTAATTCCATTAGTTGCATAAAACTCTTTAAGCTTCTCATCTTTGTACTCTCCTCCGTTGTCAGATTTCAATTGCTTCACTTTCAAGCCCATCTTGTTCTCCACCATGGCTTTCCATTTTTTGAAAACATCACAAACTTTTGATTTCTTTTTCAAAAAATAAACCCATACCTTCTTAGCAGAGTTATCAATGAAGGTGACGTAGTACAATGAGCTTCTAAGAGATGAAACCAGTGATGGCCTCCACACTTTTGTGTGAATCAGCTCTAACTTCTCGGCTTTAGGTGGATTGCCAATCTTTGAAATAGCTCCAACGCATGTTTCACAAACCTCATTTAGAGAATTAATAGAAGACAACCCAAAAACCTTCTTAGAAGCAAGTAATTTTAGACTTCCAAAATTTAAATATCCAAAACATGAGTATAATAACTAAATTTTATCATCAACTATAGAGCTAAAGAAAGTCAATTATCCACAATTAACATTTAACAGAAATAAATGATTTTGTATCATATTTAGCTTTGGTATTAGTCATTTCTAATCATTGTTAATGGTACGAACACCCATATAGATCCACATATCAAACCATTTTTTTTTTGTAAAAGTTGCCTTATACTTAATAGATTTTGATGAAGACATGGATTAACATATAACAAATTAGAGATAAAATTTTAGGATCCTTTATTTAATTGAATGAAAATCTTACCTTTATCCTTCACTAGTACTATTATATCATTTCCAAAATTTACCTCTAAATTAGAAGTCTTATCTAACTTGGAAATCATCTCTTCCCTACCACACATATGACTACTATAGATTGAATCCAAAAACCATGTACTTTTGTTTTCATTCTTTCCAACACTATAAGCTAATAACAAGGTCTCTAAATTTTCACTTTTACCTTTTATAGCATTAGCCTTAAAATTCCTTTCATTCGATCTCCAAGCCTTATGTTTTAACTTGCAATGACCATATTTCTTTTTAATTATAATATTATATATGAGATTTATTATTTCTTTTAGTTGAAATATTACCTTGTCCTCATTTTTAGCCTAATTTGGAATTTCCTTTTCTATCTTTTCAATTCTAACCTCTCTTACTTGATTTAGAATTATTTTGAGACTCATTTTTTCTCTTCCAAGACTTACTTGGCTTTTTAGTGCTTTTTTCACCTCAATCTAAGACCTTTCATCCAAGTGTTGTTAATGGGCTTGCAAGGAACCTATCAATTCATTTGATGTCATGGTACTATGATCATTCAATTCTTCAATTATTATTACCTTATACTCAAATCACATGGTTAAGGTTTGAATAATTTTCTACATAACTTGGAGATGTGAAACATTTTTACCATTAGATTTCATTTGATTTTAATAATTTAGTCACTAAGGAATGTGATTTCAATGCTCATTTCTAATTTTATTGACCGAAAAAATTGCATTGGACGAGTATCGGGTATAACCAAAGGTGGAGTTGTTCCCTATGAAGGGGGAAGTTTTCATGTATGCTTTGCATAATGATGATGATATACAAAGGAACTTCAAGGAAGCTCTCCTTTACTTGTGACATGTGAAAAGCTACAACCAACTCCATGAGGAAGTTGGTTGAACTTCCCCTTTTAGCTTAAGATAATTAGAAGCAAGTGGGTTCTCAAGGTCAAATGAAAGATAGATGGTTCAATAGAGAGGTATAATGCTTGACTCATGGCCAAAGATTACATTCAAAGAGAGGATGTAGACTATAAGGAAACCTTCTAATCAATAATGAGGTTTGCCTCAATTTGCCCAATTCCTTTCCCTCCTTTTGAAGTAAAAGAATGCTCCTCTATTGATAGAAAAATTTAGAGAGGATTTTACTTATTTGATATTTGACATTCTTTTTGAAATTTAAAATTGGAATGCTTTAATTGCAAACATGCTCTTGATGTTGGCACATATGACATGGAGGATGTATTTTGATATGATCTAGGTCCACTAAAATTTTGAATTTAGTCCTAAAGGTATACTATTTATATGAATAATTTCTTTTTTGCTTTAATATACTAGAGAAAGAGAAAAAAGAATTAAATAATGGAAATTAACATTTTTTTTAAAAAGGGTTAAATTATTGTCCTATTGTTAAAGATAAATTAAATTATTTGAGAAATTCATCATATCCAATACTTCATCTAAATAACCACAAAATATTCATTGAGTATATTTTAGGTGATATTTCCTCAAACGTAGGGAGTCTTATAAATTCATTTTATTGATGGCAAATATAAATTATCAAATACTTATTAATTGAAATCATATCAAACCCTCTTTGGATATATATCTATATAGATATATATATATATATATATATATATATATATGTATGTATGTATGTATGTATGTGTGTATGTATGTATGTGTAAGATTGAAAACATTTAGGTACAAAAAAGTACCAATATTGTTAAATGTATACTCTAGTAAAAAAAAAAAAAAAATACTTGTCCAACTTTTATTTTTCCTTTTTGTGAATTAAAAACCACTTGATTTATTAAGATGATAAGAAGTTTCTAAAATTTTATAATTTATGGAACAACTAAATCCTAATAATAATATAACTTAACCAATATTTAGGGTTTTTTCTTCTTCTTCTTTTTTTTATTTATTTTTTATTTCAGATACATTAAAAGTTTGATATATGGCTTATTAATATATTAAAAAATTAGAACTCATATGTGTTGTCTTTGCTCGCAAACTTGAATGAAATATTATTCACCTATAAGATTAGAACTCATATGTATGAAATAAAATTAATTAATTTGTGAGATATAAAACAATGTATATGACACTCCACCCAACAAAAGTTTGGCATGAAACGCAATAGAGATGGACAATATCCATTCGAGTTTTTAGATTACCATCAATATGTATACCCAAAGTTTGTTCTAGGACTAGTACAAAGGTTTACCTCTACAGATATAGAAAATCAAAATTTTGTACAAGTCAATTTTTTTCTTCTTAATCTAAATGTCACATAGTCTTGAATTTTTGGCACAAAGGCAATAGCTAGAGATTTGCAAAAAGGTCAATCTTATAAGAAAAAAATGTAAAACGTACTCATTATTGATGTGGCATTGGACAGTGTTGGAATGGCTGTTGGAGGCAATATCCATAAGAGTAGCAGAGAAAGCATGAAATCTTGTAAGCTAAGCTTTCATTACAAGTTATATTAAATTAAGATAAGACCAAAAAAGAAAAAGTACTTGAACTCTATTATCAATTTTTTGAATTGTTCATGCATTGAGAATAGATCATTTTGATATTATATTTTCTTATAATATAAAATATATATTTAAACTATCACTATAAATATTTCAAGTGGGAAAATGTTATAGGATAGAGATGAACTTATGAAACTATACGTGATGGATTGAAATGTGACGACGAGTAGTTGGAAACATCCACTGGAGTGAGGGAACTAATCATACTTCATACTTCAGGATATAGATATAAGAAGTGTTGAGACTTGATAATTATATATAGTTTCTATCCTCTATAAAAAAAATTTGCACCAAAGAATTAATCCTTTGAGAAAGCTCAATGATCTAATTTGAATTAATAGATGTCATGAAATCTCAAATCTTGAAACATAACACATTATATGAGGTATGCATTTTGGACTAATATGGTAATTAACTTTTATTCAAATGTTATTTATTTATTGCACTTCAATCTCAAAACAATCAAGTTGTATTTTAATGGGATAATCTGTAGCATAATATTTGAGGGTTCCAATCACTCTATTATACCAAAAGGAGTGTTCCTTATTTGTTTTTTATTTTTATGTTATTTATATATTTATTTATGGCAAAGCACATTTTTACTAATCTATTATTTAAATATTATGATTAGCTATTAACTTTTGAAAGGAATGGGGCGAAAGATTTTATGAATAATAGTTATTAGCTAAATTCTTTTATTTAAATATTCTCTAAATAAAATTCTTTAATTAGATATAGAATATATTTCTTTTTGGTAGGACATTGTTCGCTTGAATCAAGATTAATCAATGAATATAATGAGCGATTTCATTAACATATATATAAATCTATATTATGAGATCTAATTGAACAGTAAATAATTTATAATTGAAGTACCCATTTTTAACTCATGTACTTACATTAAAATGATTAAAAAAAATTATTCAATGTCATTTAATAAAAAAAGGTTTCAAACTCCAAAATAAAATTACTTGTCCAACTTTTTATTTTTATTTTTTGTTAATTAAAAACCACTTAATCTATTCAAATGATAGAAGTTTCTTTTTTCTTTTTTTTTTTAAATTATAAATACATAAAAAAGTTTGATAGCTTATTAATATATTAAAAAATTAGAACTCATAAGTATTATCTATGCTCACGAACCTGAATGCAATATTGTTGACCCATAAGATTGAAACTCACATTTATAAAATAAAATAAATTAATTTATGAGTTATAAAGCAATATATATGATAAACCTTTACTATGATAAATTGGAGCAAGTATATTTTTTTTTCTATTTTACGTTTACAAGAGTACACCCCATATAGAAGTAGTTCACGGACCAATAGAGAACTAGTAAAGGAAAAAAGAAATTCTAGGCTAGAAATTAGGCTAACAGAAAACAATAGAGTTATAATGAATATGACAACTAATTAGTCGTATAATCACTCTAAGTTTAAAAAGAAAAAAAAGGAATTACAACTCACGCCAACACTCCCCCTCAAGTTGGTGCATAAATGTCTAATGATCAACTTGTATAGTGAGTCGTGGAAACTTTAACTTGAAACAACCTTTGTAAGCATAACTTTGAGTTGATCTTTTAACCTGATGAAAGGAAATCAAATGATTTTTTCTTCAAGATTCTATATGATAAAATGTCCAAACACCTCAACATGTTTGGTATGATCATGTAGGAATTCTTTTGGTAATTTTTCTTTAGTTTACTTAATAAAACTTTTGAAAAATATTATTTTATTATTTTTTGTGGTAAAAAGTGTGATTTTATTACTATTTTTTTTTAAAGGGCAAATATTTAGTTAGTGCTAGCAAATGGTATATTAATTCACTAATGGTTTATTATTATTATTATTATTATTATTATTATTATTATTATTTCATAAATTTTTAAATTTTTTCCATGTAACCTCACTTCACCATTGTAGACAGAAAAATAAATAAATATTTAAAATAAAAAATAAAAAATAAAAAATAAAACTATGAAAATAGCCCAAACATTATAAAGATAGCCACAAGAGCAACAAAACTCATCATCTCATACTCGAACACTTTGGCTGTGAATAAAGGGTCGAGGGCAGTGATTACAACGAAGAAAGAGATCTTGTGTTGGAGTAGGGTCCGGCGTTGGCATGGTTCATCTCGGTGTTGGAGTTGGATTCAGATTTTGTACCTGATTGATGATCAAGAAGGCTCAGAAGAAATTGCCGAATGAGAAATTGCTGATTTCACATTCATCAATTTTTTTCTCAGTCTTGATCATCTATCAGGTACAAATTCTTTAATCCTGTGTTTCTTTTTCTTAATATCCTGGACAGGTTAATTAGCTGTGATTGACAAGTATGATCCACGACTGTTTCTTTCTCACTTTCATGGTCAAGAATCTGAAACTCAATTTCACTTGGGAGTTGTACTGTTTCTCTCTCACTTTCGCTCACTTTCTCTAGAAAATTAAATTCTAGTTTGGTAGCTTTCAAGAATCTGATAGCTTGGGTGTCGTTGATTTCACACCCAACAATTTCTTGGCCCTTTTTGTCATCAATCCGGTAAAATTCTCCTAACCCTTTTCCTTCTTCCTTTTTTTTCGTTCTTTCTTTCTGTATAGATCCATTACAAGTTCATTTGCGTTGTTTCCTCTATAAGATTCATAACTGTTTATCACTTTCTCTCAGTTTCGCTCACTTCCTCCAGAAAATTAAATTGAAGTTTGCCAGTTTTCAAGAATCTGATAACTTGGTTGTAGTTGATTTCTCCTAACCCTTTACTTTCTTTCTTTCTGTAGAGATCCAATTCAAGTTCATTTGCTTCGTTTCCTACATAAGATTCATGACTGTTTCTCTCTCACTTCCTCTCACTTTTGCTCACTTTCTTCAGAAAATTAAATTCAAGTTTGGTAGCTTTCAAGAATCTGATTGCTTGGGTATGGTTGATTTCACGTTCAGCAATTTCGTCCGAGCGTTGTTCATCATTGACTGTTAACACAAATATATTAACTAATCCTTTCTTTCTTTTGTCGGATATCTTAACACATCCTTAACTGTTTGGCTCTCTGTTTCTTGGTCAAGGACCTGAAGCTCAATTTCAGTTGGAAGTTGTTGATTTCTTTTTTCTAATCAGATTGCCTTTTCACGTGGAAGTTGTTGCTTTACAATTAGAAAAAAGAATTGATGTGTTTTTAGCTGTTTTTGTTTTAAAAAAATATTTTGATAAAGTACAGAATACTTTATGACTTTTATGGGACCACAAGGAATAAACTGAATATGTAGGCCTTGCATTTGTTGTTTTTGTTCTTTTATTTTATATATTTTCCTTCTCATAGAAAAAATAAGAATAACACAAATTGGTTGTATGTCATTCGTGTATTCTTTTTCTCCATTCACAGTTTGTACCCTGGTGGACTTCTACACTTTGTGATATATATAGAAATAAAAAAGAACAAGTTGAATGATGCATATGCTCATATATGCTTGCTGGTTGTTGGAGTACTTCCATTTTCATCATCTTTGTTCGGCATTCATCCGTGTGTTTTGTCAAACTTTGTCAAAAAAACTAAAGTATATTGGCAAGGTTAATTATTTGTGATAATATGGATATATTCAGGGTAGCTTTTTTATTAGTTTGATAATAGAACAGAACAGCTTATTTTCTAGTATAAATATTATTTTCTTTAGGTGTAAGTTCGCATAGCCTAAAACCATGTCTACATCATTAAGAGAAAATTTATTTGTAATTAGTAAAGAGAAAACTGCTACATAATAATATTATCAGAAACTTGATTTGTAAACACCCACCCAAAAAGGGCCCATTAAGAGACGGTGAGTCCATTTTGCATCAAAATTTAAAAAGAAATCTTTGTCTCAATAGATAAATATTTAGTATAAAAACTACATACAACTAAAATTTTGATATGATCTAGGTCCACTAAAATTTTGAATTTAGTCCTAAAGGTATACTATTTATATGAATAATTTCTTTCTTGCTTTAATATACTAGAGAAAGAGAAAAAAGAATTAAATAATGGAAATTAACATTTTTTTTAAAAGGGTTAAATTATTATCCTATTGTTAAAGATAAATTAAATTATTTGAGAAATTCATCATATCCAATACTTCATCTAAATAACCACAAAATATTCATTGAGTATATTTTAGGTGATATTTCCTCAAACGTAGGGAGTCTTATAAATTCATTTTATTGATGGCAAATAGAAATTATCAAATACTTATTAATTGAAATCATATCAAACCCACTTTGGATTATATATATATATATGTATGTATGTATGTGTGTATGTGTGTATGTATGTATGTGTAAGATTGAAAACATTTAGGTACAAAAAGTACCAATATTGTTAAATGTATACTCTAGTAAAAAAAAAACAAAAAACAAAATACTTGTCCAACTTTTATTTTTCCTTTTTGTGAATTAAAAACCACTTGATTTATTAAGATGATAAGAAGTTTCTAAAATTTTATAATTTATGGAACAACTAAATCCTAATAATAATATAACTTAACTAATATTTAGGGTTTTTTCTTCTTCTTCTTTTTTTATTTTTTTATTTTTTATTTTTTTATTTCAGATACATTAAAAGTTTGATATATGGCTTATTAATATATTAAAAATTTAGAACTTATATGCGTTGTCTTTGCTCGCAAACTTGAATGAAATATTATTCACCTATAAGATTAGAACTCATACATATGAAATAAAATTAATTAATTTGTGAGATATAAAACAATGTATATGACACTCCACCCAACAAAAGTTTGGCTTGAAATGCAGTAGAGATGGACAATATCCATTCGAGTTTTTAGATTACCATCAATAAGTATACCCAAAGTTTGTTCTAGGACTAGTACAAAGGTTTACCTCTACATATATAGAAAATCAAAATTTGTACAACTCAATTTTCTTCTTCTTAATCTAAATGTCACATAGTCTTGAATTTTTGGCACAAAGGCAATAGCTAGAGATTTGCAAAAAGGTCAATCTTACGAGAAAAAAATGTAAAACTTATTCATTATTGATGTGGCATTGGACAGTGTTGGAATGGCTGTTGGAGGCAACATCCATAAGAGTAGCAGAGAAAGCATGAAATCTTGTAAGCTAAGCTTTCATTACAAGTTATATTAAATTAAGATAAGACCATAAAAAGAAAAAGTACTTGAACTCTATTATCAATTTTTTGAATTGTTCATGTGTTAAGAATAGATCATTTTGATATTATATTTTCTTATACTATAAAAATAAAATATTAAAACTATCTCTATAAATATTTCAAGTGGGAAAATGTTATAGGATAGAGATGAACTTATGAAACTATACGTGATGGATTGAAATGTGACGACGAGTAGTTGGAAACATCCAATGGAGTGACGAAACTAATCATACATCATACTTCAGGATATAGATATAAGAATTGTTGAGACTTAATAATTATATATAGTTTCTATCCTCTATAATATATTTGCACCAAAGAATTAATCCTTTGAGAAAGCTTAATGATCTAATTTGAATTAATAGATGTCATGAATTCTCAAATCTTGAAACATAACACATTATATGAGGTATGCATTTTGGACTAATATGGTAATTAACTTTTGTTCAAATGTTATTTATTTATTGCACTTCAGTCTCAAAACAATCAAGTTGTATTTTAATGGGATAATCTCTAGCATAATATTTGAGGGTTCCAATCACTCTATTATACCAAAGGGCCGGAGTGTTCCTTATTATTATTTTTTTTTATGTTATTTATATATTTATTTATGGAAAAGCAAATTTTTACTAATCTATTATTTAAATATTATGATTAGCTATTAACTTTTGAAAGGAATGGGGCAAAAGATTTTATGAATAATAGTTATTAGCTAAATTATTTTATTTAAATATTCTCTAAATAGAATTCTTTAATTAGATATAGAATATATTTCTTTTTGGTAGGACATTGTTCACTTGAATCAAGATTAATCAATGAATTTAATAACGATTTCATTAACATATATATAGAAGATCTGTATTATGAGATCTGATTGAACAGTAAACAATTTATAATTGAAGTAACCATTTTTAACTTGAAATTTATATTAAAATGATTAAAAAAAATTTATTCAACATCGTTTACAACTATATTTTTGTTCTATTTTTCGTTTACAAGAGTACACCCCATATAGAAGTAGTTCATGGACCAATAAAGAACTAGTAAAGGGAAAAGAAATTCTAGGCTAGAAATTAGGCTAACAGAAAACAACAGATTTATAATGAATATGACAACTAATTAGTCGTATAATCACTCTAAGTTAAAAAAAAAAAAAAAAAAGGAATTACAACTCACGGCAACACTCTCCCTCAAGTTGGTGCATAAATGTCTCTAATGATCAACTTGTCTAGTGAGCCGTGGAAACTTTAACTTGAAACAACCCTTGTAAGCATAACTTTGACTTGATCTTTTAACCTAATGAAAGGAAATCAAATGATTTTTTCTTCAAGATTCTATAGGATAAAATGTCCATCCACCTCAACGTGTTTGGTATGATCATGTAGGAATTCTTTTGGTAATTTTTCTTTAGTTTATTTAATAAAACTTTTGAAAAATATTATTTTATTATTTTTTGTGGTAAAAAGTGTGATTTTGTTACTAGTTTTTTTTTTTTTAAAAGGCCAAATATTTAGTTAGTGCTAACAAATGGTATATTAATTCACTAATGGTTTATTATTATTATTTCATAAATTTTTTAAAACAAATTTCCATGTAACCTCACTTCACCATTGTAGACAGAAAAATAAATAAATAAATAAAATAAAAAATAAAAAATAAAAAATAAGAACTATGAAAATAGCCCAAACATTATAAAGATAGCCACAAGAGCAACAAAACTCATCATCTCACACTCAAACACTTTGGCTGTAAATAAAGGGTCGAGGGCAGTGATTACAACGAAGAAAGGGATCTTGTGTTGGAGTAGGGTCCGGCGTTGGCATGGTTCATCTCGGTGTTGGAGTTGGATTCAGATTTTATACCTGATTGATGATCAAGAAGGCTTAGAAGAAATTGCCGAATGAGAAATTGCTGATTTCACATTCATCAATTTTTTCTCAGTCTTGATCATCTATCAGGTACAAATTCTTTGATCCTGTGTTTCTTTTTCTTGATATCCTGGACAAGTTAATTAGCTGTGATTGACAAGTATGATCCACGACTGTTTCTTTCTCACTTTCATGGTCAAGAATCTGAAACTCAATTTCACTTGGGAGTTGTACTGTTTCTCTCTCACTTTCGCTCACTTTCTCTAGAAAATTAAATTCTAGTTTGGTAGCTTTCAAGAATCTGATAGCTTGGGTGTCGTTGATTTCACACCCAACAATTTCTTGGCCCTTTTTGTCATCAATCCGGTAAAATTCTTCTAACCCTTTTCCTTCTTCCTTTTTTTTCGTTCTTTCTTTCTGTATAGATCCATTACAAGTTCATTTGCGTTGTTTCCTCTATAAGATGTAAGATTTCATACATGATATATTCAATTCAATGAACACTTACAACATGAATTCAATCTGTAAAAGACTTGGACTTACCTCCAGCCATCGGATCAAGTTGCTGGAATCGGTTCAACCTTTGGTTTCCAAACTCTGATGATCTCCTATGGATGGTGTATTACTGAATAATGAAGACGCAGATATCGAGTTCGGGACCATGAGAAATATATAACCGTGGCCTCCCATCATACCACGTTTCTGCAGATTTGCCACACCCTCTTTAAACGCAGCGGAAAAGTACGATCATGGTGGAGGACGTGGGTGTTGGACCACTTCAAGATCACCCCTTAATGGTGGTGAACGTGGAGAGGACGTGGGGTGATAACATTCTCCCACTTGGTTCACACCTTTAACTTAATGTCCTATCTTAATCCATCAATTATCCGTATTAAGTAACAAATACTTGAATCATGGCGATAAGTCCTCTATATAACGAGTGTTATCTTCCATGTATTACAGTGCATTCATTTCTTAACATTTTACTTTATGTGGCAATATTACTTAATGAATAAACCCTATGTTCATTCTTGGTCCAATGAAGTTGAATTTTTCTCAAAATTAAATAAAGGTGCACATCAATGTGAGAAAACATCATAATAAGAGTTTGTACAAAAAAAAAAAAAAAAAGAAAACTACATAAGGGAACTAAGTCCCATGTTCATTACATGATCCTTGAATTTCAACGGTGGCATGCCCTTAGTCAAAGGATCAGCAATCATCAATTCAGTACTAATGTGCTCAATGACCACTTTCTTTTCTTTAACACGTTCTCTTATGGCTAGATACTTAATGTCGATGTGCTTGCTTCGACTTCCACTTTTATTGTTCTTTGCCATAAAGACTGTAGCTGAATTGTCGCAATATATGCTCAATGGCCTAGATATTGAATCCATAACTCTAAGCCCCGAAATGAAACTCTTAAGCCATACACCATGTGAAGTAGCCTCAAAACAAGATATGAACTCAGCTTCCATAGTAGAAGTAGCAGTCATGGTCTGCTTAACGCTCCTCCAAGATATAGCTCCACCGGCCAATATAAAAATGTATCTAGATGTTGATTTACGTGAATCAACACAGCTAGCAAAGTCTGAATCTGAGTAACCAACAACCTCTGAATTGCTTGTTCGTCTGTACATAAGCTTGTAATCTTTGGTTCCTTGAAGATATCTCATCACTTTCTTTGCAGCTTTCCAGTGGTCTATACCTGGGTTACTCTGATATCATCCTAACATTCCAACAGCAAATACAATGTCAGGCCTTGTGCAGACCTGAGCATACATCAAACTTCCGATTGCAAAAGCATATGGAATGTTCTTCATCTGTTCCCTCTCAAGATCATTTTTCGGGCATTGGTCCAGATTGAACCTATCGCCCTTCACTATAGGAGAAACACTAGGTGAACAATTCTTCATCCGAAATCTCTCTAAAACTTTATTGATATAGGTTTCTTGAGACAAACCTAAGATACCTTTAAATCTGTCTCTATGGATCTTAATGCCAATGACATAAGATGCCTCACCCATATCCTTCATGTCAAAATTTTTAGAGAGGAATGAAGTAAACCCTTATCATTGGTTGCAAGTAAGATGTCATCCACGTATAAAACAAGAAAACAAACTTTACTCCCACTAACCTTAAGGTATATGCATTGATCCATAACATTTTCAACAAAACCAAATGAAGAAATTATGTTATGGAATTTTAAATACCATTGGCGGGATGCTTGTTTCAAACCGTATATGGATTTCTTAAGCTTATAAACCAATTGCTCACCATCACTAGAGGGGAATCCTTCAGGTTGTTTCATGTAAACCTCCTCCTCTAACTCTCCATTAAGAAATGTTGTTTTCACATCCATTTGTTGCAATTCCAAATCAAAGTGGGCTACTAATGCCAATATAATGAGTAAGGAATCTTTCTTAGATACAGGAGAAAAAGTTTCCGTGTAATCAATTCCTTCTTTCTGAGTGAACCCCTTTGCAACAAGTCTGGCCTTTTATCTCTCAATGTTGCCTAATGAGTCTTTTTTTGTCTTAAAAACCCATTTACAACCAATGGTTTTTGCACCATTAGGCAACTCAACAAGGTCCCAAACATTGTTGCACTTCATGGAACTCATCTCATCCTTCATGGCATTGTACCACAATTCTGATTCTTTACAACTCATGGCTTGTGAAAAAGATTCGGGATCATTTTCGGCTCCTATATTGTAGTCACATTCTTGTAGATACACTACATAATCACTAGGAATTGCTGACCTCTTAGTTCGAGCAGACCTTCTTAAGGTTGCACCAATATCTTCCGAGGAAGTATGAGGTTCAACTTGTTGTTCAGAAGTGTTAGGCAACTCTTGATCAACTTGGTCTATTGGAATGTTGTCAACAACTTGTGGAACTTCAATGACTGGTTGAACTTCATCGATTGTTCGTTCAACACCCGTTTGTACTTGAGGGGTGTTATGAACAATAAACAATCTATCACTTGAAGTGGAAGGTTGAGACTCTGTATGATCAATATCAGAAACTATGTTTCTAAATTGATCGCTCCACCGACCAAGTCATATTCAAGAAATTTAGCATTTCTTGATTCCACAATCCTAGTGTTGTTAGATGGACAATAAAATCTGTACCCCTTAGACTTTTCAGCATATCCAATGAAATACCCACTAATAGTCCTTGGGTTCAGTTTCTTCTCCTGTGGATTATAAATTCTCACTTCAGACGAGCATCCCCAAACGCGCATATGTCGCAAACTCGGTTTCCAACCTTTCAATAACTCAAATGGCATTTTTGGGACAGCCTTGGTTGGAACTCGGTTTAATATATACACAGCTGTCTTAAGTGCTTCAGTCCACAAGAATTTAGGAAGTTTTGAGCTACTAAGCATACTCCTCACCATGTCCAATAAAGTTCGGTTTCTTCTTTCTGCTACACCATTTTGGTCTGGAGAACCAGGCATGGTGTATTGGGCAACAATCACATGCTCTTGAAGAAACTTCGCAAATGGCCCAGGTGATTGTCCATCTTCCAAGTATCTACCATAATATTCTCCACCTCTATCTGATCTCACAATCTTAATTTGTTTACCATATTGTTTCTCTACTTCTGCCTTGAAGACTTTAAAGGCATCTAAAGCTTCATGTTTATTATGAAGTATGTAGAGATACATGTATCGTGAGAAATCATCTATGAAAGAGATGAAGTATTTCTGACCATGAGAGTCCATGTCAAGACTACATATATCAGTATGTATGATCTCTAGTATGGTGGAACTCCTAGTAGCACCTTTCTTTGACTTATTGGTCTGCTTACCCTTAATGCAGTCCACACAAGTCTCAAAGTCAGTAAAATCTAGAGTACTAAGTACCCCATCATTCACCAATCTTTTGATTCTATCTATGGAGATATGACCTAATCTCCGGTGCCATAATGTAGAGGAATCCTCTTTTACAACACATTTCTTAATGCCAGTTTGGACATGTAATGAATTATGAGCGGTATCATTTTGTAAGAATATACAATAAAGACCATCAGACAAGATACCATTCCCAACACAATCAGATTTATAAATCAAACTGAAAGATGTTTCTGAAAAATGAAAGGAATATCCAAACGGTACAAGTTTAGAAACTGAAATCAAGTTTCGTGAGAAACTTGGTACATAAAAGGTCCTTTGCAATTCCAAAATAAAACCACCATATAAAGTTAAATAACATGTCCCTATTGCTTCCACATGCGAGCCCATCTTGTTTCCAAATAAGATGAATTGCTCACTTGTCACTGGCTTCCTTAGGTTTTGCATACCCTGCAAGGAATTTGAAATGTGGATTGTAGATCCAGAATCAATCCACCATGTGTTGGTGTTTACATTAACCATATTAGATTCATAGCAAACAAATGAGGTAGGGTTACCTTTCTTCTCAAGCCAATTCTGAAATTTTAGACATTTCTTCTTCACGTGTCCTTTCTTTTTACAGAAAAAACGCTTTTCGTCTTTCTTAATGTCAGATTTGGGAGGAATTTGTTGCTTCCCTTTCTGACTAGCTTGAGATTTTCCTTTCTTTCCTTTCCTTTGCATCACCAGCATGGCACTTTCTCCCTGTTTCATCAATAACCTTCCTTCCTCTTGAACACACATGGTCATCAATTCATTGATAGACCACTTATCCTTATGTGTGTTGTAAGAGATTTTGAAAGGTCCATACTGAGGTGGAAGAGTGTTAAGGATAAAGTGCACCAAGAAAGATTCAGACATTTCTACCTCGAGTTTCTGCAATTGAGCCACTATGCCCCTCATCTCCATGATGTGTTCGCGCACACCTCTTATACCGGTGAGCTTCAGGGATGTGAACTTCATAATCAGGTTGCTTGCCAAGGCTTTGTCTGAAGTGACGAATTGCTCGTCAATAGCCTTTAGCAATTCACAGACATTCTCATGTTGCTCGATTGAACCACGTATACCAACACTGATTTTTGTCTTAATGTACATCACGCTAAGGCGATTAGATTTCTCCCAGCGTTCGTACAATAAAATTTGTTCAGGTGTGCTGGTATCAATGATCTTATGTGGTTCATCTTTTCTTATAGCATAATCTATGTCCATGCACCCTAATTGAAGAAGAATTCTCTCCTTCCATATCTTAAAGTTATCTCCTCTAAGTTCGGGAACCTCACAACGAATATCAGATATGCTAGGTAAAACTGCACAAAAGGATTACAAGCTTATTAAAAATTTGAGGCTTTAATATAAATTCATGCTTTACCAATGTAGAACATGCTTAAAATTGAATCTAATTTTATTAAAAATTGTCTGTGGGCTAAATCTTTAATTCAATCAGATTAATTATCTTTATGATAGACTTTATCAAACTATTTTATTGAATTATGAAATTTATTATGAATATAGTTTAATATTTTTTGTCTATAATATTTATGATAAACCTATTAAATTAATTATTCCTAACTCCTGTGGGTAAATTAGGAAAAATTAATTTTAATATTTTATCCTAATTAATTATATAAACATAATGAAAACCCTGTGGGGTAAAATCATCATATTTATATAATTAATTACAATTAATGTCCATAATGTGATCCTTATTTACTTAATATATAATTTTTATATAATTAAGGATGCTGTGGCTATTCCTTAATTATTTAAAAAATCATATGGTTTCACTAGACATTAAAACTATATGATATAATTTTAATATATCTAACTAAATTTTTAGGCAACAATTGCATGCATTAAAAGCTACAACTTTTAATTTATCTAACTCAAATTTAGGCTACATTTTTACACATACAAGCATATAAATTAAAATAAATAATTTAATTTGCATGTATAAAATCACATATAATTTAGAATAATTTAAAAGGTTTCGAATAATAAATGGGTGCTTAAACCCAATAAAATTATTTCAAACAGGTCATAATTGCCTAAATTGGCCCAAATTTCACAATCAGTTACAAGGCCAATCATAAATAATTTAAACCGGGCCATAAGAACCTAAATTGACCCAATTTTTAAAGCCCAACACTTAAAGCCCCTTAATTCAGTAAAATGGGCCATTGCCATGCAATAAGCTTCATAGGCCCAAAAGTCACTTATACCAAGGCCCAAAAACTTAGTAGAACCCAATCTCTCTCTAGTTTTTTATTTTATTTTATTATTATTATTATTATTATTATCAACTGCAACGAAAACCCACCATCCTAATTTTCCGCCACCCCGTGGACTACTTCATCACTGGTAGCCACGTACTCACCACCACTCACATGGATTGCATCATTATCAGCTAGCTATGGAGCCGCCTACAACACATGCAAGAACAGCCCCACGTAGTGCCTTTCAAGCAGCCTGCATCACCAGCGGATGAATGCTACTGCTGCCGCTTTTTCCGGCACCAAAATCCACCGCCGCTAGTCCAAGTCCGACCATGGCTGAACTGAGGCAATGACGGTGGAGACTGAATGCACCAGATAGACAGCGCCTCTCCTCACAGGCAGCACCATGCTTCAGCCGCAAAACAGCCTGGCAGCGCTCCGGGAAAGCTTTGCATGACTCACAGTCACAATGGCCTCTTAAACACCCACCAGATTGCTTCCTTAGCCCTTATCATGGTCACCTTTGGAAATGGGCATACCGGAGGCAGATCCACTTCGGAAATGATGCAGGATTTCTGTTGGAAAGTCGTCGGACAGCGGCTTTCATTGGAGATAGTTGGAGAAGTCGGTCTCCAAGTTTGGAAAATGGGTTCTTTCAAGTAAAGCTATGGCTCATAAATTGGGTGGAGGCTCACCATCCAGAGCCGACTTTATTAAAATTATACTACAGTGGCAGTAGCAATGATCCATCATTTGTGGTATCGGCAAGCATGGGTATTTTAATCATAAAACGGATATTCCTATCAAGCATACTGTATGATTGTATTTTTTAACCAGAAAAGGAAACATTAACTAAACAATTCTGGTGCAAAATAGATACAAGGCAGAGGCAAGGTTTTCATGGCTCTGATACCAAATGTAAGATTTCATACATGATATATTCAATTCAATGAACACTTACAACATGAATTCAATCTGTAAAAGACTTGGACTTACCTCCAGCCATCGGATCAAGTTGCTGGAATCGGTTCAACCTTTGGTTTCCAAACTCTGATGATCTCCTATGGATGGTGTATTACTGAATAATGAAGACGCAGATATCGAGTTCGGGACCATGAGAAATATATAACCATGGCCTCCCATCATACCACGTTTCTGCAGATTTGCCACACCCTCTTTAAACGCAGTGGAAAAGTGCGATCATGGTGGAGGACGTGGGTGTTGGACCACTTCAAGATCACCCCTTAAGGTTGTTGACCGTGGAGACGACGTGGGGTGATAACATAAGATTCATAACTGTTTATCACTTTCTCTCAGTTTCGCTCACTTTCTCCAGAAAATTAAATTGAAGTTTGCCAGTTTTCAAGAATCCGATAACTTGGTTGTAGTTGATTTCTCCTAACCCTTTACTTTATTTCTTTCTGTAGAGATCCAATTCAAGTTCATTTGCTTCGTTTCCTATATAAGATTCATGACTGTTTCTCTCTCACTTCCTCTCACTTTCGCTCACTTTCTTCAGAAAATTAAATTCAAGTTTGGTAGCTTTCAAGAATCTGATTGCTTGGGTATGGTTGATTTCACATTCAGCAATTTCTTCCGAGCGTTGTTCATCATTGACTGTTAACACAAATATATTAACTGATCCTTTCTTTCTTTTGTCGGATATCTTAACACATCCTTAACTGTTTGGCTCTCTGTTTCTTGGTCAAGAACCTGAAGCTCAATTTCAGTTGGAAGTTCTTGATTTCTTTTCTCTAATCAGATTGCCTTTTCACTTGGAAGTTGTTGCTTTACAATTAGAAAAAAGAATTGATGTGGTTTTAGCTGTTTTTGTTTTTAAAAAATATTTTGATAAAGTACAGAATACTTTGTCAAAGTATTCTGTTTTTCCCAAAGTGGTTTTCTATTTTCGAGAACTAAGAAAAAGAAAAAGAGAAAAATATGTAAATATGAACTATTAAAAACTATTTTTTTAAGAAGTATTACAAAATGAACTATTAAACCTTTAGGTTTCGCTTGGTTGACAAGATAGGATAAGATAGGATATCATATTTATATTTTAAGGTAGGAAATCTAATGAGATATGTTATATCATATTTATATTTAATTTATGAATTGGATAAATATATTATTCTTTTTTTCTTAATTTGTCTGAATGATACTGTAGGATCCGTCAAGAAGAGTAGCTGTTAATCTTCGATATTCCAAGTTCCAAGGCCCCGCCGCTTTCTTGCGACTTCCGCTGCATCCGTTGCCATAATTACGTTGCTTTTGACAACAATTTTATTCAGGTAGTGTTTCTTTTCTGTCATATATATATATACATGATTTGTGATTTTAATTAAGATTTGATGCTTAATTAATTGATTAATTTCTTTGCTATTCTTGTAGGATCTTTTTCCATTTTCCATGACTCAGCTCCTCTTTGATGGCGGTGTGTAAGGTTTCCCATGCTCTCAAAACTAAATGTTGTTGACTGTTTTAATTATAAGATTTATGATGTTCCAAGTGTGCAGTATTTGTGTGATGCCTAGAGCATACGATCATTTTCGTGGTGGTCTATATGTTGATGGACATCCTGCAGGGAGTCATGAGGATGCGGTTTCTGTCTACTGTACTTTATGTGGAAGCTGGCTTGGGTGGAGAATAGTAAGGATTTATATATTTCACAAGTTAATTCATTTCTCTTTGATTTATCTATACCTTAATTGATATTAAGAGTGATAATCATGGCACACATGTTGTTGATTTGGAAGCACAATTACCGCTTTGTAATCCATGAAGGCCAATTTGTACTCGTGGTATGTGGTGATGGTGCAGGCATAGAGGCTGTATTTCCTATGTAAATTTTTCTACAGATTTCTATGTAGTTAAAAACACATCAAATGTTGTGATGTCAATGATTGTAAATATAATCGCGATTGTTACTACTACTTGCTAAAATATGTAGTGCGTACAATTGCCTCAATATTGGTGCCCCAGAAAGTGAGTAATGGTTACAATTCATCAAAATATAATTAAATGAATATTTTACTATTATCTTTTTTCTTTTGAAGTTTTGGTTGTGATTTCAATGATCGTTGCTAATTTTATAGATTGAAAAAATTACATTGGATGATGAGTATTGGGTAGGACCAAAGGTGGAGTTGTTCCCTATTAATAAGGTTGAAGTTTACATGTTTAAATATTGGGTAGCCTCTCAGCCTTTACTTGTGAAATGTGCAAAGTTGCAATGATGGATTCTATAAGAAAGTACTTCGTCTAAGAATTTGTTGAACTCCCACTTGGGCTCAAGACTATTGGGAGTCATGGTTAAAAGTGTGGACATACTCAACATAGATGCCACACTAGATTTCTTGAGAGGTATGAGTTTCAATTGAATAGACTTGTGAATGATTTTAATTCTCTAAAAGAACAATATTCTAAATAATGGAAAATGAAAGATAACAAATATTAAGCCTAAGAATCAGAAAAACACCCCTAACACATCCTAGAGTGAAGCAAATTTGGGTAAAGAAAAAAGACCTCTCTTTCCAAAATAACGGCTTAATTATGTCTGAAGATGTTCCTTTATATTCTCTTAGGAATCTGGATCCTAGGAAATCTTTAGGAGTCTCTACCTCTACTTAGCTCATTGCTCCATAGCCTAGGCCCCTCTTTTATTGTTTTATCTTTTATCCTAGAGCTATGTTTTGTTTAGAAGTCTTTTTTTCTCTCATGATTTCTTTTTAGTATATATATATATATATATATATATATATATATATATATATATATATATATATATATATATATATATACACATATTTTTAATGAAAGTAAGTTTCTTGTTTAAGGGGGATTCTTCTGACTTTTACTTAAAAATCCTGATTCCAGCATTGAATAAATCGGCGGATAAGAATATTTGTCCATCTGTAATGGAAATTACATTCGTGGGAATATAAGCCGAAACATCTCCCGATTGGGTCTCAACTATTGGTAAAGCGTAGACCTAAGGATTCATGTTTTTTATACTATTTTTTTTTTCTTTCTATTCCTTGACCTAAACCAATTCTTCTTATGGAAATTTGGGATACCCTTGTTAGTTACCTTATTATCATGATTTGTAATATCTCAAGTGTTTAGCCTAGAGAAATATATTAAATCTACAAGATTTGATGTCAATATTCCTAAGATATTTGTTAATCTCTTGTAAGGTATAAGATTCAAGATGAATAAACATCATTGTATAGTGGAAAATCAACTAAAGTTACATCTTGTGATTGATCAAAAGGGAAACTTCTTAAGTTTAACTAATAAAGTAGATTTGATTTCTTTGCAAGGATTAAAAGTCAAGTCTAAATCTTATTGTACACATACCTTGTTTGGCTAAGATCAATATTATTGTTTCCCAAAGCGAGTTAATGCAAAATTGAGTTGTCGGCTAAGATTAATTCTTGTATACTTTCCAAGATTCAATCTTTAAATATATGTTGCTTACTTGCAACATTTGGAAACACCCGTAAAAGTGGATACAAAGTCAACCATACATACAAATAAAGAAAAATATATAGAATCATGGTGTACAATGCCTCCACTATATATATATATATATATATATATATATATATATCAAATTAAGAGGGAGTTAAGTTGTGTTGTATGTAGATCAACAATGTCGTATTAAATAGAAATTCGACTATCTTAGAACAAATCGATTAGATGTGTTCTTAATTTGACCAAAGACATGACTTGATTTATTCTAAGAATTCAATCTCCAAATATATATGCGGACCTACATTTTTCACATAAGATCCCACCCGATGGCGAGACTCATTTTTTAATGAAAAACTAATTTTTATAAAAAAAATTGGAGTCTTCAATTATTTTATATTTTTTTTAGGGAAAACAAATAAGAAATAAAACCCTAAATATAACTTCTTATTTTGGAAGGTACCGGAAGGTAGCATCCCTTTGAGCCTTAAAAAGAGGTCTCTACTTAATATGTTAAGGTAACTATGATAATTGATTTGTAAATCAATAGATACTAAAGACAATAAAAGTGATCATGCCTAAAGCTTTATAGGATGCTATTCACACCAAACCAAACATATCATAGGGAATCAATCACATGTAAAAGAGAAGGATATAAGCATACTTGAGCCGAAACCTAAAGCACTTTCATGAAAACAGTAAAGTCGGTCTAATAAATAATACAACATGCAATTCATATCATTCAAGAAAGCCAAGCAATGATCAAAGCATAGGAAAGTGTAATCAAGCATAAAGACGTTTACAAAGACAACATGTCCATTTATAGAGTTAGAGAAATAAAGGAAACAAAGGACGTACCTTGATCACATTTATAGCTTTCAATATGCCTGCATATAGCTAGAGTGATAAGAGTAAATCATGACAATAAATAACTATGATGGTAAGCCCTAATTTACATGGCATATGTATGGCTCAAATGAAATGAAAAGAATCTAAAAAATATCAAATATCATATAAGATGTACAAACAATTTATTATAAAAGAAAAACTGATTCGCAAGACAGATTAAAAACAAAAATTAGTGACTAAGTCAAAATAGGCGATAAAGTGATTGAATAGTCAATTGATTTAGGAAAATCATAAATATATACTTAAAAGCAATATTTCATCATGAAAATTTTTATGTAACATCCTCATTATGCCTAAATTATATTTAAAAAGTCAAGATCAAGTAAAGA
The DNA here is from genome assembly GCF_004353265.1 of Vitis riparia. NCBI lineage: Eukaryota > Viridiplantae > Streptophyta > Magnoliopsida > Vitales > Vitaceae > Vitis > Vitis riparia. The sequence goes on from NC_048445.1 coordinate 16,376,845, forward strand.
TATGCTAAACAACACCGGATTAAATAACAAAGCTAGCATTATACGAATATTTCAGCATGTGGTCAGAATAGAAAGGTTCAAAAAATAAATTTTAAAAAAATACCTAGAATGTGAATTTAATTTAAAAAAAAATAAAGAACATATCATACATTTTAGCTTATTATCCAAGTGACCAAACAATTTAATAAAGCTTCAATTAATTCTAGTTCACCAAAATATCCTGAAAGGTCCAAAACAGGACTAAATTCTATAGCATGCATAAATAAATTTTTTTAACCACTCCATAAATGTGATAAAATCATATAAAAAATCAAAGAACAATTTAAGATGTATATTTGACAATAAAAATATTGTTAAGGCAAGAAAATATATGTATCAATTTTAAAAACAACTAGACTGCCCCTTGGTTTAAAATTGGGACAGTGGAGTGGGTGCAAAAAGGGAAAATTATATTGTCCAATTGGGAAAATATTTTCCAATATTTTATGTGTCAAAAATTAATTTCAAGATGTATTGAATAAAAAAAATCTAAATAAATTAAAGAGATCATTTAATAATTGAATTTTGTAAAGATATTTTCAAGTATCCAAAATAGTGTTAAAATTGTGTCTGTTGGAAAACTAAATTAAATTTATTGACTGAAAAAGTGTTTTAGGTTAAATTTTTTTTTTTCATACATTTGATGATTCTAGAGCAATATCCAAGCATTGGAACAATTTTAGGGGGTTTCTAGGTTGTTGAACTCCAATTTACAAGTTCAGAGGTGTAGTGAGCATTCAATGATGGCAGTAGAAAACTGATTTTTGGAAAACTTTGTATATAAGGATCTATCAAATCCCTTTTTAATTTCCACAAATTCATCCATAATTCTTTACCTCAAATGATCATTATAAGTTCAAGGTTAAGAGTGACTTCATTGATCGGAGCTATAAATTTTAATTCATGTATCATTTAAGATCAAAATTCATGTTAAAACCTTTTTTAGTATGCATACTGAATAAAATAGGGTTGCATTGTCATTTAGAAAATTGAAATTTCATACTTAAAGGAACTAAGATGAATTTTAAATAGAAGTTTAAGGATTGATTTAATTAGAAAAACTATTTAAAACAAATAATTATAAAAAATATTAGAACACATGAAATCTTAAATACAGACTACCAAGAAAAAGTATGTCTGTGTGAACTTTGAAAGTGAATTACAAATATCAAAACGCAAAATCAAAGAGTCATAATCAAATTAAAATGTTCATCTAAAGACAATTGCCATTTGACTATCCAATGGCTTATATTGGTAAAAGAATTTGAAGAAAAATTACTCTAACCACAACTTTAATTTATCAAACAATCAACATTCAATCACCTAATTTCCTAAATGTCAAATTCTAACAACACTTGTGGCATGGTTTGTCCACACCCAAACCTAATCTAAGGTATTTGAAATCAATGAGAATTAATAATAGAAGAAAAACAAAATTAAGACTAAAGTTCAACAAAATTAAAACTTCTTCCAAATCTAATAAAGTATTTTTCCAATATGACTTTTTTTCTTCCAATATGCATCTGCTATATCTTCATTATTTCCATTAGAATCGGCCATGAATTAACTCTAGTTACTTTGAGGATAATGGATCACTTGCAGACTCTATACTTGGTTCCAATCTACCATCATTATCCATCTCTGAAATACTGAAAGATTCCAAATTCACTCTGACATCTTCCCATTCCATTTTTATCTGCTACTCATCATCCTAGGGCATTAGATTCATCGGAGGTGATTTCCTGCCATGTATCAAAGGGAACAATATTATGATAGAAAGTAAGCTGTATGAATGATAGTAAGAAGTGGATCTAATTAAACTACTAATGGTATAATAATAGTGCCAACAAATAAAATGGCCTAATAATTCACTAATTCTCTTCAAAACTTAATTTTCATATTATGATCATTATTATTTTTACTACTATCTTTTTATCAAGGATGCTATAAATTTCTCAAGTATGAGATTAATGAATAATTAATATTTTTTAATTATAGAAAAGAGTTTCTAAAGTTGAGGTAGGATTGAATCATCCAAATTATTTATCATATCTTCCTTTACCTAATGGAAATATTTTTTTCAAAATATTAACTTTTAATTTCAAAAGTAATATATATATATATATATATATATATATATATATATATTATATTTTAAAATAGTATTATTGCACCTTTAACATTAAAAAAAAAAACAAAAAAAAAAAAATTGACAAATTGTGCATGTTCTAATGAAATAAATTTCAAAACAATGTAACTATTATTTCCATTACTCTTTAATATTAATGGTTATGAAAAATAATTAAAAGATGTAAACAACCAACATTATTTTAATTTATTTATATATTTATTTTTCATTCACTGTTGCAAACAAAAGAAAGAAAAAAAAGGGGACTCTCTATTGTTAATTATAAAAATAAAAGTTAAATAAGTTGAAACTTTTTGGTGGCTTCAATATTGTTAGGAAGTTTTTAGTTAGAATATTTGCCTAAACTTAATTCAAGTTGATTATAAAAAAGTTCCAAAAGGGTGTGTGGGTGATTAAAATTTTTTAATGAATATTTATATGAAATTCCCAATTTTTCTTCACCCTTTAAAATAGTAGGGATATCCTGGATATCCAAAAGGGTTATACCTAAATTCTTTATTTATAAAAATATTATTTTCATATTTAATTGAAACTTGTGATTAGTTAGGGATAAAATGATATAATTTTTAATATCAAAAGATAACCTGAGAGATATTAGGGATAACAATAATTAGTTATGGGGATAATTATCATAACCACGAAGATAACCACCCTAAAAAATTCAATAACAAACTAACTAATAAATCAAAAAAAATATCATCAATCGGAATGTAAGAAGAAAAAAAAAAGATATGCAATGTGACATGATTTTTACATGGAAAACCCCCCACACTAACTGTGGAGATAAAAAACCATGATGTCTAAAACCACTAATCTAAATACACTATTTGAAATCAAGTTACACAGATTTACCAGGTCGTTTTTCCCTAAAGACTTACTCTTCAGTATCTACAACTTGATTCATGTTCACGATGCAACAAGCTCCTGTTACTCCCTAGTAGATCCTTCAACCACTCTAAAGGGATGATGGTCTTCAACCTAAGATTCAAAGATCTAATCCTTGAATGAGAGATTGAGAATGGTGTGGAACTTCAGACTTTTCTCTCTAGGAGATCCTTTCTTAGGAATGAAAGGTCTCACAATAATCTTTCTCCAATCTCATAGCCTCTTAGGGTTATTTGGGAGGTATTTATAGGTAAGAGCTTGAAGAGTCTCGGTTTTGGAAGGTTTCTCAATTGAAATTATGTGAAAAACTTGACAGAAATTGCATGACTGCTTGAGTGCCTTGGGCGCTTGAGTGCTCCAGGTTTGAGCAGTCCTATTCAATTTAAAAATCTGATTGTAAATCATTTTAAGCTCAAAACAAAACCGATCCTCGTAATACCTTAACAAAGCCTAATTTGTCACAAGCCAAACCTCTTTAGATGTGCATGTGACTTTTCAGTTGGACGAACAACAACCCTTGATCTTCATCACTATCTAAAAAGACTTCAATGACCAAACTTAAAAAGAAACAAAATTGCCAACATATAAACAAGATTCAATGTTCTAACAGAAAGGATTTAAGAACATCTAAATGAGAGATAAGTCATGAAATAACTTAGAATTTAAAATTTTTAATTAGCATATACCATTTCACCTAGGATCTAATGACATGCTCACTTCTCTTCATCCCACAACCCCTATCCTAACCAAGGATTCATTCCCATCAACAAATGGGACATGACCACTATTGATCTACTCAAAAGTGGTAGAGAAAGACTTATATCCTATCATGTTCCTAGAGCATCCACTATCAAAATACCACTTTCTAGGTTTTCTAGTCTTATGTGTGGTAAAAACATTTTTAAAATATATTATATATGGAATAATTTTGATGTACCAAAACTAGCATAACATAATGATAATAACATTTAAAAAATGTATGAGATATAAATAATAAAATCATAGATTTGGACATATTTATGGTCAATTCATCAGCTATACATAAGCCTATTACCTTCATGGCCACCACGTATCATCAACATGCTCTTTAGGTCTCATTATCGTTGATCATAATACCATAGAGTTCATCTCCTAGTCATCTCACCGAAGGGTATAAAAGAGTATATTCATGTCAAAATCCCATTTTGAAACAACAATCTTACTTGAAATAAGAAAGAAAATAAGAGATGAAATACAAGATATCTATTAACAAGAAATTATTTTTCTTAAAGACCGTTTATGCATGTGAAATTGTTTTTTTAAAAAAGACCGAATTCCAAAAATATCATATTTTTTCTAAATACGTTGTAAAATACTATTATATATATATATATATATATATATATATATATATATATATATATATATATATATTATTTATAAATTATATTATTATTTAAGCAAAAAAAAAAAATCCTAGATATCTTGGGCAAAAGATATGAAGAGCCTTCCAATTAATGGTATAAGGATAGTGTAATTGTTAAATTACTCATTTGATTTAAAAACTTGAGTTGTTGGATAACGGATAATATTAACCATATTTTTCAAAATATGTAATTTAGCTTAAGCCTTAAATATCATCCTAAGTTTGAGCTCGTGTTAAACTATGTCAACATGGGTAAAGTCATAATAAAGAGGGTTGGTACATGTGCATATATACATAGAAATGGACTTTGTCTCATGGCTTCTGAGGGTGGAAAAGCTGATGCGTGTTAGTAGAGTTATGTTCAATGACTTGAATCTGCTAGAAGTATGTCGTCTAAAAGCCCCAATTCATGTAAACGTGTTCCTACCACAACTTAATTTATCATTGTTCAAAATCAATGCCTCTAAAATAATGAAGTAAATGGTACGTATTATATAAGACAAAAGACTTCATAGACCATACCTACCTAGATTGGTCTCTCTACTCCTATTTCTATCATTAAGTGCTTTACAACTGTGAGAAAATTTTGAATTAACTTTGCTATAGATTAATGCTAACAATTTGGAAATGATTAATTTTTATGAGATATGATTTAGCAGCCCCTTATGCAATTAATATAACTCAGAAAAGGCCATGTATCCTGAACATGCTAGTGAATATCACTTGTACTTGTAGCATATAAATTGATTCTCGGTGTCCAATACAGGTTAATTACAAATCAATAATGTAAATAAGCTTTACGAACTTTGCTTAATTTGGTGAAATAAAATGTGATTATATAGTAGAACCTGGTCTCCAAAACAATAATTATCTAACTTTCTCGTGAAAACCATAACTAAGGAGTTCTGTGACATATTAATTGCATAAGGGGCTGCTAAAATTAATCATTTCCAAATTGTTAGCACTAATCTATAGCAAACAAGATTGCAGAATAGGCTCATGCAAAAATAAAAATAGCCCAAATTTAATATTAATTCATCAAATTTTAAAATATGACAAATCAAAATAAATTTAATTGGGCCTAAATTTAATATTTCATATTCCAAACCTAATTTAATACACAAACATAAATCCAAAACTAAAACCAAACCAAATTTAATATATAGAGTCCACATGTAATAAAAATAATAATAAAAATTTTAATTAAGTCCAACTAAATATCCAATATGCATACCTAAATCTCAAAGCCCAAACAAAAGGCCCACAAACCAACACACAAGCCCAATTTCAACAATAATCACTATTAAAATCAAAGGGGAAAAAACTTACACAATTTCAATTTTTGGAAGGATGAGAAAGTGAGAGAAAGTTGAGGAAATGGAAGAATGAGAAGGGAAAGGAGGGAGTTGCTGGCAGGCAATGGCTAACCGACGCCAATTGGTTGGTGGTCCTGCCGGCGGTGGGAGGGATTGATGGTTTTTTTTATTTTTTAATAAAGAAAATAAGATGAAAAAATGAAAAGGAAAAAGAGAAATGGAAGGAAGGAAATGAGGGGTGCGTGTGGCACTGAAAAAAATTGGGGTCGGCCACTGTTTTGTGTGGGAGTGGGGGAGGAAAAAAATGGGAAAGAAAAAAAAAAAAAAAAAAACTCTAGAGAGGAGATGGAGCAGGTGGTCTTGAGAGTGGGGAGGCATGGGAGGAGAGAGAATAGGAGAGTAGGTGGAGTGGTTGGGGAAGAATAGGAAGAGAAAGGAGAGAGGAGAGAGAAAAGAAAGAAAATGAAGAAAAGAAATAGAAATAGAAATAAAATAAAATAATAATAATAGTAAATAATAATATAATAAAATAATATATAAAATAATAAAAACTAATAATTAGATAGTGAGTTGGCAAAAAATATAAGATATAATCGAGATTTAAAAACTAAGAATAAAATTGGGCTAAAAATTAATGTAAAGATAAAATTGGAATAAATTTTGGGATCTACAGCTCTTCATATCCTCTGCCCAAGATATCTAGGATTTTTTTGAAATAATAATATAATTTTTAATATATATATATATATATATTACAAAAATATAATATTTTTGAAAATTGTCTTTTTAAAAAATGATTTCACATTCACAAATTGTCTTTATAAATAAAAAAAAAAAACAAGTTTTTGTTAATAGTTATCTTGTATTTTATCTTTTATTTTCTTTCTTATTTCAAGTAAGATCATTGTTTCAAAATGGGATTTTGACATGAATATACTCTTTTATACCCTTGGATCAAATGATCAAGAGATTAGCTCTATGGTATTATAATCAAGGATAGTGAGACCCTGAAGAGCATGTTGATATGTGGTGGCCATGATGGTAATAAGTTTGTGTATAGCTAATGGATTGACTTTAAATATGTCCAAATCTATGATTTTATTATTTATATATCATACGTTTTTTAAAATGCAATTATCATTATGTTATGCTAGTTTTTGTACATAAAAATTGTTCTATATATAATATATTTTTAAACTGTTTTTACCTTGTATCAATTATCCTAACACTTGTGCATCATAATTATCCGCTAAACCAGCTAATAGATTTTGATGGTTTTTAGGTCAGGACTCCCAGGCATATGCCTATTGAGGAGGCAGAATTAGCTTCAAAGAACAAGTCACTAGGTACCTAGATTTGTGTTTTTCCTTATTAGACCTGTAGGACATGTAGTTCATTTTCTTTATGTATTTTAGATGTTTTCTTTTGTATGTCTCATCTTCTCAATCTTTGCTTCCACTATTAATTTATTTTGTTGTTATTGTTTTATCAAAATCATTTAATTGTATGTATTTTTTTTATACTAAATATTTATCTGTTGAGACAATGATTTTTTTTTAGATTTTGATGCAAAATGGACTCACCATCTCTTAGTGAGCCCTTTTTGGGTCTTTACAAATCAAGTTTCTAGTTATATTATTATATAGCAGTTTTCTGTTCGCGAATTACATAGTAATTTTCTCTTAATGATGTAGACATGGTCTTCCTGTATGCAAATTTACATCCAAAGCAAATAGTATTTATACTAAAAAATAAGTTGATTTGCTTTATTATCAAACTAATAAAAAGGCTACCATGAATATATCCATATTATCACAAATATTAGCCTTGCCAATATATTTTAGTTTTTTTTCCTCTTTTCCAGCATGTAAGTGCCATAAACTTGGATGCATAAGCAAAGTTTGGTAAAACACACGGTTGAATGCCAAGCAAAGATGATGAAGATGGAAATACAGCAACAACCAGCAAGCATATATGCGTATATGCATCATTCAACTAGTTCCTTTTTATTTCCATATATATCACAAAGTGTAAAAGTCCACCAGGGTACAAAATGTGAACAGAGAAAAAGAATACACGAATGACATACAATTTTTTGTGTTATTATTATTTTTCCTTATTGTATTTATCATGATGAAAATATATAAAAACAAAAACAAAAACAAAAACAACAATGCAGGCCCTACATATTATGTGCTCAGGACTCGTAAGATTTTCTGATGTGGGTGATGACTATGCATATTGGAGGCTGGAGCTTCATTTATGTTCAGTAGCCATGACAACAGGAGCAGCGCATGCGAACCTGTTCAGTAGCAATATTTTTATGTGGCCAATGTGAAGATATATGGAGGAGAACGATCACCGGTTATTTATATGAATGCAGCCAGTGGCATGACTAGAGTTTTTGGTAGTTTGGCTTAGTTGAAGGGTTTTTTTTACTCTTGACTAATAGAATTTTACTGTAGGAGATTAGAAATTGAATAGGTCATAAAGGAAGAAAATACCTAGAATTACCAAATGACTAGTTTTCTTCTGTAGTTAATTTAATTCCACATATGCATGCATCTTAAATGTAAAATGAAATGATAAATTAAACTTTGCCATTCAGGTAATTCAAAGACAGTTTCTCCTTTATGACCATTCAATTTCTAGTCACCTCATGGCAAAACCTTATAGTCAAGAATCGAAACCCATTTTCTCACTTAGGCATTTATACCCATTTTCTCACTTAGATGTTTAGAGCCACTAGCTCAATTAGGCGTTCAAAGCCACTAGTCTAGTTAGGCGTTCAAAGCCATTTTCCCACTTTGGCCTTCACAACCACTTTCTTACATAGGCATTTAGAGCCACTTTCTCAGTTAGGCATTCAGACACTTTCTCACTTAGGCGCTCACAACCACTATCTCATTTAGTCGTTCACAGCCACTTGCTCAATTAGGCGTTCAAAGCTAGTGACTTATTTTGGCTTTAAGAACCACTTTCTCATTTAGGCATTCATCACCACTTTCTTAGTTAGGCGTTCGGAGCCATTGTCTCAGTTAGGTGTTCAGGGCCACTTGCACACTTAGGCATTCTAAGCCACTTTCTCAATTAGGCATTTAGAGTCACCTTCTAACTTAGGCGTTCGAGGCCACTTTCTCACTTAGGCGTTCAAAGCCACTTGCTCAATTAGGCGTTCAGAGCCACTTTCTCACCTTAGTGATCAAAGACACTTTCTCACTTAGGCGTTGAGAGTCAATTTCTCAGTTAGGCGTTGAGAGCCATTTTCTCACTTAGGCCTTTATAGTGACTTTCTTAGTTAGATGTTTAGAGTGACTTTCTCAGTTACGCATTCAAGGCCACTTTCTCAACTAGGCATTCAAAGTTACTTTCTCACTTAGGAGTTAAGAGTCACTTGCTAAGTTAGGTGTTCAGAACCATTTTCTCACTTTGGCATTCACAACCACTTTCTCACTTAGGCATTCAGAGTGACTTTCTTAGTTAAGCGTTCCGAGCCACTTTCTCAATTAGAAGTTTAGAACAACATTCTCACTTTGTCATTCTTACCCACTTTCTATATTAGGCGTTTAGTGCAACTTTCTCAGTTAGGAGTTTAGAGGCATATTCTCAGTTAGGCATTCATAGGCACATTCTCAGTTAGGCGTTCATAGCCACTTTCTCGCTTAAGTGTTTAGATCCACTTGTTGAGTTAGGTGTTCAAAGCAACCATCTCACTTTGGCCTTCAACACCACTTTCTCACTTAGGCGTTCAGAGTCGCTTTCTCGGTTAGGCGTTCAAAGCGACTTTCTCAATTAGGCATTCAGGGTCACTTTCTCACTGAGGCATTCATAGCCACTTTCTCAGTTAGGCATTTAGAGTAACTTTCTTAATTAGGTGTTCAAAGCCATTTTCTCAATTAGGTATTTAGAGGCACATTCTCAGTTATGCGTTCAGAGCCACTTTCTCACTTAGGCATTCAAAGCCATTTTCTCACTTAGGCATTTAGAGCCACTTGTTTAGTTAAGCATTGAATTAATTTTTAAATCGTGAATTTAACCATTCCCATGTTTTTTTTTTAAAAAAAGTAACCTATTATTATTATTATTATTATTTTACATAAATGCCTTCTACCATTTCAAGTATTTAAAGTAACCTGTTTTAAAGAAAGTTATTTTTGCAAGAAAATAATAAGAGTATTTTTATCAAAAACCCTTTTAATCGAATAACCATATAAATAACCGAGATATTGGTTCTTTTCCATTTATCATATATGCATATTAATTTGTCCAGATAAAAATATTTCTTTGATCATCTCCTCTTTGCTTAACCCGCCAAGATCATGAGGTTTCTGGACATTGTTTTAGCTGTCACGGCACTTCGTTCTTGTTCTGAGCGTCCAGCCACACAGTGCTGGTAGGGTTCTTGATGGGGAGAAAGAAGAGTGGATCAAGATAGGACTTGTCCCTTTACAGTCTCTGAATTCAGCTACTGTGCCTCCTTCTGGAAGCAGTTCATGCAGCCGTATCCTGGAAAAGGGCGCTCCACCTTGCCATAACGGAATAAATTTGCAGGTCATGCCATGCCTCCCCCGGCGGTTGTCATGGCTACTGGACAGTAAACATATATAGATGAATAAAGCTCGCTCCTCCATGGGAGCCACCAAAATCAGAAATTCTTACAATTCTCGAGCACCAAAATATACTTCTAATTAATTCTAGTGAGACCATAGGAGTGAACTGATTTGCAGGTCCTGTATTTTTTCATTCTTGTGATAAAGTTTGTGTTTGTTAGAAATCACTATTTACTTGTGGTACCCTTCTGAAGTTTTTTACACTTCCCAAACAGATCCTCCTACATCTATATATAAATGCTGGTTTATCAAGAATACGCAAGAAAAGCACTTCAAATTGTTGATTCATCGCTGGAGATGGCTTAGAACCAATAGTTCATTATCTAATGGATCTTTCCATTCTAATACTCCATCCGAGAGTTATCAGTATTTATCAAATCTATTCCTATCTAACGCAAGGCTATTGGATCAAATGACAAAGACATTGTTGAGAAAAAGATGGCTTTTCCCGGATGAAATGAAAATTGGATTCATGTAACAGGAGAAAGATTTCCCATTCCTTAGCCGGAAAGATATGTGGCCATGAAATAGGGATTAAGTGGAACAGAATTGACTGTGTGGTAGAGTCGTGGAAACACTTGTTTCTTCCATATTTTGGACCTTAGCTCCATGGAACAATATCTACAAAGATAAATGAGAAAAAATGAATAAGATGGAAATCATATGGGCATACATATCTTTGGTAGCTGATTTACCATCTTCATCATGTTTCTTAGTTTTGCATTCATGCATGGGGCATGCATGGAATAGGAAACCCCACTCAAATTTACGCTATCTACAATTTGGGTTACTTCCAACTTTTACGCTTGCGAATATATTTATTTATTTAACTAGCTCGTCTGTTTCTGCTAAATAAGGTTGATCAAAATTGATCCTCCTCTTGGTTTCCTGTTTTTGGTGTTTTTTTTTTTTTCCTCCTGTCATGGTTTTTAGGACCGAAATAAAGATCAATATTTTCAATACAAAATATGATTGCATTATCAAGCACTAAACTCAGTTTACATGGCATCTTATCTAACCAGTTGAATTGGTTATTCTTTCTAAACCAAGTATATGAAATGAATTAAGGTTAGAGATAAAACATATATACTAATCATAAGGATTGGGATCTATCTTCCACATCTAACTCATCAGCTGATCCATGCACAAATATGATTACATCATTAAGAGCTGTGATCTTGGTCATAGCCATCCTTAGCAAGGGAAGCCATGACAGCATCCTCTGCCAGCATGTACGCGGAAACGGCTGGAGGTGCAGTTGCAATGTCGTCAGCTATATTCTTTTCATTGAAGGTGCATCGCCCTGCCCTTTGTTCTGGGATGTGAGTACAAGGACTGGGGCCGGATGGCAGCACTGGACCTTTCTGCAGAGACTGAAGCACAAGACTGTTTCTCTTCGCCCATTGGCCTCCTCCTAGTAGCCGCATTGCTTCAAGTTCTCGGAAACTCCAAGCTGAGAGAAGCGTGAAATTGAAAAGCACCACCAAGAGGACTAATTTCCTAGAAGTGAAACCCATCTTCGAAAAGAAATGAATGGATCGTTTTATATGAATAGAGAGCGGGGAAGATGTGAAGAATAAGCAGCTTTGGGGTGCTTCAAAAATGGTATATGGAAAAGTATATATATATATATATATATATATATATATATATATATATATATATTCATAAATGTAGACGCTGGGCCTTCATAACAAGCATGCACACAAATACACAATTTGGAAATTTGGAAAGGGCCTCTGCTCTTGGATCGTGACAATGCATAAAAAAGCTGATGCATGTGAATAGAGTCGTCAGTCATATTCAAACATTTGATTGTTGAGGAGGATGTCACGTAAAGGCTGTGAGCATCACGACCAAACCAACAAACATTCAAGCCCCAATTCACTAAAAAAATCCGTTCCCACCATAAACCTATTCTTTGATCAAACTTAGTGCCCCACAAAGGAAGTAATCCACTAATCGTCAGTCAGAAAAGTGGTATACAAACCGTGAAACTTTTTAAATGCGACAGTTTGCATGAGACCAATTCTAACTTAATTTGGAAAATATTTGTTAGGAAATGATTTTGGTGGCCGTCATGCTGCTACTTTATTCGGTGGGGCAACATCATGCAAAAGTATGATGACCTTCTCAATTTCTAGTCTATGCCGTGGCAATACCCTTTCACACAAATGAAACAATGGAAAATCAAAGCTATAACATTGGGTATCCATGCTTATAAATAGCAATTAATATGATCTCCTCCACATATGCATATCATCCCAGATATCATATTAATTCCATATCTCCTAGTGTCTTAGCTTAAACCCCACCAAGATCATGAGGTCTCTCACCATTGTTTTAGCTGTCACTGCAGTTGTTTTTCTTCTGAGTGTCCAACCACACCATGCTAGTAGGGTTCCTAATGGAGAGAAAAAAGAGTGGAAGAAGAAAAGAATTAATATTGTCTTGCAGTCTCTGCAGGCGGGTCTAGTTTCTCCTTCTGCCCCAAGTCCATGCACCCGAATTTCCGGCAAAGGCCCCCCTTGCATGATCAACAAGAACTTTGCAAGCCACGCCCTGCCTCCCCCTCGGCCAAGCCCGCCTGCACCTCTCCGGTTGTCATGGCTACTAAGCACAAATGAAGCTTCACCATGGCCACTACCAGATTTCAGAAATTCTTACTAGTCATTTGCACCAAGTATAACTATCATATGTCATAAAATCATGGGAATAAACTGAGTTGCAGCTCATGTTTGCTTCTGTAATTTTTTCATCTTTCCGTAATGTTTGTGTATGTTTTGTACACATATATAATGAATAAAAAATAAATAACATGCATCAATTAATTGTGTGCAAGAATGTTGTGTATTATTTTCACTCTTGATGTCGTGTGACCTTGTGGATTCTGAATAATTCATGCTACAAAAATAAAAAGATCAAGTTTAAATTATGAACACATTTTTCCTTGGTTGTGGTGATCATTTATCGTTTGAATATGTAAAACCCAATAGTGTATTTTATCAAACATCACAACATTTATTTTAAATACTTATAATTTGTCGTATAAACCTTTCAAATTTTGTGAACATGCAAGTCCATACAGATACGTACTTCGAATAATTTGGATGAACAACTTTAATAGATATAACAATTAAAACCTTATATTAAATAGTTTTCATATGTTTAATTTCTCTTTAAGGATGACGTTAAATACTTTCACAACTCTCTCTACCGGAGAGAGAGAGAGAGAGGGAGTATATTCAAGAATACCTTTTCTCTATTGTGCATATGTTATTGGGTTAGATTTAGAGAAAACATGAAATAAATCCCTAAAAATAATTACACATGGATCTTTCGTATGTGGATGCATGCATTTAATTAGAAACAAAAAATAATATATATATATATATTTAACCCAATTTGATTTAACAAGTGCAAAACTCTCGGCAAGCTCACATGCATGTCCTTCTAGTCTTGTGCTAGAAAATTAGAACTCTTGAAAGACAAAGGGAAAATTGGAAGACTATCTTCCAACAAATGAAAAAAAGTGTTGAAATTATGATGCACTTTCATGCTTTTGTTGACATAATGATAAATCATGACATTTTTTCAAAATTTTGTAACTTTAAAAATTTTATTGATGACTTTATACCTATTATAAGATCATAATTTATTTGTGAATTTACAATATGATAACTTGATAATTCACTAGTGACTTTATAACTTCTATTTGCAACCTTGCAAGTTATTGTGACTTTACAACTTTTGTAACCTTACAATTCATTGTAACTTTGCAACTTTTGTAACATTACAATTCATTAGTATCTTTACCTTTCTTTGTGGCATTGCATTAATTCATTGTATATTTACAACCTTTTCTAACTTTACAATTCATTAGAATATGTTAACTTCTAAAGTAAATGTCTATAATTAATAAACTCATTCATATGTTATGAACTCTTCATATTTCAATAAGTTAATTGTTTCTTCTCAATAATCTGAGGTGAGGACATGTAGCATGGGACCTTCGTGGGATCTCTACATCTCTAGTAAGTTTATTCCTAATGAACTTGTCAATTACAATCATATTTAAAACAAATTACAATTTCACCCAAAAAAAAAGAGAGATAGATTAGTAAGTTCCCCACTTACACATTAATTCTTCCACTAACTAATATTCCTTACAAGTTTTGAAGTCGGATCAAGATAACTGTCATTCCCTAAACTTATAAGTGTGTCACCTCTTATAATTGGAAATTTTAGAAAAACCAATTTAGAAAATCTTAATATATGACATACTAAATAGATATATACACTTAAAAAAAAATCTTTCTAAATTGACTGGTCAGTATTTTAAAACAATTTATAAGTGACACAATCTTAAATATTCTTTCCTACTATAGAAGCAATGGGTCCTTTATCAAATATCCACTAGTTTTTATATATTATTTATAAAACCCAACAGATGCGTATATAATCCATTATTAGACATCAACAGTTGATAATATCAAAGCTATACAAAATCAAGTACAAAACTTAGTAACATCCTTAAGTCTAAGGATTTTATGTAATATTAAACAAAATAAATAATAAGAGGTCCAAAAATTGTCTTGTAATGGTACAATTTTGTGATTATTACATTATAATCACCCATGAAATTTATTAAGAGCCCCTCAACTTTAGTGAATAAGATCCATCACTCTATCATATATAGTAATACAATTCATGACAACTTTTAATAAGCATGTTATCCATTACACGCTTATAAGTTGTAAACATATTTTAAGATTATAAAGAAATTAGAAATCATATCTCATTGTTTATAATCTCTATTATCAAGATGATTTTTATACAATATAATTTAAGGATAAATATCATCAATTGTGACATATATAATTTGTAACCATGAAATGCATGAAAAATTTATTGTCTATTGGCTTTAAAGATACGCAATTCATTCATTCAACCCAATAGAGTTGTGGGTCGTCTCGTTTTTTGATACAACTATGAGACCTAGACCAACCCAGATTTACAATAAATATAAGTCTCTTGGTTATCCGATTTTTGGGAATATCAAAATTTTATCTTAAAGACATGATTTTTAAAAGTAGATTGTTCTAGGCATTGAATTAGGGCAAACTCACAAGAAGCGTCGATTGAATTGTCTAAACTGGTGGACCGGTAAGTTTTTTAGGAATCATATTGGTCTTTTTAGTTGAAAACCTATCTTTTTCCTTGGGTATGGGCCCACCTATGTCCACCTTCGTGGCTTGTTCCATCCCATCTTACATGGCTAACATGACTAGATCCCACTAGAAGGGGATGCAAATGGCAACTACTAGACTAGTTGTTTTTTTTGTTTATTGTGTCCTCAAATTATTTTTGTTGGAAAGTATCCCAAATTCCTAATATAGATTTCTTTTTGTAAAGATTATTATATCAAAAATTTTTAAAATTGACTTCTTATTATAATATTAGATTTCCTTATAGAATAAGAAATGTTATTAAGAATATCTCTATATATATTATAGGTCATGAGAAGAAAAGGTTATGAAATGGAGATGGACTTGTAAAGACTTTATGAGGTGGATAGAGATGTGAGGAAGAATGAAAAACATTCAAAGGAGCGAGGAGACTATGGTTCAAGGTTTTATATAAGAAGTGGGGAAACATGAGATGTTTCATGAAACCAATAGTGTATTTGTTTACATTTTTTGTAATATTCTCTATAATGTAGTGTAATACTTTTCTCTCATCCATGAATTGGGTGTGGTGGGTCGAACCACATTAAACCCCGTGTATCTTTGTGTGGATTGTTTATCTTTGTGCTTTTGAACTAACATTGTTTACATTAGAGCTTCCTCTGACACAACAAATTGGTATTAGCTAGAGCTCACAATGAAGATTTCTAGAAGAGTAAAAGATAACAAAACACACAAGAGTATGACAAGGAATTTTAATTGAAGGTAAAGTCAATTGTTATTTCATCAAATGTGATACAAAAAGCGTGTCATGGAAAGATGGAAGATTAATTTAATGGAATTTGAGCCAAGACGGAGATTGTTAAAAAGTGTTTCAAATTTTTAATTAGTATAGATTCCTATTTGTATAGAACATTGTATAGAATATTTCCTAAATTGATTTTTTATTGTAATATTGGATTTCCTAATAGAATAAGGAAAAGAATATCTCTATAAATATTCTAGGTTATAAGGGGAAAAATTTATAGATGGAGATGGGCTTGTAAAGATTATACATGATGGATAGGGATGAGAAAAAGAATGGGAGACACTCAGTGGAGCGAGAGGGCTCGTAGTTCAAGGTGTAAATACATGCTCTCACTGTATAGGCTACAAAGGGTTTGTGGATGAGGTATTGAATACTCTGATATGATGGTCAAACCCACTTTTATAGTAAAGGTCATTGAGAATACGGAATGATACTTCATTCGGTAAGTATAGAAAAAGTATCACTAATTAGGTGGTGTCATATATACATAAGTCTCATTATTTGTAACATAGTTTCATTTGTTTGTATCTTTATCCTTTGGTCTCATTTACTTGTACCATCATTCAATGGACTATAAAGAATTTTTGGATGAGGTACTAAACACTCTTATGATATGAAGATGGGCCTGTAAAGACTATATGAGGTGAATAGAGGTGTGAGGAAGAATGAGAGGTACTCGGTGGAGCAAGAAGACTCGTGATAGGGTAGGGATATGAAGAGTGGAGAAACATGGGATGTTTTGGGAACCCAATAATTGCATCTGGTTATGTCCTCTGTAATAAAAGTAGAATATATATACTTTTATTAGAAAGTAGAATATATTATCATAGAATGGATTTGCCCTGTAATTGAACTTTTGAAATTTGTGAATCAAATTTTAAAGCATGCAGGTCTTTTTTTTCTTTTTTCTTTTGGGTTGAACAGATTTTGTTGTCTTTGCATATATATTTTTTTTATATTTTCATTCTATATTTTATGGATATATGGGAAGAAGAAATCAAAGCAATTGGGCTGTTGAGAGGCCCATACTAACCCAAATCTTTTGACCTTGTAAGGATGTGATAGTTTTAATGTCAAGGGGCTAAGGATCAATGCATGATTATTCAAATCCTGTTAAAATCTCATGTAACCTTGTGAGGATTGTTTTATTTTTATGTTCTTGAACTAACATTATTTGCATAAAGCTTCCACTGGCACAACAGATACTATACATTTTAACATCTCCAAATGTTCATAAACCAGATATTTGCCGATGCAAGTGGAATAGACGTGCTAATCTATATGAATCATACTCATTTTTAGAGGTTTAGATTAAAAAAGCTAGTTACTATGATTTGTCCTCGAAGAAAAGTCAAGAAATGAGTAAAAAGTCCAAGGAGCATAGGAAATTTTTGTAAACCATGCGTATTGTTGATCCAAGTCAAACAAAATCTACCTCGTTTGCTATATCAAACTTGGAATATTTGAATAGTAATGCCAAACTTATCATCTTGTAACATGGGTATTTGTGTGTGTATAACACGACAACGTGAGCCAAATTAATGCTCACTTATTGCATTGTTTGTGTTGTATGATTAGCTTTTAGCTAGAATGCTTTTATTTAAATAACAATAAAATAAAATAAAATAAATTTAAATTCATGTGTATGTTGAAAATAATGAGTATAGATCATGCATCTTGATATTCATCATTGGTGCATAAATTTATTACAACTTAATATTTTGAACTTTATTGATAATTTAGCATGCATGTTAGTAGACCTAGTTTGATGTGTTATGAGTTTCACCCTTGGTCAATGTATATACATATATTGATCAAAACCCATCATCCAACCAATCTAATTATCTCTTGTACCGTGTGCCTTTGAGGAAAAAGGGAGAAAAGTTTTATACACATTTTTCTTGCATTTTCTCAAGAGATTTGAACAAAAGAAAACAAAATCATAAACAAGCTTTGTGGTGGTGTGCAAATGGAATGTATATGCAGACACACACCCAGATGATGGCCCATTTTGAAAGGGCAAGCATTGTGTCTTAGGTCTTGATGATGGAAATTAAAGCTGGTGCATCTGAGTGGAATCATGTCCATAGAATTGATCAATTCTTATTAGGAGTGTTATGAAGTGTCCCTAAATTCCTAATTAGTATAGATTCTTTTTTTTCTTTTTTTTGTAGAGAATATTATATAGAATATTTTTAGGTTGATATATTATTGTAATATTAGACTTCCTTATAGAATAAGAAAGGTTGTTGGAAATATCTCTATAAATATTATAAGTTATGAGATGAAGATAGACCTATAAAGACTATACGAGGTGAATAAAAATATGAGGAAGAACGAGAGTTGTCTGATGGAGTGAGAAGCTCATGATAAGGTAGGGATACGAAGAGTAGAGAAACATGGATGTTTCGAGAAGCCAATAATTGTATTTGGTTATGCCCTCTGTAATGTTCTGGTTCTGTCCTCAGTAATGTTCTTTATTGTATAGTGGAATGATTCTCTTTCATCCGTATGGTTGGTCGAACTATATTAAAAATTCGTGTATCGTATGTGTTATTATTTTATGTTTGTGTTCTTGATTAACGATGTTTGCATGAAAGCTTTCGCTGTCATAACAAATTGGTATAAGATATTGGGTTGAAGATTTATGGAAGATTAAAAAACCATGGAGCACACAAGATGAAGGCAAAAGGAATTTTCAGTGAAGGTAGAGTAGATTGCTCTCTCGTA
The DNA here is from genome assembly GCF_004353265.1 of Vitis riparia. Lineage (NCBI taxonomy): Eukaryota > Viridiplantae > Streptophyta > Magnoliopsida > Vitales > Vitaceae > Vitis > Vitis riparia. Next base: position 16,395,973 of record NC_048445.1, read on the forward strand.
GTGATATAATACAAAAAAGTTTGTGTCATGGAGAGTTTGAAGATTGACTTCATGGAATTTGGTCTAAGGTGGAGATTGTTAAGAAGTGTCCCCAAATTTTTAATTAGTATAGATTTCTTTTTTGTAAAAAAATATTATATTGAATATTTTTGGATTGATATATTAATGTAATTTTAGACTTATAGAATAAGGAAGGTTGTTGGAAATATCTCTATAAATATTCTAAGTCATGAGGAGAAAAAATTATGAGATGAAGATGGGCTTGTAAAGACTATATGAGGTGAATAGAGGTGTGAGGAAGAATGGGAGGTACTCGGTGGAGCAAGAAGACTCGTGATAGGGTAGGGATATGAAGAGTGGAGAAACATGGGATGTTTTGGGAACCCAATAATTGTATCTGGTTATGTCCTCTGTAATGTTCTTTATTTTATAGTGAAATAATTCTCTCATCTGTAGACATGGGCATGGTTGGCCGAACCACGTTAAAACCTCATGTATCGTTTGTGTTAATTATTTTATCTTTGTATTCTTGATTAACGATGTTTACATGAAAGCTTCCGCCATCGTAACAAGGACTATATGTTGTGAGAAAAAGTAGTTTAACATCCAGAATTGTGACCAAACTCCAAAGTTTCAAGCATCATCAATTCAAGTAAACCCTTGGCGTGAATGTAAGAATGAAATGAGAAATTAAACTTTGCCATGAATTCAGGTAATTCAAGGGCAGTTTCTCCTTTATGACCATTCAATTTCCAGTCATCTCGTACCAAAACCTATTAGTCAAGAATCCAAACCCTTCAAACAAATCAAACAATTAAAAATTCAAGTGATTACATTGGATATGCATGCTTATAAATAACAACTAACACCGTCTCCTCTTCATACGCATATAATCTACATATCCAATTTATTTTTAGTTCATCTCCTGTCCTGTTTGCCTCATCACCAAGACTATCATGAGGTTTCTCAACGTTGTTTTTACTGTCATAGCCCTTGTTTTTCTTCTGAGTGTCCAGCCACACAATGCTGCTAGGGTTCAGCAAAGGGGTCCTGTCCCTCCTTCTGGCCAAAATCCATGTGGGAAAACCCCCGTTGAAGGCCCTCCTTGCAAACATCCACCTGCATCTCCTGCAAGAGCACATGCCACCGCTCCGGCTGTCAAGGCTACCATGCACAAGTGACATTTTTACAAGCCATCAGCTCCAAGTATACGTAGTTTATTGTCGTGGTTTTCATCTGAATAAACTGATTTGCAGGTCATTTGAGCTTTAGTAACTGTATTCTATTTTTCATCTTTTGATGAAGTTTGTGTTCAACGAATAACATGGACAAGTTCTATGCGTTTCTGTGTATTACTTTGGCTCTTGATGTGTGCTGTAACCATGTGAGGTTTGTACACTTCATGATACAAAAATAAAAAGAAGAAAATTAATTGAATCATGAACAAATTTTTGATTGTTTCTTTTCTGATGGCCATTGATCTTTTAAACGTCTAAAACTTGATAGTCCATTAATCAGTGATTTACTTTGATTGGAAAGTAGAATATATATATATATATATATATATATATATATCAAAATAGGGTGGATTTGTCCTGATAAGACAAGCATTTCGGACACTAGGAATAGTAGGTTTTTCAATCAAAATGCTTACCATCCCACTGCTAAGACATTTTGAAGACGACTAGTATTAGGTTTTTCAATTGTTTTTCAATAGTAGGTTTTCTTAATAGTAGGTATGACCTTTGATGCATCATTTTGACTTAATCTCTTGACTTACAATTGTTTGATCTAACTTCTATTTAATTTAGTATTCTATTACTTTATAAAATATCTCTCTAATTTATAGTATATCAAGGAGAATTAATTTGTACTTGTCCTTATTTTGAAAATAATTCCCAAAATCTCTATTTAGTGGCTGGTTTAATCTCAATGAATTGGATAGTGATAGCCACATGCAGCAAGAGAATAAGTCAAATTTGGTTGCACAAAATTAAAGCTTTGATATATGTTTATTCCTAATAGAAATTTGACATTCATGTCAAAATAAAAATTTGTAAGACTAAGGCTTTCTTCAAGAAGTGTTTTAAAAAATAATTCTGAAAAATGGTTTTCTAAAACAGTTTTTAAAAATGGTTCTCTAACATTTTATAAAGCAAAAGTTTTTTTGAAAACTTGAAATGTTCTTAATTTGTTTTCTATATTTTCTATATTTTTAAATATATTCTTAAAATAATTTTTTTTTAATTATTTTTTAAAAATAATTTTTAAAAATAGTTTGTATTCTTAAAACTGTGTTTTGTTTTCTAATTATCAAACTTGTTTCCCGGTTTTTTATTATAAAAGATAGAAAACTATTTTCAAAAGCAATTATCAAACATACCTAAATCTTCTTGCATCCTAACAATATTCTTAATTCCTTAACAAAAAAATTAGTCTTTCTATCGAAGTACATATTTTGAAGCCATTTAACTTAATCTTTAAATTAAGCTTTGCGACAATCCATTGGCATAAAAAGAAAAAAGAAAAAAAAGGAAATGGATAGATACGGAAGAGAGGGATCATTGAGATGCAAAAAACCCAACTCCTAAAACAAGCCTACGGGCTTCGATCTTGAGCATGGCCACCCTTAGTAGCGGAAGCCACAGCAACATCAATCACAAAATTGGGAAAATGCAGGTTCAAGGCGCACCTGCCTCCTCTCTGTCCAGGGATGTGTGTGCATGGACTGGTTCTGGGTTCACCTCTTTACCTAATAAAAACCCATCAACAGGATATGTATTAAGATCAAGCAAATCAGTCACTTATTCTTCTTGTCCAACATGGGGCTCTTGCAACTCTAACCCATGACCTAGCTCTAATTAATATCACTTATTAGGATCAATGGCTTAATTAACTATAAACCAATTTGCTGTAAATAAGATCAATTTAATCTTGATGTCAGTCAATCAATCATATTCTTCTTCAGGCTTAACTTTCCGTGGAGTTGGACTCATCCCACATAATACACGCATCGTTGGGCTTTACTTGTCTTGAGACTTAGCCGGTGTCTAACCATCTCCGACCTTACCTACTCATCCCAAAATTAGCATCATTGTTTCATATCTAATTAATGTGTTTTTTTTTTTTTTTTTTCATCATTTTTGTCTCCACATATTTTAGGAAAGGGACTGCAATTCTTGAAAGAATATGGTATTCGTCTCTAGAAGAATATAAAAATCTATAGCCCAATTTTTAGATCAAGAGGTCAGCGTTGATTTCAATGGAGTGGTCTACGGAGCAGAGGATATTACTTTGGAAGCAATTTTCTGTGACTATGCTCTCTTATTTATTTGACTTCCAAAATTCAATGGAACGTTTCAAAGGTAATTTCATTCTCAGCACGTGATCCAAAAAAGAGAGGAGGAAAACGGAGAGTGAGGGTCGATTACATAGAAGACTTAAAAATGGATTCAAACCCAATTCTAAAGTTTCCCAACATAGCTCGATTTAAGATACATGGAGTCATAGGTGCGCTGTTTACGCACAAAAATATGTTTGAAATTTGACTTCTGTAATAATTCATCTTCCTGACTTCTTTTCGACTTAAAATTGGTCTTTCTGACTTTGCTTAAATACATGGAGTCATGGATGGATTTTAATTTCTTCTTTGATTATTTATTTATTTATTTTTAATCAAGTGAGTTTTGATCAACATTGAGGTGGTATATGAGACATATGGAATTACAGGTACAGTTAATCGTCTCTTGGCTTGTGACTATGCAAACGTTCCATCTCCATGCATATGGGTCAATCTACCCCTGAATCTTCTTACTAGATGAAACTCAATATATTATCAAATTGTGATCCCTGGGAACTCAGGTGTGTGTGCAATTTTAAGAAATTTTTTTGGCAAGGTATATATAACTTTCCAATTGCTTCAATTTATAATTAATAATTATGTGCGGGTTCGGGTTTTGGTAGATTGCTTGAATCTTGAACCCACACCTACCCTAATATTTTTAAATTGATATTTTTCCAACCCAAGTCAAACCTTGACTTATTCAAAGTTTATCCTTCAACTTGAACCCTACGTGGGGTACAAATTGGACCGACTCAAGTTGCAATCCTATTCACATATGCATAAAATTGTCCAAATATTATTTGATTTACAAAATGTTTGATAAAACTTAATATTTTAAGTTAAATTATTTTTAAATTGTTAACTTAAAATTTATTATTTAATTTATACTTTAAGTATTAAAGTCATCCAATAAAGTTAACATTTTTATTGAATCATCAAATTAACGCATTATTCTTATTAATTTCAATTAATATTTACCTTTGTTAATTTAAATTAATATTTACTTTCATTATTGTTAAATAATAAATTTATTTTCTAAACATTCATATTAAATGTCTTGTAGAATCATAAAATAACTACAATATATTTAGTTAAAAAGTTATATGAATCATGTGGTGGAGGCATTGACATAAAAGATATTCTCATTAGATGTGTATATGGACAAAAGGAAATCGATTATTTAAAATAAGTTAATCATTTTGACTTAATGGTTAAAATTATTTTTACCTTTAAGTTATAACATTAAAGGGTGTTTAATAAAACTTAATACTTATTGATTTAAGTTGAATTTAATTTGACTTTGGTACAACACTTAACATTAAAGGGTTCTTAAGAAAATCATAGTTTGAAGTTAGGTATGACCTTTGATGCATCATTTTGACTTAATCTCTTGACTTACAATTTGGTTTTTTGAAAAACCGTTTTCAAAAGTTGTTTTCTAATATTTTATAAATAAAAGTCTATTTGAAAATCTAAAATATTCTTAATTTATTTTCTATATTTTTAAATATGTTCTGGAAATAAATTTTATTTATACTGGGTACTTTATTCTTTAATCATATTTTTTATATTTTATAACTATTTTTAAAATAATTTCTGAAAATACTTTATTTTCTTAAAACATTGCTCTATTTTCTAATTATCGAACTTGTTTTCCAATTTTTTGTTATGAAAAATGAAAAACTATTTTTGAAAAGAATTACCAAACATACGTGAATCATGTTGCATCCTAACAAGATTCTTAATTTCTTAGCAAAAAAAATTAGTCCATCAATTGAATTTCTTACGTGATTTGAAGCCATTTAACTTTGTGTAAATTAAGCTTTGGGACAATCCATTGGAATAAAAAGTATAAAATCATTTTCCATACATTTTGAAGTTACATCAGTTATGAAAGTTCTTGACCACCTTTTTCTTTTCTTCAGAATTGGTCCCTCCAACACATGCCCAAAAAAAAAAAAAAAATAGAAAAAAAAAAAGAAGCTTGTCATCTACAATAACCCAATTCCAAAGCCAAGCCTACGAGCTTCGATCTTGAGCACGGTTATCCTAAGCAACGGAAGCCACAACAACATCTATCACAAAATTGGGAAATGCAGGCGGCGCAAGCCCAACACGGCCAGCTACGTTCATTTCATTTAAGGTGCACCTGTGTCCTCTCTGTCCAGGGATGTGTGTGCACGGACTGGGACCAGATGGTGGCACCGACCTGCCTGCAGGGACTGACGCAACAAACCATTTCTCTCAGCCCATTGCTCTCCGCCATGCAAAGGCCTCATTGCTTCAACTTCTCCGATCCTCCAACCTCAGAAAACTAGGAAAGTAAATAGCGTCATGAAGAGGCTTTTCCTACAAGTGAATCCCATTTTTCAAACAAGGAATGGAACGTTTTTGTTTTATATGTATCGTTTTTGTTGATTTGTAGTCCCTGGTGACGGTTGACTAGTGGCATTGTGGTTTACTGAGAAAGATGGTTTAACTAGGCCTACGTTTTCAAGGTTGAACCGAGTGGGAATGAATCAAGTCATCTATCGACAACTACACGGCAGCATGGTCTCCATATATAAAAGTCATCAAAATGAGGGAAGTGATTACGATTTACAATATGTATATAAATGTAGGGCATCATGTGGGTCAACTTGGATAATCCTTTCTAGGATTATTAATTAAATATTATAGTTTTCAAATTAAATCATATAAATAGCCATGGATTTGGGTCGGGATGTTCCACAAGTTTTGGTAATTGAGTAATATAAAAATAGGTATTAAATCAAATTCAATCTTACGAATATTTAATCATTTCAATAATTTTTTTAAGGGTATTTGGTTTCTTAAAAAGTATCAAAAAGAGACAAATAAGACCATAAAAGAAAGTAATTTTCTTACGTTTAAATAATATAAAGAAAAGATAAGGAAAATATCACAAAAATAAAAGAGAAATTTTGTAAATAGTTTTAATTTCTTCTCACTTTCCTTAGAATTAGACATAAGAAAAGTTGAAAAAATGTATTTTTTTTTCTTTTAAATGTTTAATTTTCTCTCTTGATTTTTTCATGAAAAAGAAATTAATACTTTTTCTTATTTTTCTTTTTCCTTAAACTTTTGAAGAATCAAATACAGTCTCAATAACAAACATATTGTATATGGAATAGATATGAAGTAGAGGATGATTTTGGATATATCTATGAAGTTATCTTCTCCAACTAGCTAAGGCTTAACTACCAACTCGATTTGATGATCTTTTTTCCTCTTTGAGGGAGCCTTTTAAGCAGCTCAGGCAGTATCATGCCCTTAAACTTGTCAAGGATTCCCTTGATTGCCTTGGGTAAGGGTTCCCCTCCTTAAGTGTTGCCAAGTAGGTCACCTACTTCTTCTTTAACCCATTTTTCACTTGCATAGCTGATAACAAAAGGGTTTTGAGCATACCTTTGGTGACCATAGGGACTACAGATGATGTCTCCTTCTCCAAGATATTATGGAACATAGGAAGGATAGTCGCACTATCTTTACCTATTATAGGAAGTCCATCCCTAACACAACGTTGAAGTCATGCATTAGTGCCACTATAAAGTCCATCTTGCCTTCCCAAATGTCAATATGTAGGGTAACCCCTCATGCTACAATATCTTAGAGTGGCTTGGTAGCAAAATTGACTCCCGTAAGCCATTGACCTTCCTTGGATGTATGGAGCTTTAGTTTCTTTACCTCATCCACAAAGATGATTGTGTGTGGCACCCTTGTCCACCATGGCCTTGGTGGGCTTGTCATTCACATAGGCTTCTACGTACATTAACCTTATGTTGAGAGGTGTCTTAGGCACTAACTTAGTCTTAAAGCCATCTTATTTGTCTATAATGCATGTGCCTTTTTCTATATCGACATCCCTCCAAACGCCACCATAAAGTAATCATGTCAGCGGGGTAGAGGGTCGTAGTGTGTACCTTAGTGGCCTTATCAGTTAGTGTTGTCACCTCAAAATACCACTCCATGTGCCATAGTATGTTGTTTGTTGAGTTAAGCATTTTCCCTTCTGCTTTTCAGACTTTGTTTGCCTTGACAATTGATTTGTGACTGGTTCTGGGTTCACCTCTTTACATAATAAAAACCCATTCTCAGGATATGTATTAAGATCAAGCAAATCAGTTCACAGTTTTTTCCTTGTCTACAAATAAATCCTTTCCTCAACACCAGTGCTCATTTTGCAGTGAGCCCATATCTTCCTCATGTTTATGAACATTTATGTCATGTTGTCATGGTAAAATCTCATAGAATGATAATACTTTATCCTTTGCAAGAATTCTAAACCTTCTCTAAAACAACCCACTTTTGGAGGATAGAATCCACCTTTCAATCTGTTGAAAAATATATCCAAGGGACTGCCAAAAAATATATCACTACCAACAAGGAGTTCCTTCATAGTCAACCAAAAAGTCTGTTGGTCCATATCAACCTTTCATCTTCTGTTAAACACGAATTCCATGTGTCCAGAGATAAAATTTCTCTTAAATCTGGTAGATCGTAAAGCTCAAATGGAATGTTGCAAACCTGACCTTCTACCACGCCAAGCTCACACCTCACTTCCTCAAACTCACAATCATCAGAGTCATCCTCGAAGCTTGTCCCTGAGGCTTGGTTCTCCTCCAATACCATGTTATCAACATTGGAAGAATAAGAAACCCGTCTACAATCACTACTGACCCCTGATACATGACGGCCAATCTTTTGAATGCCCATTGAAAAAGAAAGGACAACGAGGGCAATGATCTGGTTCCACGAAGTCAAATCATCAGAACAAAAATCCTGATTCCCAGAAGAAGCCTGGAGTACGAACAAATCCTTAGCCATTGTCGCAACTTATAGCAACCAATTCTGATTGTTAATAAGCAGAAACAAGTAAAAGCAAGAAACTCTATAATCTATCAGAAGATTTTGATCTGTGTAATCTAATCACAGTAAGCTCCCAATAGATGTACAAATACGATTACATCATTAAGAGCTTTGATCTTTGTCATAGCCATCCTTAGAAATGGAAGCCATGGCAGCATCCTCTGCCAGCATGTACACGGAAAAGCCATGGCAGAACACTGGACCTTCATAACAAGCATGCACACAAATACACAATTTGGCAATTTGGAAAGGGCTTCTGCTCTTGGCTCGTTGCAACGCATAAAAAGCTGATGCATGTGAGTAGAGTCATCAGTCATATTCAAACATTTGATTCAAAAAAATCTGTTCCCACCGTAGATCTATTCTGTGATCAAACTTAGTGTCCCACAAAGGAAGTAAATTAATAAGGTAAATTATTGAAGTCATGCTTTTAAATATTTCAATATCATTCATTGTATTTTGAAGAAGCAACAATTCAGACATAAAGTGGGAAGTAGATATTTTTATTTATTTTATTTGATTTATTTTAATTTATTTTATTTTATTTTTACAATTCACATACATAATTGATTTTGAATAATTCATGCTACAAAAATAAAAAGATCGATTAAGTTTGAATCACCAACACGTTTTACCTTGGTTGTGGTCATCATTGATCTTTAGAATATGTAAAATATCTTGACATTTATTTTACTTTTACAAGAAAATTAAAGTATTTTGAATAATCTGGATGAACAACTTTAGTAGTTTTGACAATCAAAACCTTATATTAAATAGTTTTCATTATAAGATATCATTTTGAATATATGTTTAATTTTTCTTTTAGGATGATGTCAAATACTTTCTAGTTCTCTCTCTATGAGAGAAAAGAGAGGCAAGTCTATTCAACAACGCCTTTTCTTTACTGTGCATGTGGTTTTGGGTTAGTATTAGAAAAAAACTTGAAATAAATCCTTAAACATAATTACCCATGGATCTTCATATGTGGATGCATTAATTTAGAAACAAGAAGTAAAATATTCTTTTACCTTACTTTAGTTTCACAAGTACAAAACCCTCCACAAGCTCACATAAATGCCCTTCTAGTCTTGTACTAGAAAATTAGAATTTTTGATACAAAAGGAAAATAGGAAGACTATCTTCCAACAAATGGAAAAGAAAAAAAAAAAGTACTGAAACTATAATGCACTTTCATCCTTTTATTGACACAACAATAAATCATGGCATTTTTCAACTTTCTTCAACTTCACAAATTTTATTGGTGACTTTACACCTATTGTAACATCACAATTTATTTATGAATTTACAACTTGATAACTTCACAATTCATTAAGGGCTTTATAACTTGTGTCAACACTCAAACACTCACCCAAACACTTAGCTCTGATACCACTCTGTCACATTCTAAGTTAATGACACAATCCCGTCCCCTTCCTCGCCCCCTACCTTGCCCTCGAGCTATGTTGCTAAGACAAAATATTTGCAGTATTGAAAGAATTTGGAAAGTAGAAAACAAAGACAAGTTTTTGGAAGTTTTTCATCTGATGGTTTTATTGCTCAAGAATAAGGAAATTTATAACTCAACAATTACTAAAAAATATCTAGCTAAAGAATAGCTCACGTTACCCATTCTCTAGCCCACTACTGCTAGTTATTTGAACTAACTCAATAAGCCAAAATATCTTAAATAAATAAATTGAAATTGTTGCACATGACATAATATTTGTGGACTCCAATCACTCTATTACGCTAAAGGAGTGTTCCTTTCTTATTTGTTTTTTTTTTTTTTAATGTTATTTATATATTTGTTTATGACAAAGCAACTTTTTATTGATCTATTAGAAAGTAATTAAAGAGATTAAATTTTGAAAGGAATAGGGAAAAAGATTTTATGAACAATAGTTATTAACTAAATTATTTTATTTAAAAATTCTCTAAATAGAATTCTTTAATGTGATATAGGATACATTTTTTTTGGTAGGGCACTGTTAGCCTAAATCAAGATTAATAAATGAATATAATGAGCTAATTCATTAACATATATATAAAAGATCTGTATTATGAGATCTAATTGAATTGTAAACTATTTATAATTGAAGTACCCATTATTAACTCATGTACTTATTTAAAAATGATAAAAAAAATTTATTCAACAATGTTTGATAAAAAAAAAAAATTATTCAACGATATTTGATAAAAAAAAAAAAAAAAGGTTCCTAATTCCAAAATAAAATTACTTGTCCATTTTTTCATTTTTCTTTTTCTTTTTTAATTAAAAACTAGTTAATTTATTAAGATGATAAGAAGTTTTTTAAAATTTATAATTAATGGAAAAACTAAATCCTTATAGTAAGCTAATTTAACTAGTCTTTAAGGTTTATTCCTTTTTCATTTTTAAATTATAAATACATACAAAAGTTTGGTAGCTTATCATATATTAAACAATTAGAACTCATATGCGTTATCTGTGCTCGCGAACCTGAATGCAATATTATTCACCTATAAGATTGGAACTCATGTGTATGAAATCAAATTAATTAATTTATGAGTTATAAAGCAATATATATATATATATATATATATATATATATATATATATATGATAAATCCTTACTATGATAAATCTGAGCAATTATATTTTTTTTTCTATGTTTTGTTTACATGAATGCACCCCTTATATAGAAGTGGTTCACCGAGCAATAAAGAACCAGTAAAGGAAAAAGAAAATTCTAGGCTAGAAATTGGGCTAATAGAATGCGAGGAATTTACAATGAATATGAAAACTAATTATTCCTATAATCACTCTAAATTAGAAAAGGAATTACAACTCACACTAACCATCCCCATTAAGTTGGTGCATAGATGTCTCTAATGCCCAACTTGTCTAGTGAGTTGTGGAAGCTTTTACTTGAAATAACTTTTGTAAGCATATTTGTGAGTTTATCTTTTGACATCACAAAAGGAAACTGAATGAATTTTTCTTCAAGATTCTGTTTGATAAGACTTTGATCCACCTCAATGTTGAATCAGGTTATGAGAAATTTCAATAGTTGCCTTGTTGTCACAAAACAAATTCATTTCTATCATTGGTGCAATCCCAATCTCGGTTAACAACTTCCTAAGCCAAAGAAGCTCACAAAGTCCCTTGGAATTCCTTTGAACTCTGCTTAGACAATAGACAATGCTACCACCTTCTACTTTTTCCTTCTCCCTATAACCAAATTACCACCAACAAAGGTTAAATACCCGAATGTCAACTTTCTGTTAGTAGTTCTTGCCTAATCTATGTTTGAGTAACCATCAACATTGAGATGGTGACTCTTAGAGAACATGAGTCCTTTACCAGGGGTAAATTTTAAGTAGGTGAGTATTCGAATTACCGCCCCCATATGATCTTCACTAGAATTGTGCATGAATTAGCTTATTAGGCTGACAACGTAATTGCAATATCCAAACAAGTATGAGATAAATAGATTAGTTTACCCACTAATATTTTTGTATCTCTTTATTGGTTGGCACTCGATCTGAATGTTCCCCAAGTTTGTGATTTTGAACAATTAGTGTATTAATTAGCTTGCAATCAACCATTCACACTTCAAATGATAAGTGTAATACATGATTTCATTGGGAAAGAAATATACCTTGGCTTGATTTGGCTACTTCTATTCCCAAAAAAGCATTTTAGTCCTCCTAGCTTCTTCCTCTCAAATTTGGTTCCAACTATTTTTGAAGCTGGGAAATTTCTTCTATGTCATCTCCTGTGATAATCATATCATCCACTTAGATTATCAAGGTAGTAATCTTTCCTTGTTCATGTTAAAAAAAAAACAAAAAGAAAAAAAATGATTTGAGTTACTTTGTTGAAAACCATATTTTCTCATAACCAGGCCAAAACGACTAAGCCATGCTTGAGATGACTTTTTCAGTCTATATGCTCATTGCAACTTACATACTACTCCAATGCTTGATGATGCAATGTAATTAAGTGGAATATCCATATACACCTCCTTCTCAAGGTCTCCATAAAGAAAGACATTCTTCAAGTCGAATTGGTGTAAAGGCCAATCTAAATTTGCTACTAGAAATAGTAAAACTCTAGCAATGTTTAGTTTTTCAACTGGTGATAATGTCTCTTGATAGTCTATGTCATATGTTTGTGTATATCCCTTGGCTACAAGCCTTTCTTTGGATTGCTCAATAGACCTATCTGCCTTATGGTTAATGGAGAACACTGATTTACACCCTACTATTTTCTTTCCCTTCAATAGTGAAACAAGATCCCATATCTTATTCTTTTGTAGTGCCTTCATTTCCTCTTAAATTTTTTAGGCCCATTTTGAATCTACTAAGGCTTCATGTACTCCACAAGGAACATGACAAGAGAACAACTTGTGCATAAAGGCTTTAAGAGGCTCAAATAGTATCTAGGTGGTTACGTGATTAACAATCAGGTACTTTGATTCTTTCTCTTCAACATTTGGTGAGTATCGAACTAGAGGTTTACCTCTATTATGCTTGAAAGGTAAGTGATAACTAGTTGGAGTATCCAAAGCATGACTAGAAGATGATACAAGGGAACTTACTTCAAGAATATTCTTTGGAGAACAATTGTTAGGTACGTGAGGGAGAGGGATTTTTTGCTAGAGGGTCCAAATTCACCTTCCTCCCCATTGTTGCCACCATTTCCATTTCTTTCGTCCTTATTTTCTATGCTATTCTCCTTATGTTCTTTTATTGCTACAACCTCATTTCCTCCCCTTATTATCTTGCTAGATCTAAGTTCTTGATCAATTTCCTCAACTTCCTTAAAACCCTTCCACTATTGTTCTTCATCCTATGTCTCCCCTTGAAGATCATAAGTGGATTCCGATGAAGAGTAAAAAAAATTCAGCTCCCAAAAATATGACATCTGTCATGAGCTAGGTAAATTTGGTGGTAGAATTGTAGCAACGGTAGCCCTTTTTATTTGTAGCATACCCTGAAAAAAATGCAATGATTGACACAAGGATTGAGTTTTGTTCATTGATTTTTATGCAAATGAACAAACGTAACACATCCAAATGTGTGGTGGAATAAATAGTATGGACGGTAAGGCAACATGGTTAGATGAAGCCTATAATGGAGTGTGAAACTTCAATACATTTTAGGGCAGTCGATTCAATAATTGTACAACACTAACAATAGCATCATCCTAATGCTGACCAGGTAGTTTTGCTCCAATTAACAAAGCATGTGCCATTTTTAAAATATGTTTTTCCTTTCGCTCAACCCTGTCATTTTGTTGTGGAGTGTGAGTATAAGAAGTTTCATGAAGAAGGTCATTTAATTGAAGTAGCTTGAAATTATTGGTTGACATACTTGCTTCCATTATCTGATCGAAGAATTTGAACTTTATCTAAGAATTGATTTTGAATCATGACATCAAATGCACAAAACACACCAAATACCACATCCTAGGTAAGACCGTGTGTATTCTCATGCTTCTAGCACGTTCATTTAGTGTTCTATTTAGGCACTCTACTACACCATTCTGCTGAGGTGTCTTGGGAACAATTTTTTGCAATTTAATTCCATTAGTTGCACAAAACTCTTTAAGCTTCTCATCTTTGTACTCTCCTCCATTGTCAGATTTCAATCACTTCACTTTCAATCCCATCTTGTTCTCCACCATGGCTTTCCATTTTTTGAAAACATCACAAACTTTTGATTTCTTTTTGAAAAAATAAACCCATACCTTCTTAGTAGAGTCATCAATGAAGGTGACGTAGTACAATGAGCTTCTAAGAGATGAAACCAGTGATGGCCTCCACGCTTTTGTGTGAATCAGCTCTAACTTCTCGGCTTTAGGTGGATTGCCAATCTTTGAAATAGCTCCAATGCATGTTTCACAAACCTCATTTAGAGAATTAATAGAAGACAACCCAAAAACCTTCTTAGGAGCAAGTAATTTTAGACTTCCAAATTTTAAATATCCAAAACATGAGTATAATAACTAAATTTTATCATCAACTATAGAGCTAAAGAAAGTCAATTATCCACAATTAATATTTAACGAAAATAAATGATTTTGTATCATATTTAGCTTTGGTATTAGTCATTTCTAATCATTGTTAATGGTACGAACACCCATATAGATCCACATATCAAACCATTTTTTTTGTAAAAGTTGCCTTATACTTAATAGATTTTGATGAAGACATGGATTAACATATAACAAATTAGAGATAAAATTTTAGGATCCTTTATTTAATTGAATGAAAATCTTACCTTTATCCTTAACTAGTACTATTATATCATTTCCAAATTTTACCTCTAAATTAGAAGTCTTATCTAACTTGGAAATCATCTCTTCCCTACCACACATATGACTACTATAGATTGAATCCAAAAACCATGTACTTTTGTTTTCATTCTTTCCAACACTATAACTAATAACAAGGTCTCTAAATTTTCACTTTTACCTTTTATAGCATTAGCCTAAAAATTCCTTTCATTCAATCTCCAAGCCCTACGTTTTAACTTGCAATGGCCATATATATTTCTTTTTAATTATAATATTATATATGAGATTTATTATTTCTTTTAGTTGAAATATTAGCTTGTCCTCATTTTTAGCCTAATTTGGAATTTCCTTTTCTATTTTTCAATTCTAACCTCTCTTACTTGATTTAGAATTATTTTGAGACTCATTTTTTCTCTTCTAAGATAATTAGGAGCAAGTGGGTTATCAAGGTCAAATGAAAGATAGATGGTTCAATAGAGAGGTATAATGCTTGACTCATGGCCAAAGATTACATTCAAAGAGAGGATGTAGACTATAAGGAAACCTTCTAATCAATAATGAGGTTTGCCTCAATTTGCCCAATTCCTTTCCCTCCTTTTGAAGTAAAAGAATGCTCCTCTATTGATAGGAAAATTTAGAGAGGATTTTACTTATTTGATATTCGACCTTCTTTTTGAAATTTAAATTTTAAAATTAGAAGGCTTTAATTGCAAACTTGCTCTTGATGTTGGCACCTATGACATGGAGGATGTATTTTGATATGATCTAGGTCCACTAAAATTTTGAATTTAGTCCTAAAGGTATACCATTTATATGAATAATTTCTTTTTTGCTTTAATACACTAGAGAAAGAGAAAAAAGAATTAAATAATGGAAATTAACATTTTTTTTAAAAAAGGGTTAAATTATTATCCTATTGTTAAAGATAAATTAAATTATTTGAGAAATTCATCATATCCAATACTTCATCTAAATAACCACAAAATATTCATTGAGTATATTTTAGGTGATATTTCCTCAAACGTAGGGAGTCTTATAAATTCATTTTATTGATGGCAAATAGAAATTATCAAATACTTATTAATTGAAATCATATCAAACCCACTTTGGATTATATATATATATGTACGTATGTATGTGTAAGATTGAAAACATTTAGGTACAAAAAGTACCAATATTGTTAAATGTATACTCTAGTAAAAAAAAAAAAAAAAACAAAATACTTGTCCAACTTTTATTTTTCCTTTTTGTGAATTAAAAACCACTTGATTTATTAAGATGATAAGAAGTTTTTAAAATTTTATAATTTATGGAACAACTAAATCCTAATAATAATATAACTTAACTAATATTTAGGGTTTTTTTTCTTCTTCTTTTTTATTTTTTTATTTTTTATTTCAGATACATTAAAAGTTTGATATATGGCTTATTAATATATTAAAAAATTAGAACTCATATGTGTTGTCTTTGCTCGCAAACTTGAATGAAATATTATTCACCTATAAGATTAGAACTCATATGTATGAAATAAAATTAATTAATTTGTGAGATATAAAACAATGTATATGACACTCCACCCAACAAAAGTTTGGCTTGAAACGCAATAGAGATGGACAATATCCTTTCAAGTTTTTAGATTACCATCAATAAGTATACCCAAAGTTTGTTCTAGGACTAGTCCAAAGGTTTACCTCTACATATATAGAAAATCAAAATTTGTACAAGTTCTTCTTAATCTAAATGTCACATAGTCTTGAATTTTTGGCACAAAGGCAATAGCTAGAGATTTGCAAAAAGGTCAATCTTACGAGAAAAAAATGTAAAACTTACTCATTATTGATGTGGCATTGGACAGTGTTGGAATGGCTGTTGGAGGCAACATCCATAAGAGTAGCAGAGAAAGCATGAAATCTTGTAAGCTAAGCTTTCATTACAAGTTATATTAAATTAAGATAAGACCAGAAAAAGAAAAAGTACTTGAACTCTATTATCAATTTTTTGAATTGGTCATGCGTTGAGAATAGATCATTTTGATATTATATTTTCTTATACTATAAAAAAAATATTAAAACTATCTCTATAAATATTTCAAGTGGGAAAATGTTATAGGATAGAGATGAACTTATGAAGACTATACGTGATGGATTGAAATGTGACGACGAGCAGTTGGAAACATCCAGTGGAGTGACGGAACTAATCATACATCATACTTCAGGATATAGATATAAGAATTGTTGAGACTTAATAATTATATATAGTTTCTATCCTCTATAATATATTTGCACCAAATAATTAATCCTTTGAGAAAGCTCAATGATCTAATTTGAATTAATAGATGTCATGAATTCTCAAATCTTGAAACATAACACATTATATGAGGTATGCATTTTGGACTAATATGGTAATTAACTTTTGTTCAAATGTTATTTATTTATTGCACTTCAGTCTCAAAACAATCAAGTTGTATTTTAATGGGATAATCTCTAGCATAATATTTGAGGGTTCCAATCACTCTATTATACCAAAAGGAGTGTTCCTTATTTGTTTTTTATTTTTATGTTATTTATATATTTATTTATGGCAAAGCAAATTTTTACTAATCTATTATTTAAATATTATGATTAGCTATTAACTTTTGAAAGGAATGGGGCAAAAGATTTTATGAATAATAGTTATTAGCTAAATTCTTTTATTTAAATATTCTCTAAATAGAATTCTTTAATTAGATATAGAATATATTTCTTTTTGGTAGGACATTGTTCGCTTGAATCAAGAGTAATCAATGAATATAATGAGCGATTTCATTAACATATATATAGAAGATCTATAGTATGAGATCTAATTGAATAGTAAACAATTTATAATTGAAGTACCCATTTTTAACTCATGTACTTATATTAAAATGATTAAAAAAAATTTATTCAACATCGTTTACAACTATATTTTTGTTCTATTTTTCGTTTACAAGAGTACACCCCATATAGAAGTAGTTCACGGACCAATAGAGAACTAGTAAAGGGAAAAGAAATTCTAGGCTGGAAATTAGGCTAATAGAAAACAACAGATTTGTAATGAATATGACAACTAATTAGTCGTATAATCACTCTAAGTTAAAAAAAAAAAAAGGAATTACAACTCACAGCAACACTCCCCCTCAAGTTGGTGCATAAATGTCTCTAATGATCAACTTGTCTAGTGAGCCGTGGAAACTTTAACTTGAAACAACCCTTGTAAGCATAACTTTGACTTGATCTTTTAACCTGATGAAAGGAAATCAAATGATTTTTTCTTCAAGATTCTGTATGATAAAATGTCCATCCACCTCAACGTGTTTGGTATGATCATGCAGGAATTCTTTTGGTGATTTTTGTTTAGTTTATTTAATAAAACTTTTGAAAAATATTATTTTATTATTTTTTGTGGTAAAAAGTTGAGTTTGTTAGTAATTTTTTTTAAAGGGCAAATATTTAGTTAGTGCTAACAAATGGTATATTAATTCACTAATGGTTTTTTATTATTATTATTTCATAAATTTTTTTAAAAAAATTCCATGTAACCTCACTTCACCATTGTAGACAGAAAAATAAATAAATAAATAAATAAAATAATAAATAAAAACTATGAAAATAGCCCAAACATTATAACAAATCATGCCAATAGTTGTATTTGTTGTGTTTATTCTCACCTAATCGGAGGGCTCACTGGTGGCTCATGAGTGAAGCCTTAGTTGAGGATATCTTCATTTGTTGTTCTTCATGCTCTGTTTCCATTATTTTTTGCTTGTTGTGGCTGCTCCTTGTTCCTAGACCGTGTTAAATGCATGGACTGTGAGAGAGGAAATCTGGCTGGGACCCCTTGCGAAGATACAAATCCTCAAGGTTTTGATGTCATCAGAGAATAAAGTTGCTCCGAAGAGATTTCGGCTATTTCAACCACTCTAAGCCTTATTTATATTATTTTGGAAGGTGACTTGAACAACGATGGAAAGGAGAAGTTAAACAAATTAATACCCATTTGTCCTCATGCATGCGTGCCTACCCATTTAACCCTCTCTTGATACCTATTCCAGCGCATGCATGGCTGTCCCAAAGCTCCTTCCGAAACTCTTGTTAATATCCCAGATTTATCCACCCATGTGTAGGAGGATCATGCTAACCTGGTTAGTCTTCATATGCCCATTTCTCATTTTCCATACATGACACTTTCACCTTTCATGCTCATACCCCACCATACCCACAGCCGTATTCACCACCATGCCCACATTTCCTTCTTCGAAACCCGCTGCTGGCAACCCAACCTTCCAACCTCGTGCATACGTGCCCATACCCACTACCCAAATACCCCACTTATCCATCTCTTACCCCTTTCTCTCTCTATATTATCACCATACCCATACCATGCTCGTCCTCATTAGCCAAGACCACTTTGCATACCCACAAAGTTCATCACCTATTGCTCTTCATACCAAACATCTTCCATTTCATCAATCACCAAAAACCCTTTTTCTCACTGTTTTAATGTTCCTTTCTTACCAATCCTCTTGCCATCTCACCCACGTCTACGTTACCCATGCACGCATGGGTGCCCAGGTTGTTGTGAGTCTCCTCTAAGGTCCCAAATCTACCTAGCCTTCATAGTGGCAGCAGGAGCATAATAATAATAATAAAAAAAAAAGGAATGTATTGCATGGCAGGCATGAAACTATTTGAATAATTGGTGAATTAAAAGTCAAAGACATGAGTTTTTTATACTATTTTTTATTCTTCATTAGTGGCATGGTTCCAGCAGGCTTCAAGGTGGTTTGTTATTATTTTTTCTCTTTTCTCCCACGTGCCATCTTCTTAATTCCACTTTACATGTTAAAATTTTCATTTTTTTTAAAGTCCTGTTATCAAATAATTCTTTTAAAATCCCAACGTTTCAAATTCATTCATTTATTCATTTATTTTATCTATTTTATTCATTTATTTTTTATTTGTCTATTTATTTATTTATTTATTTAAGAATATATATATACATGTATCCTTTCCAAAATAATCTCGTAAAATGTGATTTTTAAATTTATTTCACGAAACTTCAGATCTAACATTCAATTTTCCAAAACTCCAATATTTTAAATTTAATTTTTCAAAATTCAATTCTCGAAATAATTTTCTAGAACTCTAACTTTAAATTTAATTTTCCCAAAATTCAAATTTTCAGTTCCTATATTCCAAAAATTCCATTATTCACGTTCATTCGTTTAAACATTATTTTTGTTAGTATTATTATTATTCCATATTTATTTATTTATTTATTTCTTTTAAAAGTTTCAATCATTAAAGTTTAATTATTCAAAAAATCTTACTTCCGAATTTAATTTTCAATCTAAAAAATTTCACTATTCACATTCATTCGTTTAAATATTATTCTCATTATTATTATTATTATTATTATTATTATTATTATTATTATTATTATTATTATTATTACTATTATTATTCCATTAATTTATTTTACAAATTCCAATAATTAAAGTTCAATTTTTCAAAATTCCGTCTTCCTAATTTAATTTTCAATCTCAAATATTTGACTATTCACTTTCATCCGTTTAAATATTATTCTTGTTATCATTATTTCATGTTTATTTATTTATTTTCTTTTAAAAATCTCATTCCTTAAATCCCAATTCTTCAAAAATCTAATGTCCTAATTAAATTTTCAATCTCAAAATTTCCACTATTCAATTTCATTTGTTTAAATATTATGTTTGTTAATTATTATTATTATTATTCCTCTTGTGTTTATTTATCCTCCTTTAAAAATCTCATTCCTTAAAGCCTAATTCTTCAAAAATCCAATGTCCTAATTAAATTTTCAATCCCAAAAATTCTACTATTCATCTTTATTCGCCTAAATATTATTCTCGTTAATTAGTATTATTATCTCATATTTATCTATTTATTTCAATAATTAAAGTCCAGTTCTTCAAAAACCCAACGTCCAAATTTAATTTCCAATCTCAAAAACTCCACTGTTCACATTCGGTTGTTTAATGATTATTTTTGTTATTAATGTTATCCCATCCATTTATTTATTCACTTGTTCATATATTAAAGATCTCATCTCTAAATAATCTCTTAAATTTTCAAATCTCTAAGTTTAATCTCCAATCTCTATAATTCTATCTCTCGCAGCTTTCCATAATCTTTATTATTTTGCCATCGTTATTATTCCATTCATTTACTTATTCACTCATCCACCTATCCACTTATTTAAGATCCCCCCTCTAAATAATTCTTCAAATTTCCAAATCTCTAAATTCAACTCCCAATTTCCAGAATTCCCATCTTTGTAATCATTTATCCATACTTTCGCTATTCTGTTTATTTATTCATTCACTGGTTCATTTATTTAAAATTTCATCCCTAAATAATTCTTTAAATTTCCGATCCCTAAGTCCAATTTCCAATTTCCGAAATTCTAACTTTCACAATTATTTATCCAGACATTATTATTTCGTCATTATTATTATTCCATTCATTTATTTATTCACTTATTCATTTATTTAAAATTCCGTCTTTAAATAATTCTTCAAAATTCCGATTTCCAAATTTAGTTATCTGAAACCCCAATTTTCCAATTTCTGAACTTAATTATCAGTTTCCAATATCTTAATTCTCGCATTTCTTCCGTTACTTATTTACTATTATCATTTTATCCATTCATTTCTAAAAATTCTGCCTCTGAATGATCCCCAAGATTTCCAATTTTTATAATTCGATTTTCACAGTTTCTACTTCTCAAATGATTTTCAATTCTGGTTTCCTTCAAAATTTAATTTCCGAGGTCCCAATTTTCGTAACTTAAATCCTGAGCTCTCAAATAACTTTCAAGGTTCCAATCTCTTTCAAATTTAACTTCTAAAAAAACTCATTCTTACATTTAATTTTTAAAAATCCTATTTTCAAATAACCTCTAAAACTCCAATTTTCAAATAAACTTCAAATATCCAGTTTTCCCTCGAACAGTTTTAATTTCTGTTTGGCAATGTATGTGATAGGTTTTGTGTTTTCTTTTTTTATTGTACATTGACCCCATTTTTGTGATAGCGCATCGCTCGTTCGTGGCCCAGGTACGCATCCACTATCTTTCTGGTCATTCTCTATGCATGTTTCGATTCCCATATGTGTATGATCGATTTGAGTATCCATTGTTTTTCCTATTGATTGCCATGTCAGCTTCATTTTATTAGTAGAGACCCGACTTTAGGGACTTAGAGGGGTGCTACGATTTTTACCGTACCTTCCCAATAAGTAACCTGACCCCTGAGCCTGATTCGGTTTTTCACAGACCACCTTTTCCAAAATAAGGAGTCACACTTAGGGTTTTCTTTCTTATTTTGTTTAACCTTTTTAAAAATAAAACAAAAATAAGTGGCGACTCCAAGTCATTTTTTTTAATAAGTAAAATCATTTTTCAAAATAAAAATCGAGCCCGCCATCGAGTAGGAAACTTATGAGCTGAAATGCGGGGTCCACACACATGTTATTGTAGTACATGATTGATTTTATTCCAATGTCTTTAAGTTGGTGCAGAACTATATCTCACAAGTAAATTAATAAGGAATGCAATATATGGTCGTGTATAATTTGCAAGATTCATCGGTGCACCAACAACACTGTAATATGGTACTTCTGGAGCAAGTTGTTCTTCATTATCTTCTTTAGGACAGAAGAGGTCTTTTTTCATTTCAAGTGAATGAACTATCATCAGAGAACTTAACGGATGTGATTTATCCATATGAAAGTGCTTCAAGTTTCTTTGTATATGTTGACTAATAAATTAATATTTCATTTGAAAAGTACTCAATCTGTAGGCCAAGGAAAAAAAAATTGTTTTCCAGGATTGTTCATTTCAAATTTACTTTTCAAATAGTTAACTATTTTTGTAAGCTCTTCAAAAGTTCCAACAAAATTCAATGTTCCACATATACTATAATAATTGCAAATATTCAACATAATGCATATGCATAGACAAATAAGGTAATACATACATACTTCTCATTTCAAATATTCATTGAAGTGATCATACCACATGTCTTTGGATTACTTAATTGATACAAGGATCTTTGTAGCTTAATTGAGTATATGCTACAATGTTTTGAATTAGTTGCTTTAGGCATTTGAAATCCTTCAGGGATTTTCATTTATGTGTGTGTGTGTGTGTGTGTGTGTGTGTCATTATCTAAAGATCCATGTAGATATGCAATAACGACATCCATGAGACGCAAATCCAGTCCTTTTAAATCTGTTAAACAAATTATGTATCTAAATATGGTTGCGTCTATCATAGGAGAATATGTTTCCTTGTAGTCAATATTAGGTTTTTACGGGAAACTTAAGCTATGAGTATGTTTTATATCTTGTGATTCATTTTTCTCATTACACTGTCTTGTAAAAACTCATTTATATCCAACAAGTTTAACAACTTCTGGCGTCTGGACTACAAGTCCTAATGCTTCTCATTTTTCTAATGAGTCTAAATTTTTAAGGATGTTTTCTTTCCATTTTGGCCAATCTTTTCTATGTTTACATTCATTCATAGTTTCTACTTTGGGATCCTCATCATTTCTTATGATGTCAATAGCTATTTGGAAAAAAAAAATATTGTCAATGACAAGAGTATTTCAATCCCATTTTTCTCCATATATAAATAAATAACTGAGATCTCATCAATATCAGGTACTTGTACCTTTTCAGGAGCTAATTGTAAAACATATGCCTCTCATTGGGCTACTTGTTTAAACTATGCCTCTTTAAGGGCTACTTGAGACTGATTGGTCATTTTAATAACTCACTTTATATGCAGCTTCTTCAAGAGTGCCACATTTCATACATCTTTCCTTATGTTTTCCTCTTCTAGGGAATGTGTTTGCCTTTTCGGGGTCTACCATGCTTCAAGCATGCCTTAGACTCATTATTTAATTGTCTTTCAGGGACATCAACTCATTATTTAATTGTCCTTCAAGGACATCAACGCATTATTTAATTATCTTTTAGGGAGATCAACACCTTATTTAATTGCCCTTCAGGGACATCAATTCGTACTAGAGTATTCTAGGTAAATGAAAATGATTTTATCACTTTCTTTGCATCAATGAAAGCATTTGGTAGTTGATTTGCAAGTTCTTGTAAATAAATAATCTTTTAAACTTCCAGTTCACATTGATTAGTACGAGGATCAAGATAAGTCAAAGTCAATGCATTCCAAATAATTTCACGTCATTCTTCTGGAATTGGCTCTTCTCCTCCTAACGGTGAGAAATTTGTCTCATTAAAATGGCAATCTGCACAACATGTCATTCTACCTTTTAAGTGCATAGGTAGACTAGTCACTAGATAAAAACTTCTAGTTTTATAATGTACATCCATACGACCTTTTACCCCGAGGGACCAAGTTGGTCTTACAAGATTCTTCTAGATCTAGCATCGTATAAAGTGTCATTTACATGGAATCAAATACTACTAGTGACATAATATAAGCTCTTCTAAAGCCTTTAATCAGGTTTCTATAACTTGATATAGTATTAACATCATCTGTCATTAATGTTGTGCAATTAATAAGACAAGAGTTTCATCAAAATAACAAGTCATAAAACATGTCATAAAGACCTCACCTTTACAGAGTTGAAGAAATATTATCCTATAGAAAGAGTTAAAATCAATGGAAAAATTTTAATCATCGATGATGACTTAATAAGTTGTGTAAAAGCAATGAGAGCATATATAACACAATAAAACAATATGAAAAAATAATTTAAAGTTATATATTTCTTAAATAATCTCACACATTTGATTTTGTGAGTGTGGAGCAATTTATATATGAAATAACGAAAGTATTTCAATAATCAAACTAATTGTAGTGATAGATCAATAATTTTATTCAAAATATTATTATGATCTAAATCAGTGTGAAAAAATTAATTCATAAATCAAATTTTCAAGAGAACGTATCATGATTTAAAGCATCTTGTTGTCTCAAAACTTTAATTGAAATACTACAAATTCATCTAAATATATATGTAAAGATATAACATAATATATTGACAACAATAGTTGAACCTATTGTAATTTCAAAATTATTTTTGGATAATGAAATTATTGCATTAATAAAAATATCATATGTGACAACATGCAATAATATATATTATTTTATATAACTCAAAAATTTTCAATCATAAAAACATGCTATAAAGAAAATTGACATGCAAAATCATTTTATTAATCATATGACCAAATTATATATTTCACATGTATCCAAAAAAATCTCAATTTTCTAATTCAAAAGATTATTGTGTGTGTTGTGGCACAATCAATAAGACATGCATCTACATTGGATGTTGCATGATATATCAAGGTATGAGAAAGATTTATGTGTCTCCAAGTATAAATAAAGAAAAGAATTTAAATGAGAAATAATAAAATATGAAATAAACTATAAAAGATGAATAATAAACAATGATATTCAAATAAAAGTAGAATAGAATGTAGGAAGAGAACGTAATCAATTATTATTAGAGGTATCTCCTTTTTATAGGGGGTTACAAAAACATGTACATATTTATGAATGATCATCTATAAGTTCTCATAATCCGATAAATTCTTATATTTTATAATATATATTATAAAATGATTTATTTTTATATAAATGTATTAATAAAAATATGTATAATATTTTTATATATAATTAAAATCAATAATATTTATTTTTTCATCTTTATATAGATGTATTAATATTTTAAATTTTATTAAATAAAATATGTATAATATTTAAATATAAAAATATATATTGAAAATGAAAGAAAATTTGCATTATGTAATTATATATATTATTTTATAAAAATTCGAACTTCATCTCATCTAAATCAGTTAATTTTAAACCTAATTTTAAACAAGGACTTAAATGGATATGGTACAGTTGATGAGGCATATATGTATATATATGCCATCCACAGTCGATATATGCTGCCGGCTTTTACTCTAACCCTCGACATTCGACTCCGCCTTTCATCGGCCTGATTTTGAGGCCACCGCCTCCTCCAAGGAACTATTCAGGTAAAGATTAAAGATTGATTTCTTTTCCGTTCTTTGTTTAGAAAATCTTGTGATTGTAGAGAATATTAGGGTTTAGATTTCGGTTTGAAATGTGTTGATGTTATGGCGATAGAGTTAACTGCAAAATGGAGATTAGAAATGTGATGGAGTATGAGACAGTTGCAAAGGAAAAATTGCCTAAGAAGGTATAAGGATCCCCAGGGAATCAAAATCTGGTCCTTGTTGCTCTTTTCACAGAAAATGGATAGGTGGATTAATCTCTTTATTGGATCCGTGGGAGGTGGGCAAAACATAGCAAAATTGTGATGTTTAGTCTGACGGGTATCATCTGCTTCTTGCTCTGTTCGCAAAATCTAGAATTCCTGATGATTCCATTTCCTTCCATTCCCTTTTGTTAAAAAGTTTAATAAACATGTGGGACAACACATCTGTTGTACAATGTTCCACATAAAAACTCTAATTTTAGATTCTGCATATCCGATATTTGAAATGAGTGTTGCAAATATGACATAATTAATTATCATATAGGATAAGGATTTTGAGTCTTTTTTATTATCCAGAAACTATCAAAACAATGGGATGGTGAGAATGCATATACTGCTGATGGGTATCCTTACTTACTAGTGGATGATGAAAAAGGGAATCCAGGACCCCTCCACTAAGAAAAGTTACAATCCTAACAAAGATTGGCAGTTTTCTACCTTTTAGCTCAATAAGGCATTATTTTTTTCTCCTTTGAGATGCAAAATTAGGTTCTTCTTGTAAGAATTGATTGGAGCTTAAGTGAATAAAACAACTGCATTGAATCTAGCTGTTTCTTCAAATTTCTCCCTGCAGATTGTTCACAGTTCAAGAGCTAGGGATCTGATTTTTGTTCTCACTCTTCATAGTGAAGCTTCAAATCCCTTTTTTGTTCACATGTTCTCATTCTTTTCTGTTTTTGATCTTCAATTTGAATTTTTAATCACATGAATTTTTTATTTTTTTTTTCTGTACACTTACTTTTTTCTCAAGGCAATTATTTTAGCAAAGTATGTAGCTAATTGTGCTATTTTTACTTTCAAATATGGATTTTATGTCCATTTCCCTTTTATCTAATTCAAGAACTGCTTGAATTTCAGGTATTTTTTTGCTGTGGTTTGTTGCCAGAGTATTGAGATCAATGAAAGGTGAAAACATTAATAAAAGATGATGACACCTTCCCTCTCCCTCTCTCTCTCTCTCTCACACACACACACACACATACACACACACATGTCCATAAATACATGCAGAAAAGAGAAGAATTGAACTGTTTTTAGGGGTTGGGTGGGAAGAAGAAGCTGAGTTGAGCCACTTCAGTGGACTTCTTGGCTCATGTATTTGTTGTGCTCACTTCATTCACTGATTTGGCATAGTGTGTACTTTCTTTAGTTGTCATAACTCATGATAATTCTGATCAGTCTCATCATAATTGTGTTGATTGAAGTACCAAATCCATGTTCTATAGGTGTACTGGTAAACCAACTAGCCTTACCCAAGTTTCCTTCCTTCAATGCCTTTCCTATAACAGCCTGCAATTGGGCACTAATCATCAAAAAACAAAGCCTTTTGATTTTAGAATCTCCAACCCCTTAGCACCCGATCAGCCTCTGTAAAAGAAGCAAACTCAAACAGGAACAAGGCTCCAAATCCAGTTTGCAAGGGTAATTCTACAAACCACATCTAGGGGCAGTTTTATCTGAAACACTGTTCTGCAATGGATTGTTTTAGTTCCTTTCCCGTGCTTTAGTCTCTTTGGGTTGTTTATACTGCATCATTGTTGTTTTCTGCTGCTTGTATAATTATTTGAAAAGTTAATACTGATTTTGAACCATGCCTTCTCACAGGAATGAGGTGACTTGAGGAGCTCTTTAGAGATGGAGATGACAAATAAGATTGAAAGATTTTGCCATGTTGAAATTTTAATGCATCAGCTTGGTTAGCTATATATTGAGCATATGTCTTAACTCATTTGTAAGTTTCATTTTGTGGATTATTTATTATTTATTTGGATGAACTATATGGTAATTGAAATGTAAAATAATATAGAAAGTATGATATTTATTCATTTTTCTAAATAAATTCTCAGTAATTAGTTTAATTTATAAAAATGTTATATGTTTGAGAAACATGTAAAATTGTGTTTCACATAATTAGACTTTCTTGATGCAAAGTGCCAAGTCCTTCTTGATGTAAGTTGCATAGCAGCAGCTAAATGAACCATCTTGTGAATCTAGGCATGAACATCTATGCTATTTTTGGTTCTTGAAAAGTACTAAGGGAAAAAAATATTAAGGAAAATGATTCTTTCATGTTTGGTTTACCATGTAAAATACAAAATAAATAAATAAAAATCAAATATAATTAAAATTAGATAGAAGCTTATGCATTTTCAAATTACTTAAGCTTATTACAGAGAAAGAAAAATAAGTTTGAAGAAACAAGTAAAAATAATTTATTAACTTTAAATGTACTTTTTATTTTTCTTTATTTTTTTCTTTCCTTTTATTTTTCCTTTCTATTTTTTCTTGCATTTCTCCTTAAATTTTCTAGGAATCAAATATAAGGCTACAGTTTTTAGGAAATATGCAATCCTTGCTAGAGTAGACAGAACCCCTGAATATTTAAATAAATATATATTAAAATACAAGGACCCGTAGGACTTAGACTATGGAATGAATTTACAACCTCCGAGTATAAAAACTCTCCTTATATAGGTGCTAGAATAGAATTTGTAAAAAATTGGTTAGAAAGAGAATGTGTAAGCATAGGAGAAAGAATTTACTTTTGACTTTTGTTTGAATATCTTCATCCGTTCTTCTCTTCCTTCTTGTCTCTTTCTTCTCTTTTTATTACATGCATAATACGTGGCTTGTGGATGTTTTTACTGCTTCTAAACTTGTACTGCCACATTAAATTTTTGTAGTTGAAGACGCATTTACTGCTTCAAATGTCGTCATTGTTGACATCATCCTTCCATTGCATTTTGTAGATTATGATAACTTTCATCGTCCAGGTTGTCCCAAAATAATGCGTCATCACTGAGGTAGGAAGATGGTTCCGGTATATCTACACTGAGTTCGGTTATAAAATCCTGTTCTTCAGAAGTAATAAAAGGTTTTGGAACAATAATGTGTTTCATTTCCCTACTTTACCTTTTTACCCCTTTTTACCCCCTAAGGGTAAGAAAAATACATAATAAATTTAAATGAAGGCAAAAATTTAACAAAAAATTCTTACACTTTCTTATTGATTGCTGATGAATGTACAAGGCTGAAGATGGAGCTTCCTTCTTTTTACAGACAACTTTGCACACTATTGTACACACCTTTTTTCACACACTCCCTCGGGCACACTTCTATCACTAATTTATAGGCAAAGTATTTACAAGTGACAGGTGAGGCCAACTTTTCCCATCACCAGACACTTTCCCTAATAAGCAATTTCAACAACAGTTTGTCAAGGTTCTCTTGAAATCTCCGTGAGAGTTTGAGAGTTTTTTATTGAATTACAGTGTGAACACATTTATTGCTAGTATTAAAATAATATAAACTTTTCTCATATGCTTAATATTTTAATATAAAATTTACAAAGACTTATTAAAATAACATAAAAGTTTCAAACATCTATTAAAATAGCATAAAAGGTTTCAGACATTTTAGAAAACTTAATATTTTAATATAAAATTGTTTCAAACACTTATTAAAATACACTTATTAAAATAACATATTTTAATATTTTATTAACTTAAGGTTCTGTGTTTATAGTAAAAGTTTTTTAACGTATAAAATTAAAATTTTGAAATCTTGAACGTCTAAAAATTAAGTTTTTGCAATCGGATATCTCAAAAATTTAGGTAGTAAAATTCAAAAATTTTAAAACATCACTTCGTGTCAAGGTAATACCCCCCTTCCGACCAGACATAGTCTCCCTAAAACGCCAATTTTCCGGCAAAAACGGGTTTGAGGTCAAGGGTTAAGACTAAAGACTCTAGTTTTAAAACATGATTTTACACCCACAATTTTCTAAATAACCCGATTTTTTTTTTTTTTTTTTTTTTTATGTTGATGAGAACATTATATAAAAAGGATCCATGTATATTGCATATATTAACTAGTAAAGAAACTTTAAAAATAATTCAAATAATTTTCATTTCCTACTTTACCTTTTTACCCCTTTTTACCCCCTAAGGGTAAGAAAAATACATAATAAATTTAAATGAAGGCAAAAATTTAACAGAAAATTCTTACTTTCTTATTGATTGCTGATGAATGTACAAGGCTGAAGATGGAGCTTCCTTCTTTTTACAGACAACTTTGCACACTATTGCACACACCTTTTTTCACACACTCCTCGGGCACACTTCTATCACTAATTTATAGGCAAAGTATTTACAAGTGACAGGTGAGAATACAGGTGAGAATTAATTTCAAGTGGTTGGATGGTAGGAAAAATATTTACGGTGTTCAGAGGTTTGGTATAAATACAAAGACTTTTAAGACATTTACTTTTGACTTTTGTTTATTCATCTTCATCTGTTCTTCTCTTCCTTCTTGTCTCTTTCTTCTCTTTTTATTACATGCATAATACGTGGCTTGTGGATGTTTTTACTGCTTCTGAACTTGTACTGCCACATTAAATTTTTGTAGTTGAAGACGCATTTACTGCTTCAAATGTCGTCATTGTTGACATCATCCTTCCATTGCATTTTGTAGATTATGATAACTTTCATCGTCCAGGTTGTCCCAAAATAATGCGTCATCACTGAGGTAGGAAAATGGTTCCGGTATATCTACACTGAGTTCGGTTATAAAATCCTGTTCTTCAGAAGTAATAAAAGGTTTTGGAACAATAATGTGTTCTAAAGGTTTTACTCTCCATATAGACATGGTTTTTATTTCGCCAATGAGATGAAATAATTTATTCCGGGTTGGTCTAAGATCATAGATTTGAAAAGCTCTAAAGCGAGTAAAAAATTCTGGAAATTCATCTGAACGGGTCATTTCCCATTTTGGTTCTTGTTGAGGGATAAGTGGTTCTTTATTATGTTTTCTATATACATGGTGATAGGCTGGTACTACTGATCCATCGGGTTGAAATAAAGGTGGAATGGTTTCAAAAGAAATATCTATATATTTTTCGGTTTTAAAAAGATAAGTTAAAATATCTTTCAATTTTTCTGGGAAATTTTCAGGGATTTGAGATATATGGTTCATAAAAACATTCTTTAAAATTCCCTGACCCATAAGTTGTGGTACTAAATCAAAATTTTCTTTATTTACAACAGACATATTTACATAACCTAAATATATAACAAAGAAAAATTCAGGGTCGTGATATGCCATATACCCTGTTTTTATCCCGGCATTTTTGGTTCCAAAATGTTTATACAAAAGTTCTTGATTTTTAAATACTTTGTTATATTGATTTTGTAGGAAAAAGGTTTTGACAAAAGAGTAGTTATCAACTCCAATTATGTTTTTAACAACAAGCCTTTCATATTGTTCAGTCAGAAGAGCTGATTTCTTAATTAAACTAATTACTTCAGGTTGACTATTTGAACAACTAGTTTGATTGGTTGACACTCTACTGGTTTTTAAATCTTCTATCAGTTTTTCTTGATTTTCTTGGATTTTGAGGTTTTGGAATTTTTGGGTTTCTAAAGCAATCAGTTGGTTTTGAAGGTTTTGTAAATGTTGGGCTAAAGCTGACACTGTTTTTCCATAAGCGTATTCTAAATTTTGGTTCGAAAAACTCTGTGGTTTTAGAGACCAAAAATTATCTACAATAACCTTATGTTCTTCAAAAAGGTTTTGAGAAAATAAAGAGTTAAACCTTAGATTTGGATTCAACACTTCGTTCAGACATATGGTTCCGTATTGAAAGGTTCTAGCTTTTGTAGGTTTTCTTTGAGCCATGTTCCTGTAATCATGAAATCAATCATTAGTGTTATTAACATGATTAATTATTTGTCTACTTAACCAGTCTGCTAATATATTATCTTTTCCTTTAATATGTTCAAATTTAGGTTTAAAACCAATTAAAGAGTTTTGAAACTTTATCCATCTTTTGGTGGACAGTTTTGAAGAATTTTTGTTTTCAAAGAATTTTTTAATATTCTCACAATCGGTTCTTAAAGTAAATTGTTCTTGGTTCAAAAATAATTGAAATTTTTCTAGGACTAATATTATTGCTTCAATTTCTAAATCTGTAGAACTAAGGTTCTTTTGATAATCATTAAAAGTTCCACTACAATATCTACAAAGTTTTTCTTCTCCTGTATTAGTTACTGCTAAAAGTATACCTCCCCATCCTGTTTGACTAGCATCAGTTTGGACTATTTTATATTCATTTTCTAAGGGTAAATGTAAGGTTGGGAGATGTTTCACAAGTTCTTTTATTTTCTGTATAAGTTTAATATCTTCTTGGTTAAAATAGCTCTGCCTTGTGTTTTTTTGTTTTACTATAAAGGGGTCCAGCTAATTTGCTAAGGTTTTTGATATATGGCCTAGCATAATTTAATAATCCTAAAAAACTTTGAAGGGTTTTTAAGTCTTCGAGTTTGTCTGGAAAATTATTTATTTTTTGCACTATATGTTCTTGTAATTTTATTTGTCCATCCTCTAATTCTAATCCTAAAAATTCTATTTGAGTCTTAAATAATTTCAATTTCTTTTTACTTACTATTAATCCATGACTAATTAAATTTTCAAAAATCAATTCTAAATGGTTTATGTGTTCTTGAAGAGTATATGAAAAGACAAGAATATCATCAATATATACAAGAACAAAAGAATATTTTCCAAAAATATTATCCATCATTCGTTGAAATATTTGAGGAGCATTTTTTAGTCCAAATGGCATTACATTCCATTCATATAATCCACAAGGACATGAAAACGCTGTCCATGGTTTACTATCCTCTTCTAATCTAATTTGCCAAAATCCACTTTTACAGTCTAACTGAGAAAAATATTTACATCCTTGAATAGAATTAATTAAAGAATCTTTGTTTGGAATTTTATAAGCATCATCATATGTATTATCATTCAATCTTTTATAATTAATAACCATCCTAGCTTTTCCTCGTTTTTCTTCATTATGGTTCCTAACTAAAAAAGCTGAGGATCTATGGGGACTAAAACTTGGTTTTATGAGGTTATTCTGTAACAGTTCTTCTATTTGAATTTTGAATTCCTTTGTATCTATAAGATTGCATGCTATATCTGCCGTTTTTATTGTTAAATCTGGGTTTTTAATTGGTATTTTACAGGTTGTCTTATTTTTATTCCAATGTTTCTGTGGGTCTTCTCCTATAATTCTTATTTTTTCTGCTTCTAATATAAGGTTTTTTAATCTATTTGCATTTCTTAATTGTTCTGAGTAGTCATTAATTATGCTATCCTTTTGTGCCTCCACTTTGCTAATTTGATGAGATGTTACATTATGATTTTTATTTAATACATTTTCCATGTTTGTATAAACAATTGTTGTGGTTTTAGGATGAAAACTAACTTGGTTATTTTGTATTGTTATCCCTCCTTGTAAAGAATGTACAAAATTTAAACCTAAAATAAAAGG
The DNA here is from genome assembly GCF_004353265.1 of Vitis riparia. NCBI lineage: Eukaryota > Viridiplantae > Streptophyta > Magnoliopsida > Vitales > Vitaceae > Vitis > Vitis riparia. The sequence continues at coordinate 16,429,184 of NC_048445.1, forward strand.
ATATAAACTTATAGTAGGTACAAGATAAGTTTGGGGCAATACTAAGGTTATGTTATTAATTATAATTGGTACATTTGAAATATACTTGGTTAGTATTAGTTTTTGTTGATTGTATTGGATTAACTCTACTGGTTGAACTAATGTTTGTTGATCTTCTTGAGGTACTAAGGTTTCAAATAAAAGGTTTTTACTGGCTCCAGTATCTAACATTGCGTCTACCTTTAATTCTATAGTTTTTAATTTAATTGTTGTTGGAAAAATAATAGATTTAACTTTATTTGCCATATTTACTTGTTCTATTGTTTGTATGGTTATTTTTTCAGGATTCATTGGTTCTTTTACAGGACTTTTTGGTTCTTCTGTGTCCTTAGGTTTTGAACAACTATCTTCTTCTTCTTTTGAAATTTTTCCTTTGATTATTTTTTGTAAATCTTTCCATATATTATAAGGTTTTATTTTACTTTCTAAAGGTTGTACAAGGTTTTCTAAATTTAAAGGGGTTTTCTTAGCTTGATTTTCCTTTTTTTCAATAATCATACAAATTTCTTCTTTTTCATTTTCACTATCTTCTATACTATATACACTTGAATTTTCACTTTCAAAGTCTAATTCATTGATAAGTTCTTCTTCTTCACTATCTAGCTGATACTCATTTATTAGGCTTATTTTTACTTGTGTTTTTCTATTTCGTTCATTTAATGGTTTTTTAAGTTCAGGACATTCAGGTCTTATATGGCCTTCCTGACCACACAAATAGCATTTACACTGTCTTTTTCTCTCTGAGGTTCTTTTTCTTTTTATCCAAAACTTTCCAGGTTTTTTATACCTTGTCTGATATGGTTGTTTTTTATAAAAGGTTCTTGACTTTCTTCTTAAAAATTTATTATATCTCTTAGGTTTTCTAAACTTATATTCTCTGCATCCTATATCTAGATTTTCTCCTATTGTAATTTTCTACAAAGTTGTTGATTTATGTCTTGTTTCTTTATCTGACTTCTTTCTCCTATGCTTACACATTCTCTTTCTAACCAATTTTTTACAAATTCTATTCTATCACCTATATAAGGAGAGTTTTTATACTCAGAGGTTGTAAATTCATTCCATAGTCTAAGTCCTAAGTGCATATTTCACGATTGGGAGCAATCTTTAAATTCAGCAGGAGTGGTAGTATCCTTTGAAAACCAACAAGAAATTTATGAATTTTGTAAAAGCACCCTTAGAGGAACTGTACTACAATTTTTTAGAAACATGGAACAAGAAAAAGTATAAAAACTCAAGTGTATATTAAAAATACAAGGACCCGTAGGACTTAGACTATGGAATGAATTTACAACCTCCGAGTATAAAAACTCTCCTTATATAGGTGCTAGAATAGAATTTGTAAAAAATTGGTTAGAAAGAGAATGTGTAAGCATAGGAGAAAGAAGTTAGATAAAGAAACAAGACATAAATCAACAACTTTGTAGAAAATTACATATAGGAGAAAATCTAGATATAGGATGCAGAGAATATAAGTTTAGAAAACCTAAGAGATATAATAAATTTTTAAGAAGAAAGTCAAGAACCTTTTATAAAAAACAACCATATCAGACAAGGTATAAAAAACCTGGAAAGTTTTGGATAAAAAGAAAAAGAACCTCAGAGAGAAAAAGACAGTGTAAATGCTATTTGTGTGGTCAGGAAGGCCATATAAGACCTGAATGTCCTGAACTTAAAAAACCATTAAATGAACGAAATAGAAAAACACAAGTAAAAATAAACCTAATAAATGAGTATCAGCTAGATAGTGAAGAAGAAGAACTTATCAGTGAATTAGACTTTGAAAGTGAAAATTCAAGTGTATATAGTATAGAAGATAGTGAAAATGAAAAAGAAGAAATTTGTATGATTATTGAAAAAAAGGAAAATCAAGCTAAGAAAACCCCTTTAAATTTAGAAAACCTTGTACAACCTTTAGAAAGTAAAATAAAACCTTATAATATATGGAAAGATTTACAAAAAATAATCAAAGGAAAAATTTCAAAAGAAGAAGAAGATAGTTGTTCAAAACCTAAGGACACAGAAGAACCAAAAAGTCCTGTAAAAGAACCAATGAATCCTAAAAAAATAACCATACAAACAATAGAACAAGTAAATATGGCAAATAAAGTTAAATCTATTATTTTTCCAACAACAATTAAATTAAAAACTATAGAATTAAAGGTAGACGCAATGTTAGATACTGGAGCCAGTAAAAACCTTTTATTTGAAACCTTAGTACCTCAAGAAGATCAACAAACATTAGTTCAACCAGTAGAGTTAATCCAATACAATCAACAAAAACTAATACTAACCAAGTATATTTCAAACGTATCAATTATAATTAATAACATAACCTTAGTATTGCCCCAAACTTATCTTGTACCTACTATAAGTTTATATCCTTTTATTTTAGGTTTAAATTTTGTACATTCTTTACAAGGAGGGATAACAATACAAAATAACCAAGTTAGTTTTCATCCTAAAACCACAACAATTGTTTATACAAACATGGAAAATGTATTAAATAAAAATCATAATGTAACATCTCATCAAATTAGCAAAGTGGAGGCACAAAAGGATAGCATAATTAATGACTACTCAGAACAATTAAGAAATGCAAATAGATTAAAAAACCTTATATTAGAAGCAGAAAAAATAGGAATTATAGGAGAAGACCCACAGAAACATTGGAATAAAAATAAGACAACCTGTAAAATACCAATTAAAAACCCAGATTTAACAATAAAAACGGCAGATATAGCATGCAATCTTATAGATACAAAGGAATTCAAAATTCAAATAGAAGAACTGTTACAGAATAACCTCATAAAACCAAGTTTTAGTCCCCATAGATCCTCAGCTTTTTTAGTTAGGAACCATAATGAAGAAAAACGAGGAAAAGCTAGGATGGTTATTAATTATAAAAGATTGAATGATAATACATATGATGATGCTTATAAAATTCCAAACAAAGATTCTTTAATTAATTCTATTCAAGGATGTAAATATTTTTCTCAGTTAGGTTGTAAAAGTGGATTTTGGCAAATTAGATTAGAAAAGGATAGTAAACCATGGACAGCGTTTTCATGTCCTTGTGGATTATATGAATGGAATGTAATGTCATTTGGACTAAAAAATGCTCCTCAAATATTTCAACGAATGATGGATAATATTTTTGGAAAATATTCTTTTGTTCTTGTATATATTGATGATATTCTTGTCTTTTCATATACTCTTCAAGAACACATAAACCATTTAGAATTGATTTTTGAAAATTTAATTAGTCATGGATTAATAGTAAGTAAAAAGAAATTGAAATTATTTAAGACTCAAATAGAATTTTTAGGATTAGAATTAGAGGATGGATAAATAAAATTACAAGAACATATAGTGCAAAAAATAAATAATTTTCTAGACAAACTCGAAGACTTAAAAACCCTTCAAAGTTTTTTAGGATTATTAAATTATGCTAGGCCATATATCAAAAACCTTAGCAGATTAGCTGGACCCCTTTATAGTAAAACAAAAAAACACAGGGCAGAGATATTTTAACCAAGAAGATATTAAACTTATACAGAAAATAAAAGAACTTGTGAAACATCTCCCAACCTTACATTTACCCTTAGAAAATGAATATAAAATAGTCCAAACTGATGCTAGTCAAACAAGATGGGGAGGTATACTTTTAGCAGTAACTAATATAGGAGAAGAAAAACTTTGTAGAACTTTTAATAATTATCAAAAGAACCTTAGTTCTACAGATTTAGAAATTGAAGTAATAATATTAGTCCTAGAAAAATTTCAATTATTTTTGAACCAAGAACAATTTACTTTAAGAACCGATTGTGAGAATATTAAAAAATTCTTTGAAAACAAAAATTCTTCAAAACTGTCCACCAAAAGATGGATAAAGTTTCAATAGAGTTGTGGGTCGTCTCGTTTTTTGATACAACTATGAGGCCTATACCAACCCAGATTTACAATAAATATAAGTCTCTTGGTTATCCGATTTTTGGGATATCAAAATTTTATCTTAAAGGCATGATTTTTAAAAGCAGATTGTTCTAGGCATTGAATTAGGGCAAACTCACATGAACCGTCGATTGAATTGTCTAAACTAGTGGACCGATAAGTTTTTTAGGAATCATATTGGTCTTTTTAGTTGAAAACCTATCTTTTTCCTTGGGTATGGGCCCACCTATGTCCACCTTTGTGGCTTGCTCCATCCCATCTTACATGGCTAACATGACTAGATCCCACTAGAAGGGGATGCAAATGGTAACTACTAAACTAGTTGCTTTTTTTTTTTGTTTATTGTGTCGTCAAATTATTTTTGTTGGAAAGTATCCCAAATTCCTAATATAGATTCCTTTTTGTAAAGATTATTATATAGAATATTTTTAAAATTGACTTCTTATTATAATGTTAGATTTCCTTATAAAATAAGAAATATTATTAAGAATATCTCTATATATATTATAGGTCATGAGAAGAAAATGTTATGAAATGGAGATGGACTCGTAAAGACTTTATGAGGTGGATAGAGATGTGAGGAAGAATGAAAAACATTCAAAGGAGCGGGGAGAATATGGTTCAAGGTTTTATATAAGAAGTGGGGAAACATGAGATGTTTCATGAAACCAATAGTGTATTTGTTTACATTTTATGTTCGAGTGAAATGGCTGGTAGTAATGATGCGTGGTAAGGTCGCTGCTAACGAATGGTGGGTGCGTGGAGAACGCTATGGATTCGAGCTCCATTGGACTTTTAGCGGATTCAGAGTTAGGTGGGGCCCTCTCATTCCTTAGGGAGTGAGAGGGGTAAGGGGAAAGGGTGGGTGGCCCCTTGCGTTAGGATGAGTCCAGTGTAGTCGGATGGAACGGAAGCGCATATCGGAAACGAATCTGGCATCTATGGAACCCACGTGCGAACCTTCGGAGCTCGAAGTGAAACGATAACATCCGGAACTTTGAGTTTTCTATGGTAAACTTAGGCGAGTCCTTATAGACTACCTAGTTATGACACCTTGATGCACGTTGGTGCATTGGGGTGCACTGGTTGACGCGGAAGGCCAGCGTGGGGCCATTATAATGAATTAGGTCACATGATCGGGAGTCGTCTGGGTGGGTAGGTCTATCCATACCCCCATCCAGGGTTGTTCCCATCTTTAATGAAAGATCCTCACCCCGCTTCCTATTCATTTGTGGGTCGGGACCCCTGGCAAGCCTCGCATTGAAGCAAGTTCTATAACTGGATCGCAGGCATAAACACTGGAAGGCGATGGAACTGAACTAGCTTAGGCTCTTTCCCTTGCGGCAGGGAAGAAAGAAAATCCCTATTCATAAGTTATTTTTTCTCTAAAAAAGTAAGAAAAGGTATAAAATCACTCTACTCTATAGAGAGAGAAAGGCAAGATGAAAAACAGATATAGTAGCAAAGCAACCAACTTCAAAAGGTGAGTTGAGTGCTCGGTTACTCTTCAATAGGCTTTTTGGCCTACTCTTTAGGCTTTTTCAGCAGAGCATACACGTTGACGCTGACTTTTTTGCTCTTTCTGTCTCGGTTTCTTTTGCGTGTAATGGGAGGAGCCTGGGTCAGTCTTTCTTTCTGCATTAAATCGAACTCGCCAATGAACCACCAAATATGACCATCCTAAAAAACTCTTAAACATGAACTTTTGAAGCCACAGGGAGTGCACTTGCTTGTTCCCTGCACTTATCTTTCAAAGTTTAAATAAAAGAGAAAGAGAGTAGGTGTAGTGGGTAGAATATGCCTGTGTAGCGGATAGCATGGACTAATTGAAATAGCATACTATTGCAATGGATCTCTTTTTTCTTTCATATGTAAAATGTTCGTGTAGTGAATTCACGGCTAGAGATAGTACATTCTGGGTCGATCAAGGAAGGTAGCGTATACGGGTACTTGAGATTTAGTAGAGAGGCCTTAGAACGAACGAAAGCTTCTTCCAGATCTGATTGAGTGAACATACCGAGCACTTAAAAGTAGGGCATTGGATAATGTAGTGTAATACTTTTCTCTCATCCATGAATTGGGTGTGGTGGGTCGAACCACATTAAAACCCTGTGTATCTTTGTGTGGATTGTTTATCTTTGTGTTTTTGAACTAACATTGTTTGCATTAGAGCTTCCGCTGACACAACAAACTGGTATTAGCTAGAGCTCACACTAAAGATTTCTAGAAGAGTAAAAGATAACAAAACACACAAGAGTATGACAAGGAATTTTAATTGAAGGTAAAGTCGATTGTTATTTCATCAAATGTGATACAAAAAGTGTGTCATGGAAAGATGGAAGACTGATTTAATGGAATTTGAGCCAAGACAGAGATTGTTAAAAAGTGTTTCAAATTTTTAATTAGTATAGATTCCTATTTGTATAGAACATTGTATAGAATATTTCCTAAATTGATTTTTTATTGTAATATTGGATTTCCTAATAGAATAAGGAAAAGAATATCTCTATAAATATTCTAGGTTATAAGGGGAAAAATTTATAGATGGAGATGGGCTTGTAAAGATGGATAAGGATGAGAAAAAGAATGGGAGACACTCAGTGGAGCGAGAGGGCTCGTAGTTCAAGGTGTAAATACATGCTCTCACTGTATAGGCTACAAAGGGTTTGTGGATGAGGTATTGAATACTCTAATATGATGGTCAAACCCACTTTTATAGTAAAGGTCATTGAGAATATGGAATGATACTTCATTCGGTAAGTATAGAAAAAGTATCACTAATCAGGTGGTGTCATGTATACATAAGTCTCATTATTTGTAACATAGTTTCATTTGTTTGTATCTTTATCCTTTGGTCTCATTTACTTGTACCATCATTCAATGGACTATAAAGAATTTTTGGATGAGGTACTAAACACTCTTATGATACTCAAATAAACTTTTATAGTAAGGATCATCGACATTACAAAATGATACTTTTTTGTTAGATATCAAAAAGGCACCATGAATTAGGCAGTCATATATACATATATAAGTCTCATTTTTTGTAATATAGTCTTATTTGTTTGCACCCTTATAGTTAAGTCTCATTTACTTGTTCCCTGATTTAGCAGTTTAAATTTCATCATACATATTCAATGGTCCAAATGTGAACTTTGATAGGTATTAATGCAATACCTTAGCATTTTCTTTAATCTTTTGCTCAGAAGATGATGAATTATACTTAATATTTTGCTTTGATGAGCTGTCATTGACTTTAGTAGTTCGTGGGATCTCTTTGGTTTGTTGAATGCTCAACACTTGTTAGTTCGATTTATCAATTTTGGCCTTTTGAGACTTTGATGTGTGCTTCATTAAGCATTTAGCGTGGCATGCACATTATCTTCATTAAAAAATATGTAGACATTATAATAGTTGAGAATAAAAAAGTTTAAAAAATTCTGAAAAAATAAGGAAAAATTTAATAATTATAATTAGATGAGTTCAACAAAATAATAAAAATAAAATAAAATCTATAACATTTGAAGTTATTTTCAATTAATTTATAATAATTTTAAAAATTGAAAAAATCTTAAAATATTACCATGCCCACCTATTTTTATGGGTAATACCAATTTTTTATAATTGGGATAACAAGTGAATTATTAATTTAAAAAAAAATCAATTTAACGTCCTTACTAGTTACTAATTATGGAGACATTTTTCCTTGATTGATAAGGAAATCTCTGAAAAATGTAGAGATTATTTTGTTTTTTTTCCTTCCATTTTTATAGCCTCGAGTTGTGGAGACCTAATTCCAACTTATCTTATGATTTGGTTATATAAGGCCAATTATTTTCTAGTCGAAACCTAGTTATTATTGAAATGCATGTACACTACTGACTCATATATCTTAGAGTTGTAGCAGCCATGTACTTGCGTATGATACTTTCAACCATGACCTTGAGGGTGAACAATAGGTGTATTTTAAGTATGGAGATGACTCAGCAAATTAATTTTATCATTCCCAATTAACACTTCCCAACACTACTACAAAAATAATTTATGATGTCACTATTTATGGTGTCACATTTAAAATAATGACACCATTGAGCTTAAAATTTATAAAGGTGACACATCATATAAAAAATCTTCAATTAGGGTAGTTAGATGATGCTAATTTCAGATTTATGGTGTCATTTTTTGGATGTGACACCATATGAAATAAAAAAATTTAAATTTTATAACTCAATGGGCCCTTTTTTAAAATAGTGAGTAGGAACAATTTATGAAAAGTCCATTGTTTCCATATATACATTAACTAATATAAAAGATCTTATTGCTTAAACCTAACCATCTTTTTCTTCTCCTTCTTCTCACACCCATGGTCGGCACACCTAAAATTGATATTCTTTGCTTCGTAAAATCTCGGGTAAGTCAAAATCCCTTATCTATCATCTTCATTTTTTTTTTATTAATGCAAAAATATTTGTTAGTACAATTGTTTTATATCTCTTGATTTAGTATATCTATGATGTGGGTTTTGTAAATGGTGGTTTTTTGTCGAGTTCCAGGGAAGTAAAAACTAGGTTTAACATTCTAACATATTTTTCATTTCATTGCTAATAACCCCCAAAACAAATGAAAACAAGAAAAATGAATGATTTTTAAAAATTTTGTCTAATTGAGAATGAGAGATACACTAGTTTTCTTGTATGAAAATAAGAGGATTTATATATATAATAGACATAAAAATAGACTTCTTTGATATTTAATAAACAAGTGAATTTTTCTCTAAAAAAAATAAAATAAGAATTTCTCTATATAATAAAATAATTTACATATGAGATAGTTGTCAATAAGAAAGTTTTGAAAATAAATTTGGGATAAAATATTTTTTAGTAAGTTTTGTTTAGATAATTCAAGAATAAAGTAGTTTATTAACTTTCCTTAAAAAATAATATTCTTCTTTCTTTTTTGAATTGATCAATTTTTTTAGAAATAAAATTGTTAGGTTCTATTCTTTGTAAATGTTTAAGAAATTCTAAAAAATTCTTTAAAAATAAAATGACCTTTCTACCACATTCCTTGTAATAAATAATTGTTTTTTATACATATTGTAAACTAAAAAAAAAAAAGTCTTTGTTCAGTTAACCTAAGAAGACATTCCTCTGTGTTGAGAGTCAACCAAATGGAATAAAATATTCAATATCATAGGAGAGTAAAAAGTATTGTAAAAATGATTTTGTTGAGAGAGTTATCTAAATGGAATAAGATATTGGTAGGTGAATAAAATATTATGGTGATTGTAATAGTTGACTTAGTGAGTGGAGGATAAGTGTATGCTTCTTTGTTTATTCTATAAAAACAATAATTTTAGTAGTTGAAAACGTGTATGAAATGACTGAAAATATTTTCTGAAAAATAAGATAATAATAAATGGATAATAGCTCATTTCCTAAAAATCTTTTGATAAATTAAAATAACTTGTAGTTAAAATATATTCTTGTGAAAGTATTTAAAAATGAACCAATATATTAATAATTGTTATGATTAAAAAATCAATAATGTTTATGAAAAGTTCTTTGATTCTTTCTCATTCTAATTTTTCTCTTAACATTTTTTAATAAAAAAATTAGATTTTTTTTGTCTTATATGCACAATTTTCATGCTTGTTATAATATCATATCTTATCATATTAGTAGTTGAAAACATTTTTATATTTTGTTACTAAAATTTTATTTTATATAATTGAGATGAAATTTAATGGACATTGTTATTTCACAAAATGAACTTTAAAAAATATTGAAATTAAAAAAATCCTTCCAAGAAATATACATATATATATATATATATATATATATATATATATATATATATATATATATATATATATATATTAGATGTTAAAAATGATTTTTAAAAACAAAATGAATTATAAAAAAAAAATTAAAAAGTGCAAATTTTAAGTAGAAAATTAGTATTTTTTTAAAATTTTAGATTTATATTTTGATTTTATAGTTTTGATTTATTTTTTATTTTCTTGAATTGTTTTTATTTGAGTTCAAATGTGACTACTTTGTTATAAGATTCATTAAAGAAATAATTGTTGATTTTACAGTTATTGCTTTAAAGGTTTTACTCATTTAATGAATTGTATATAATTTCATACTTCCAATTATTGTGATATTAATGTTATTCTCATTTGATTTCAGTTTGATGACCAAAAAAACATATTCTCAAGTAGAATTTGATGAAATTAGAGAAGAATGGATTACTTTTGTGTTATAACTAATCATGAATCATATTGATGTATCGTGATCATTCATGGTAAGTCCCTTAGTTGTTATATGATTGAATTTTCCATTGGTATTGTATAACATTACTTATTCTTTACGAACTATTTTTATATCAAAACGAGAAAAAGGAAAAAGAAAAAGAAAACATTAGTACTTAGATTTGTTTATTGTTTATAACATCACATTTTTATTTTCAATAAGAACTCTAAACCTCATTAAACTATGAAATGCAGGTATACACTCTTGGGAGGACAGTATGAAGAATAAAAAGAAGGAAGAAAGAGGCAACAAGATTTAGGTTTTTAGATATGACTCTTATGTCATACATTATTGGACATAAACATTACTTTATTTGGAATTGAGAATTTTGGGTTTTTGGATGCAACTCTTCTGTCATTTTATGGTTAGCCGGTTTTATGCATATGAAATGTAGGTATACATAAATGTTGGGAAGCTTAACATTTCTAAATCATGTTTTAATGTGTATTCACTTTTCTTTTTTAGTTTTGGTGGGTTTGATGTGTTTGATGTACTATTATTTTGTGAACATTTGATATACAAATATTATTGGATGATGTAATGTGTTACAAGTTAATTTATAAGCATTATAAAAATATAAGTTAAATATAATATGATTATTATATTTATGGACAATTTACACAGGTTGGTCTTATTTATTAATAAGCATTACAAAAATCTACAAACTAATCAACAAAAAACAATCATATCTTTCATAATCATTTACAATGATGTGACACCATAAATTAAAGGTGATACATTTAACGTGACACCATAACTCAAAGATGATGCTTTGGTGTCGCTTCGAAATATGTCACCAATTGATACCCTCTATGGTGTCAGTGGATAAGGTGACGCTATATTGTAATGACACCCTATGTTTATAGTGACTTATTATAAATGTCACCATATATCTTTTTTCTTGTAGTGCAATCTTCGGCTACATACTTTCACATGGAAACTCTTTGAAACCACCTTTTTAGAACAATCTTAACTTCTTGATGCCTAATTAAGAACAATATTGGATTTTACTCCAACAAATATAGAATCAGAAAAAGAGATGAGTACAAAATTGAATAAACTCTTTCAATAGAAATTTTTTCACTGTCACTCAATGTTATGCTCTTAGTCATAAGATTTTCCACAACCTAAACACTCAATTTGAAAATTAATTACAGGCTCAAGGAGGATAGCAGGATAAACAGAAGAAAAGCATTATATGCATTTTTTTAACATTTTCTCAAGAGATTTGAACAGAAGAAAACAAGATCATAAACAAGCTTTGTGGTGGTCTAGAAATGGTGGTATGTACATGCGTATACATCCCCAGATGATGCCCCATTTTTAAATTAAGGACATTGTGTCTTAGGTCTTGATAATGGGAAGGTTGGTACATGTGAGTGGAATCATCTTCAAAAAGTTGATCAATTCTTAATTAGGAGTATATGTTACGAGAAAATGCAGCTTAACATCTAGAAGTCTCTGACCAAACCCCAAAATTTCAAGCCTCAATTCAAGTAAACACGTCTCTATCAAAACTTTATTATTCGTTCAACGTAGGAAGAAATTATAGTACAAGCACAAACACACTAGTGTACAGACCATGATCCCCTGATGGGCCACTGCAGTACAGCAATCTCAAAACGCAAGCCTCCCTTGAACAACTGCCGTCCCTTGGTGTGAATGTAAAATGAAATGAGAAATTAAACTTTGCCATTCAGGTAATTCAAGGGCAGTTTCTCCTTTATGACCATTCAATTTCCAGTCATCTTGTGGCAAAACCTAATAGTCAAGAATCCAAACCCTTCAAACAAATCAAACAATGAAAAATCCAAGTGATACTGCTGGATATGCATGCATATAAATTACAAATAACACGATGTCCTCTACATATGCATATCATCGATTCACAAATGGTATTGATTTCATCTCCTAGCCTGTTTGCCTCACCACCAAGATTATCAACATTGTTTTTACTGTCGTGGCACTTGCTTTTCTTCTGAGTGTCCAACCACACAATGCTGCTAGGTTTCTTGAAGGACTCTGCGTGTTCTCCCTTCTCCCAAAAAAAATCTGGATGGTATTCTTTATGGCTGAACGGTGCACTTGATCTCTCAAAAATCTGCTGCTTGTGCTTTGGAGGAAAGATCCCCCAATGGTGCGTGGTGAAAGCTCTTAAAATGCATGGACTCTGGCCCCTCCAATGGTGAATGCGTGCTGTAGAGTTTTAGTGGCAGCCTCTCCTCCTTATTCCTCCTTATTCCTCCCCTTTTTAATTGCGCCCTCTAGATTTTTAAGTGGCAGATCCTCTTTCCAATGGTGGTTCGATCTTCCCCAAGTCGGCTGGGAGTTCTTCTTGGCTCCCACCCTTATCCAAAAACACCAGCCCTATTTTCATTGGCCTTTGGCAACTGTCCCATGCGAGGACTCCTTTGTCCAAATTCTATGTTTTCTCCACTAGAAAAATCCTTTTTAAATTTTAAAAACCAATCCATGCATATCACCCAAGGAGTCCCACCTTGTTCAAAAACTTCTTCACCCCTATTTTAACTTTCCGGTGATCTTCAATAACGTCCAAAAGAGTTTCCTTCCTTCTCAAAGTCTTACAAGAATCAACTCTTCTTATCCGTTGATTTCCCTAAAAAATATATCAAATTATTAAATCAAATAAATGAATAAAAAAATTAGAGAATGATAAAATAATAATATTTATAGCAAGATAATAAATAAATAAATAATAATAATAAATAACTAAATAAATAAAAGTGATTGATAATAATAAAAATAAATAAATAAATAAAATAAATGAATAAATAAAAGTGATTGATAATAATAATATAAATAAATAAATAAGTAAAAAAGAAAAATGAGTCATGCAAGCCATGCAACCATGCGAGTCATACAAGTCACGCTAAGAATGTCTAATGGGCCAAGTGTGCCTGAGTGACCTAAGTGATCTAGGTGTGCCTAAGGCAGTGCCTAATAGGCCAAGGATACCTAGGTGGGCCTAAAGTGATGCCTAATGGGCCAAGCATACCTAAATGGGCCTAAGTGAATCTAGGCGGTGCCTAACGGGCCGAGTGCACTAAGTGAGCCTAAGGTGTCTAAATGGGTTTAAGTGAACCCAGATGGGCCTAACATGGTGTCTAATGGGCCAAGTGTGCTAAGTGGGTCTAAGTGACCTAGGTGGGCCCAATGAGTGTTAACCTAAAGTGCACTTAAGTAAAGCCTAATCAAAATTCGAAGGGCAGCTAAGGTCATAATGAGGAGTTGGATAAACCCCCTCAACCAAAGTCTCAAAGGTAGCTTAGAAATGATAAGTTACATGAGTAGTAATGGGTCATCAAGGAATTGCTATAAAATACTAAACAAAAACTTAATAGGACATGTGCTAGGAAGGCAAAATGGAAGGTCTACACTTAAATTTCATGTGTCCACTTCAGTGAGTTTCTTGAAATGGTTATGCCATTTATAAATTCCTTTATAAAAAAATCTATGAAACTAAAATCTTGTTAGGATCGTAGAGTTATCTCATAAAAAAAAACCAATTGACTATACTTATTTTGAGGCTTATAGTGGTGTGTCACCATCTCTAGGATTAAACACTCATCCCAAGGTCATTTTTTTCATGGAGCAACATTGTTGCAAACCTAATAACCCCACCTCCAACATGAGGCTTTTGCAACTCCAACCTTAAAACATAGCTCCAATACCACTTGTTATAATAAAAAACTTAACCATCTCATCTTAAAACCAATTAACTATCAGTGAGATTAAGCTAATTCTCTTTATGTGGCTTAATGTCATCCATTCATATTCATCCTACTACTTCTTGTAGATCTCCGATCTTACATACTCATCCCAAAATTAGAAGCATTATTGCATACCTAATAAATATGTTGTTTCCTTTTTCATCATTTTTGTTTCTCATGGTGTTAGGACATTTTTATGTATTGACACTTTTATTCATTTTCGTTATGGATTAGAAATCTTTTTAGATAATAACTTATCCTCTATTAAAGATTCAAGGCTATTGTGCATTCAACTGGGTAGTCACAAATAAGTTTGAAAGATTTTGTTAAAGGCAAATTAATTTTTTTTGGAAGTTTTAAAATTGAATTAAAATGTCTTCTTTAATTATTGGCAACTTTGAGATTTTATTATTAATTAATTTTTAGAAAGTCGGCGTTTTTTTCTTTTTTTAGAAAATTATTTTTAATACATTTTTGAGAAGTTGATATTTTATTTTTAATTAATTTTTAGAAAGTTGATAATTTTATTTTTTTTTTAAATAAAATTCTTTTGTTAATTAATTTTTGGAAAGTTGACATTTTACTTTTTAAGAAAATTTTGTTTCTAACTCTCTAGGGTCATAGGCATATACCTTACCTAAATATGTTTTTGGGTTGGACACTTTCAAAATCAACCAACTTGCCCTGTTATTCCCAATTTCTCAAGAAAGAATTTACAAGATTGAATTCTAGGTTTTGTTAGAAGGATTTGTATCCCCTTAAAAGTTGAGAGGAATCCACTGAAGTATTGGAGGTACTACATCGCATATGTGGATTTACATCTGGTAAAGGACTCATGTTCTCTAAGAGTCACCATCTCAATGTTGATGGTTACTCAAACATAGATTAGGCAAGAACTACTGATAGAAAGTTGACATTTGGGTATTTAACCTTTGTTGGTGGTAATTTGGTTATAGGGAGAAGCAAAAAGTAGAAGGTGGTAGCATTGTCTATTGTCTAAGCAGAGTTCAAAGGAATTCCAAGGGACTTTGTGCGCTTCTTTGGCTTAGGAAGTTGTTAACTGAGATTGGGCTTGCACCAATGATAGAAATGAATTTGTTTGTGACAACAAGGCAACTACTGAAATTTCTCATAACCTGATTCAACATTGAGGTGGATCAAAGTCTTATCAAACAGAATCTTGAAGAAAAGTTCATTCAGTTTCCTTTTGTGATGTCAAAAGATAAACTCACAAATATGCTTACAAAGGTTATTTCAAGTAAAAGCTTCCACAACTCACTAGACAAGTTGGGCATTAGAGACATCTATGCACCAAATTAATGGGGAGGGTTAGTGTGAGTTGTAATTCCTTTTCTAATTTAGAGTGATTATAGGACTAATTAGTTGTCATATTCATTGTAAATTCCTTGCATTCTATTAGCCCAATTTCTAGCCTAGAATTTTCTTTTTCCATTACCGGTTCTTTATTGCTCAGTGAACCACTTCTATATAAGGGGTGCACTCATGTAAACAAAACATAGAAAAAAGTATAATTGCTCATATTTATCATAGTAAGGATTTATCATATATATATTGTTTTATAACTCATAAATTAATTAATTTGATTTCATACACATGAGTTCCAATCTTATAGGTGAATAATATTGCATTCAGGTTCACGAGCACAAATAATGGTTATGAGTTCTAATTGTTTAATATATGATAAGCTACCGAACTTTTGTATGTATTTATAATTTAAAAATGAAAAAGGAATAAACCTTAACGAATAGTTAAATTAGCTTACTATAAGGATTTAGTTTTTCCATTAATTATAAATTTTAAAAAACTTCTTATCATCTTAATAAATTAACTAGTTTTTAATTAAATAAAATAAAATTGGACGAGTAATTTTATTTTGGAATTAGGAACCTTTTTTTTTTATCAAACATCGTTGAATAATTTTTTTTTTATCATTTTTAAATAAGTACATGAGTTAAAAATGGGTACGTCAATTATAAATAGTTTACAATTCAATTAGATCTCATAATACAGATCTTTTATATATATATGTTAATGAATTAGCTCATTATATTCATTTATTAATCTTGATTTAGGCTAACAGTGCCCTACCAAAAAAAATGTATCCTATATCACATTAAAGAATTCTATTTAGAGAATTTTTAAATAAAAGAATTTAGTTAATAACTATTGTTCATAAAATCTTTTGCCTTATTCCTTTCAAAATTTAATCTCTTTAATCACTTTCTAATAGATCAATAAAAAGTTGCTTTGTCATAAACAAATATATAAATAACATTAAAAATAATAATAATAAGAAGAAAGGAACACTCCTTTAGCGTAATAAAGTGACTGGAGTCCACAAATATTATGTCATGTGCAACAATTTTAATTTATTTATTTTAGATATTTTGGCTTATTGAGTTAGTTCAAATAACTAGCAGTAGTGGGCTAGAGAGTGGGTAACATGAGTTATTCTTTAGCTAGCTATTTTTTAGTAATTGTTGAGTTATAAATTTCCTTATTCTTGAGCAATAAAACCATTAGATGAAAAACTTCCAAGAACTTGTCTTTGTTTTCTACTTTCCAAATTCTTTCAATACTGCAAATATTTTGTCTTAGCAACAGAGCTCGAGGGCAAGGTAGGGGGCGAGGAAGGGGACGGGATCGTGTCATTAACTTAGAACGTGACAGAGTGGTATCAGAGCTAAGTGTTTGGGTGAGTATTTGAGTGTTGACACAAGTTATAAAGCCCTTAATGAATTGTGAAGTTATCAAGTTGTAAATTCATAAATAAATTGTGATGTTACAATAGGTGTAAAGTCACCAATAAAATTTGTGAAGTTGAAGAAAGTTGAAAAATGCCATGATTTATTGTTGTGTCAATAAAAGGATGAAAGTGCATTATAGTTTCAGTACCTTTTTTTTTTCTTTTCCATTTGTTGGAAGATAGTCTTCCTATTTTCCTTTTGTATCAAAAATTCTAATTTTCTAGTACAAGACTAGAAGGGCATGTATGTGAGCTTGTGGAGGGTTTTGTACTTGTGAAACTAAATTAAGGTAAAACAATATTTTACTTCTTGTTTCTAAATTAATGCATCCACATATGAAGATCCATGGGTAATTTTGTTTAAGGATTTATTTCAAGTTTTTTTCTAATACTAACCCAAAACCACATGCACAGTAAAGAAAAGGTGTTGTTGAATAGACTTGCCTCTCTTTTCTCTCATAGAGAGAGAACTAGAAAGTATTTGACATCATCCTAAAAGAAAAATTAAACATATATTCAAAATGATATCTTATAATGAAAACTATTTAATATAAGGTTTTGATTGTCAAAACTACTAAAGTTGTTCATCCAAATTATTCAAAATACTTTAATTTTCTTGTAAAAGTAAAATAAATGTCAAGATATTTTACATATTCTAAAGATCAATGACAACCACAACCAAGGCAAAACGTGTTGGTGATTCAAACTTAATCCATCTTTTTATTTTTGTAGCATGAATTATTCAAAATCAATTATGTATGTGAATTGTAAAAATAAAATAAAATAAATTAAAATAAATCAAATCAAATAAATAAAAATATCTACTTCCCACTTTATGTCTGAATTGTTGCTTCTTCAAAATACAATGAATGATATTGAAATATTTAAAAGCATGACTTCAATAATTTACCTTATTAATTTACTTCCTTTGTGGGACACTAAGTTTGATCACAGAATAGATCTACGGTGGGAACAGATTTTTTTGAATCAAATGTTTGAATATGACTGATGACTCTACTCACATGCATCAGCTTTTTTATGCGTTGCAACGAGCCAAGAGCAGAAGCCCTTTCCAAATTGCCAAATTGTGTATTTGTGTGCATGCTTGTTATGAAGGTCCAGTGTTCTGCCATGGCTTTTCCGTGTACATGCTGGCAGAGGATGCTGCCATGGCTTCCATTTCTAAGGATGGCTATGACAAAGATCAAAGCTCTTAATGATGTAATCGTATTTGTACATCTATTGGGAGCTTACTGTGATTAGATTACACAGATCAAAATCTTCTGATAGATTATAGAGTTTCTTGCTTTTACTTGTTTCTGCTTATTAACAATCAGAATTGGTTGCTATAAGTTGCGACAATGGCTAAGGATTTGTTCGTACTCCAGGCTTCTTCTGGGAATCAGGATTTTTGTTCTGATGATTTGACTTCGTGGAACCAGATCATTGCCCTCGTTGTCCTTTCTTTTTCAATGGGCATTCAAAAGATTGGCCGTCATGTATCAGGGGTCAGTAGTGATTGTAGACGGGTTTCTTATTCTTCCAATGTTGATAACATGGTATTGGAGGAGAACCAAGCCTCAGGGACAAGCTTCGAGGATGACTCTGATGATTGTGAGTTTGAGGAAGTGAGGTGTGAGCTTGGCGTGGTAGAAGGTCAGGTTTGCAACATTCCATTTGAGCTTTACGATCTACCAGATTTAAGAGAAATTTTATCTCTGGACACATGGAATTCGTGTTTAACAGAAGATGAAAGGTTGATATGGACCAACAGACTTTTTGGTTGACTATGAAGGAACTCCTTGTTGGTAGTGATATATTTTTTGGCAGTCCCTTGGATATATTTTTCAACAGATTGAAAGGTGGATTCTATCCTCCAAAAGTGGGTTGTTTTAGAGAAGGTTTAGAATTCTTGCAAAGGATAAAGTATTATCATTCTATGAGATTTTACCATGACAACATGACATAAATGTTCATAAACATGAGGAAGATATGGGCTCACTGCAAAATGAGCACTGGTGTTGAGGAAAGGATTTATTTGTAGACAAGGAAAAAACTGTGAACTGATTTGCTTGATCTTAATACATATCCTGAGAATGGGTTTTTATTATGTAAAGAGGTGAACCCAGAACCAGTCACAAATCAATTGTCAAGGCAAACAAAGTCTGAAAAGCAGAAGGGAAAATGCTTAACTCAACAAACAACATACTATGGCACATGGAGTGGTATTTTGAGGTGACAACACTAACTGATAAGGCCACTAAGGTACACACTACGACCCTCTACCCCGCTGACATGATTACTTTATGGTGGCGTTTGGAGGGATGTCGATATAGAAAAAGGCACATGCATTATAGACAAATAAGATGGCTTTAAGACTAAGTTAGTGCCTAAGACACCTCTCAACATAAGGTTAATGTACGTAGAAGCCTATGTGAATGACAAGCCCACCAAGGCCATGGTGGACAAGGGTGCCACACACAATCATCTTTGTGGATGAGGTAAAGAAACTAAAGCTCCATACATCCAAGGAAGGTCAATGGCTTACAGGAGTCAATTTTGCTACCAAGCCACTCTAAGATATTGTAGCATGAGGGGTTACCCTACATATTGACATTTGGGAAGGCAAGATGGACTTTGTAGGAAAATCCTCTTCATGATGCTATTTACTTTCCTAGTTTTCTCAGGTTGGAGTATCGGAGAAGTTGAAGCAATGAGGCCTTTGCATGGCGGAGAGCAATGGGCCGAGAGAAATGGTTTGTTGCGTCAGTCCCTGCAGGCGGGTCGATGCCACCATCTGGTCCCAGTCCGTGCACACACATCCCTAGACAGAGAGGAGGCAGGTGCGCCTTAAATGAAATGAACGTAGCTGGCCGTGTTGGGCTTGTGCCGCCTGCATTTCCCAATTTTGTGATAGATGTTGTTGTGGCTTCCGTTGCTTAGGATAACAATGCTCAAGATCGAAGCTCGTAGGCTTGGCTTTGGAATTGGGTTATTGTAGATGACCAGCTTCTTCTTTTTCTTTTTTTTTTCTATTATTTATTTATTTATTTATTTGGGCATGTGTTGGAGGACCAATTCTGAAGAAAAGAAAAAGGTGGTCAGGAACTCTCATAACTGATGTAACCTCAAAATGTATGGAAATTGATTTTATACTTTTTATTCCAATGGATTGTCCCAAAGCTTAATTTACACAAAGTTAAATGGCTTCAAATCACGTAAGAAATTCAATTGATGGACTATTTTTTTTGCTAAGAAATTAAGAATCTTGTTAGGACGCAACATGATTCACGTGGGTTTGGTAATTCTTTTCAAAGATAGTTTTTCATTTTTCATAACAAAAAATTGGAAAACAAGTTCGATAATTAGAAAATAGAACAATGTTTTAAGAAAATAAAGTATTTTCAGAAATTATTTTAAAAATAGTTATAAAATATAAAAAATATGATTAAAGAATAAAGTACGCAGTACAAATAAAATTTATTTTCAGAACATATTTAAAAATATAGAAAATAAATTAAGAATATTTTAGATTTTCAAATAGACTTTTATTTTATAAAAGATTAGAAAACAACTTTTGAAAACGATTTTTCAAAAATCCAAATTGTAAGTCAAGAGATTAAGTCAAAATGATGCATCAAAGGTCATACCTAACTTCAAACTATGATTTTCTTAAGAACCTTTTAATGTTAAGTGTTGTACCAAAGTCAAATTAAATTCAACTTAAATCAATAAGTATTAAGTTTTACCAAACACTCTTTAATGTTATAACTTAAAGGTAAAAATAATTTTAACCATTAAGTCAAAATGATTAACTTATTTTAAATAATCGATTTCCTTTTGTCCATATACACATCTAATGAGAATATCTTTTATGTCAATGCCTCCACCACATGATTCATATAACTTTTTAACTAAATATATTGTAGTTATTTTATGATTCTACAAGACATTTAATATGAATGTTTAGCAAATAAATTTATTATTTAACAATAATGAAAGTAAATATTAATGTAAATTAACAAAGGTAAATATTAATTGAAATTAATAAGAATAATGCGTTAATTTGATGATTCAATAAAAATGTTAACTTTATTGGATGACTTTAATACTTAAAGTATAAATTAAATAATAAATTTTAAGTTAACAATTTAAAAATAATTTAGCTTAAAATATTAAGTTTTATCAAACATTTTGTAAATAAAATAATATTTGGACAATGTTATGCATATGGGAATAGGATTGCAACTTGAGTCGGTCCAATTTGTACCCCACATAGGGTTCGAGTTGAAGGATAAACTTTGAATAAGTCAAGGTTTGACTTGGGTTGGAAAAATATCAATTTAAAAATATTAGGATAGGTGTGGGTTCAAGATTCAAGCAATCTACCAAAACCCAAACCAGCATATATTATTCTCCTTGTTTTTCTCAGTTTGTCTTGCAGCACTTTTTCCCACCTTCCAAACACAATTTTATTTACTAATAATTTTCTTCATCAAAAGTCATCTTCTTCATCCTTTCCTCTTTTTTTTTTCCTCCATTTTTGGGTGATCCACTTGTCTTCGTTTAGAAACCTCCCCATTAAAAACAATTAACCTCAAGACTCTATGGCCCAAATGGAAATCACTAGTCAAAATAGAGATAATGCTAAACAACATAATGCCATCAATTTTCCCAAGAAAATATCACCCCCTTCCATAGAAATTTACTGCAATTTCTTCTACTGCGTCAATGTGGGGATTTTCCAAGTCAAGTGTGCGTTTCACCTACCAAAACCTTATTACTATTATTGTATATGGTAATCCTCCAAGAAACTTTATTCAACTTGCAACAATACATGAATCTTGTATTGATTGTGTATATAAATGCATATATTATTTCCATTGACTAGAATTTTTTTGTTTTGTTTAGTAAATGAAAAAAAAAAATTAAATTAATACAATATTTTATTTTTATTATTTTGGGTAGTCTCATCACCATTGCTTTGTGCATATTTGAACACAAGGTGATTAGAAGAATTTTTCTTATTTCAACTGTCATGATCAAAGAAGTTTTTTATTGTCTAGATTATGAATAAATAAATGGAGGACATTGGAAAGTAGGATTTAAGTTTGATTAATTAATGTATATGTTTTGTTTTTGTTCCTCTTGGACCTGAGCCTGGCTTCAACCTCCCTCTCTAGGATTATGAATAAATAAATGGAGGACATTGGAAAGTAGGATTTAAGTTTGATTAATTAATGTATATGTTTTGTTTTTGTTCCTCTTGGACCTGAGCCTGGCTTCAACCTCCCTCTCTAGGATTATGAATAAATAAATGGAGGACATTGTTGTCAACAACAATGTTAATTCCAATTGTTGTCAAAGATCAATGTGTTGTCAACAACAATGTTAATTCCAATTGTTGTCAAAGATCAATGTGCCCATATAATGGCAGCCAATTGTTGTTGACAACAATGTTAATTCCAATTGTTGTCAAAGATCAATGTGTTGTCAACAACAATGTTAATTCCAATTGTTGTCAAAGATCAATGTGCCCATATAATGGCAGCCAATTGTTGTTGACAACAATGTTAATTCCAATTGTTGTCAAAGATCAATGTGTTGTCAACAACAATGTTAATTCCAATTGTTGTCAAAGATCAATGTGCCAAAAAGCAATCACTTTAAGAAAGTCATTAAAGTTAATATATTTTATAACTATTTTTAAATTGGTCTCTCTACTCCTATTTATATCATTAAGTGCTTTACAACAGGGAGAGTGAAACAAGCGACGGCACAAGGAGGAGGAAGGTGATCCTGAGAAAGAGAGCCATGAGAAGGCCATGGAAAGCCTGCGACGCCACGGCCTGCACTCCTCGTCGCCGTCTATGTAATCCGATGATGATTGCTTGAAGGACAGGCGAAACCTCAACCCCTCAAGGTTAGCCAGATTTCGATTTGGCCCTCAGTTTTGCTTCACGTTTTTTAACCCATCAACAATTTTCACCTAACCCTTTTCCTTTTCGCCAATTCCAAAACAATTGCTCTCTCTCCCCACCTCTATCGTCCCACTCTATCCCCAATTGTTTTGAGTGGGTACGTCAACAGGATAAATCATAAAGGCAACCTTAGGCCTTGTTTGCCTCATCACCAAGACTATCATGAGGTTTCTCAACGTTGTTTTTACTGTCATAGCCCTTGTTTTTCTTCTGAGTGTCCATGCTGCTAGGGTTCAGCAAAGGGGTCCTGTCCCTCCTCCTGGCCAAAATGCATGTGGGAAAACCCCCGTTGAAGGCCCTCCTTGCAAACATCCACCTGCATCTCCTGCAAGAGCACATGCCACTGCTCCGGCTGTCAAGGCTACCATGCACAAGTGACATTTTTACAAGCCATCAGCTCCAAGTATACGTAGTTTATTGTCGTGGTTTTCATCTGAATAAACTGGTTTGCAGGTCATTTTAGCTTTAGCAACTGCATTCTATTTTTCATCTTTTGATGAAGTTTGTGTTCAACGAATAACATGGACAAGTTCTATGCGTTTCTGTGTATTACTTTGGCTCTTGATCTGTGCTGTAACCATGTGAAGTTTGTACACTTCATGATACAAAAATAAAAAGAAGAAAATTAATTGAATCATGAACAAATTTTTGATTGTTTCTTTTCTGATGGCCATTGATCTTTTAAACGTCTAAAACTTGATAGTCCATTAATCAGTGATTTACTTTGATTGGAAAGTAGAATGTATATATATTGATACGTGTCACCACCTCCCTTTACTTGTTTTGTATAATGTTTATATTCTCTATCAGATGATTCACGTCAACATCTCTGAGAAAACGGTTTTTACCTTTTTAAGGGTAAATTTAAGATATTATCCCACTGCTAAAACATTTTGAAGACGACAATTGTTTTTCAATAGTAGGTATGACCTTTGATGCATCATTTTGACTTAATCTCTTGACTTACAATTGTTTGATCTAACTTCTATTTAATTTAGTATTCTATTACTTTATAAAATATCTCTCTAATTTATAGTATATCAAGGAGAATTAATTTGTACTTGTCCTTATTTTGAAAATAATTCTCAAAATCTCTATTTAGTGGCTGGTTTTATCTCAATGAATTGGATAGTGATAGCCACATGCAGCAAGAGAATAAGTCAAATTTGGTTGCACATAATTAAAGCTTTGATATATGTTTATTCCTAATAGAAATTTGACATTCATGTCAAAATAAAAATTTGTAAGACTAAGGCTTTCTTCAAGAAGTGTTTTAAAAAAGAATTCTGAAAAATGGTTTTTCAAAACAGTTTTTAAAAATGGTTTTCTAACGTTTTATAAAGCAAAAGTTTTTTTGAAAACTTGAAATGTTCTTAATTTGTTTTCTATATTTTCTATATTTTTAAATATATTCTTAAAATAAATTTCATTTTTACCATTTTATTTTTAATTATTTTTTAAAATAATATTTAAAAATAGTTTGTATTCTTAAAACTGTGTTTTGTTTTCTAATTATCAAACTTGTTTCCCAGTTTTTTATTATAAAAGATAGAAAACTATTTTCAAAAGCAATTATCAAACATACCTAAATCTTCTTGCATCCTAACAAGATTCTTAATTCCTTAACAAAAAAATTAGTCTTTCTATCAAAGTACATATTTTGAAGCTTTGCGACAATCCACTGGCATAAAATGAAAAAAAAAAAAAGAAATGGATAGATACGGAAGAGAGGGACCATTGAGATGCAAAAAACCCAACTCCTAAAACAAGCCTACGAGCTTCGATCTTGAGCATGGCCACCCTTAGTAGCGGAAGCCACAGCAACATCAATCACAAAATTGGGAAAATGCAGGTTCAAGGCGCACCTGCCTCCTCTCTGTCCAGGGATGTGTGTGCATGGACTGGTTCTGGGTTCACCTCTTTACCTAATAAAAACCCATCAACAGGATATGTATTAAGATCAAGCAAATCTGTCACCTTACGGTTTTTCCTTGTCCAACATGGGGCTCTTGCTACTCTAACCCATGACCTAGCTGTAATTAATATCACTTATTGGGATCAATGGCTTAATTAGCTATAAACCAATTTGCTGTAAATAAGATCAATTTAATCTTGATGTCAGTCAATCAATCATATTCTTCTTCAGGCTTAACTTTCCGTGGAGTTGGACTCATCCCACATAATACACGCATCGTTGGGCTTTACTTGTCTTGAGACTTATGCCGGTGTCTAACCATCTCCGACCTTACCTACTCATCCCAAAATTAGCATCATTGTTTCATATCTAATTAATGTGTTTTTTTTCTTTTTCATCATTTTTGTCTCCACATATTTTAGGAAAGGGACTGCAATTCTTGAAAAAATATGGTATTCGTCTCCAGAAGAATATAAAAATCTATAGCCCAATTTTTAGATCAAGAGGTCAGCGTTGATTTCAATGGAGTGGTCTAGTGAAGGGAGGCGCTGGGGGCTTGGTGGCCGGGTGGTGGGTGGGGATCAAACCTCAACTCATCCTATGTTTGGTGGCGTAAACGGCACGGAAAATGTTCCAAGGAGTTGTTAGAGATGCTTCCAAGGTGCCTATCACTACAATGATCCTTTCTCCTCTTCCCCTCTCTCTCTCTCTCTCAATTTTCCTTTTTAATTTAATGGCTCTCCCTATCAATGTTATCATACTGTTAAATTTATAGTGGGTTTGCTTTCCAATGATGCAATTATAAGTTAAAATTTCGAGGGAAGGTGTATGAGAAATAAATTAAATAGGAAAAATGGAAAAATAAAAAATAGATTTAAAATTAATTAATTATTTTATATTTTATTTTAAACTCATTTTATTTATTTTTTTAAAGATTAAATATTTTAAATATATATAATTTTTAAAATTAATTTTAATTATATTTAATTTTTTCTTATTTTTCCTTCATAAACCCAAACATGAAAAAATAATATTTTTTTCTTTTCTTATTAATTTTCAAAACCGACATAACTTTAAATTTTGATTTTGGTTTCATCTTATAGCAAAAAAGAAAACATTCCACCCCTTGGTACCTATTACATTTAAAAATTAACATGTTAATATAACTAGGTCCTATAATTGTAAGATACTAAGATCAATAAATAAAAATAAATATTTTTGGCATCTCTCAACATGCGAGTATAGAGCAGTATATGAGAGAGTGTTAAGGAGCGTGATATATATAATAAATCAAATATAACCTAATTTTTTTTATTTTAACTCAATTTTATAACAAAAATGAAGACATCCTATCTTTTAGTACCTATAACATTTAAAAATTAATACTTCATTATAACTCTGGATGTTTAATAAATGATCCTCTAATTATAAGATCGATAAATAAAAATAATATATTTTTTTTCAAAATCATTAATTTTGATAAATAAATTAATTAAATTCCTTTTGGACGTATGTAATATATCCGACGCTAAAATTAGTCTCTAAATTTTCTCTTACTATTCTAACCATTAATCTCATGGTAAAATGGAAGGCAAAAATTAATTCTAAAATGAAGTAAAAAATTCTTGTTCTAATTATTATGGAATGACAACTAATAATTTCTTTTTATCCTAATTAATGGTGATGGTGACCCAAATTTACTACGTGTATGAAAAGGGTGAAAGAAAATGAGAAATTAGGGTAGGTCCATCAGTGGGGTTGGAAAATAAATCCAATTTACTAATGGGGTTTTACATATACCATTTTTAGTAATGTTTGGTTTTGACCAAATATTCAGATTTCGTACAAGATTTCATCTCTGAAAAAGATGAACCATAAACCATAATTTACATATTCATCATATGTCAATAATAAACTAATCTTTTTAAAAACGTTAAATATCGTTTTAGACTATTCTATGTATCGTGGATAGCCCACCAGTACCATTCCTTTGGTCAAAGCAGCTGTTCGTTCTGACAATTGAAAAGAAAACACGTGGGTTCAAATGATTTCTTTTGTTTCCTTCCACAATTACCTCCTCAAAGTCGTCACTCGATTTATTATAATATAGTTTTGTATCATATTTTTTTAATTTTATAAATACTAAGTGGGATGTACCATGTGGACCAGAGGAATAAGTTTTTGAAGCTACCAAACCATATATGTGCTTGGTTGTTTTTAATCGAATCAACGTGTTTTAAAATCCGGAAGTGTTATTCAACCTCGTTTCAGAACATTTGGAAAAAAATTAAAAGAGAAAGAAAATAAAAAAAAAGTAGAAGAAAAAAATTAAATAAATAAATTCTAAATTAATAAATTATTTTTATATATTTTTTTTATATTTTGAGATAAAAATTAAATGGTTTAAAAATGCAAAAATTGCTAATCAATTTTAAGTATATTCGATTTCCTTTTATATTTTTTATAAAACAATTAAATATGATAAAATTATTTTTTTGACTTTTTTTTCTTATATTTTTCAAGAACTAAATATATCTAAAATAAATAATATTTATATAAAAGAAAATAAGTCATTAAAAATAGTTTTAAAGTTAATTTCTAACTTGATGCACGACTTTGAGCATATTTTAAATGATGTTATAGTTTCATAAGACATGATGATAATGTAATTTTTTTTAATTATATATATGCATTTTAAGGTCATGAAAATTTATTGGGCTTAAAGCGTATAATTTCTACATGAGATGAACATATTCTTACATTGAGCAGAGGATATTACTTTGGAAGCAATTTTCTGTGATTATGCTCTCTTATTTATTTGACTTCCAAAATTCAATGGAACGTTTCAAAGGTAATTTCATTCTCAGCATGTGATCCAAAAAAGAGAGAAGGAAAACGGAGAGTGAGGGTCGATTACATAGAAGACTTAAAAATGGATTCAAACCCAATTCTAAAGTTTCCCAACATAGCTCGATTAAAGATACATGGAGTCATAGGTGGCCGCTGTTTGAAATTTGACTTCCTTTTCGACTTAAAATTTGGTCTCTTCTGACTTTGCTTAAATACATGGAGTCATAGATGGATTTTAATTTCTTCTTTCATTATTTATTTATTTATTTATTTTTAATCAAGTGAGTTTTGATCAACATTGAGGTGGTATATGAGACATATGGTATGTGCTCATGTGCCTATTTCTAGAGAAAAGACCATCATTTGGAATTACAAGTACTGTTAATCGTCTCTTGGCTTGTGACTATGGAAACGTTCCATCTCCATGCATATGGGTCAATCTACCCCGGAATCTTCTTACTAGATGAAAACTCAATATATTATCAAATTGTGATCCTTGGGAACTCAGGTGTGTGTGCAATTTTAAGAAATTTTTATGGCAAGGTATATATAACTTTCCAATTGCTTCAATTTATAATTAATAATTATGTGCGGGTTTGGGTTTTGGTAGATTGCTTGAATCTTGAACCCACACCTATCCTAATATTTTTAAATTGATATTTTTCCAACCCAAGTCAAACCTTGACTTATTCAAAGTTTATCCTTCAACTCGAACCCTATGTGGGGTACAAATTGGACCGACTCAAGTTGCAATCCTATTCCCATATGCATAACATTGTCCAAATATTATTTGATTTACAAAATGTTTGATAAAACTTAATATTTTAAGCTAAATTATTTTTAAATTGTTAACTTAAAATTTATTATTTAATTTATACTTTAAGTATTAAAGTCATCCAATAAAGTTAACATTTTTATTGAATCATCAAATTAACGCATTATTCTTATTAATTTCAATTAATATTTACCTTTGTTAATTTACATTAATATTTACTTTCATTATTGTTAAATAATAAATTTATTTGCTAAACATTCATATTAAATGTCTTGTAGAATCATAAAATAACTACAATATATTTAGTTAAAAAGTTATATGAATCATGTGGTGGAGGCATTGACATAAAAGATATTCTCATTAGATGTGTATATGGACAAAAGGAAATCAATTATTTAAAATAAGTTAATCATTTTGACTTAATGGTTAAAATTATTTTTACCTTTAAGTTATAACATTAAAGAGTGTTTGGTAAAACTTAATACTTATTGATTTAAGTTGAATTTAATTTGACTTTGGTACAACACTTAACATTAAAAGGTTCTTAAGAAAATCATAGTTTGAAGTTAGGTATGACCTTTGATGCATCATTTTGACTTAATCTCTTGACTTACAATTTGGATTTTTGAAAAATCGTTTTCAAAAGTTGTTTTCTAATCTTTTATAAAATAAAAGTCTATTTGAAAATCTAAAATATTCTTAATTTATTTTCTATATTTTTAAATATGTTCTGAAAATAAATTTTATTTGTACTGCGTACTTTATTCTTTAATCATATTTTTTATATTTTATAACTATTTTTAAAATAATTTCTGAAAATACTTTATTTTCTTAAAACATTGTTCTATTTTCTAATTATCGAACTTGTTTTCCAATTTTTTGTTATGAAAAATGAAAAACTATCTTTGAAAAGAATTACCAAACCCACGTGAATCATGTTGCGTCCTAACAAGATTCTTAATTTCTTAGCAAAAAAAATAGTCCATCAATTGAATTTCTTACGTGATTTGAAGCCATTTAACTTTGTGTAAATTAAGCTTTGGACAATCCATTGGAATAAAAAGTATAAAATCAATTTCCATACATTTTGAGGTTACATCAGTTATGAGAGTTCCTGACCACCTTTTTCTTTTCTTCAGAATTGGTCCTCCAACACATGCCCAAATAAATAAATAAATAAATAATAGAAAAAAAAAAGAAAAAGAAGAAGCTGGTCATCTACAATAACCCAATTCCAAAGCCAAGCCTACGAGCTTCGATCTTGAGCATTGTTATCCTAAGCAACGGAAGCCACAACAACATCTATCACAAAATTGGGAAATGCAGGCGGCACAAGCCCAACACGGCCAGCTACGTTCATTTCATTTAAGGCGCACCTGCCTCCTCTCTGTCTAGGGATGTGTGTGCACGGACTGGGACCAGATGGTGGCATCGACCCGCCTGCAGGGACTGACGCAACAAACCATTTCTCTCGGCCCATTGCTCTCCGCCATGCAAAGGCCTCATTGCTTCAACTTCTCCGATACTCCAACCTGAGAAAACTAGGAAAGTAAATAGCATCATGAAGAGGATTTTCCTACAAGTGAATCCCATTTTTCAAACAAGGAATGGAACGTTTTTGTTTTATATGTGTCGTTTTTGTTGATTTGTAGTCCCTGGTGAGGGTTGACTAGTGGCATTGTGGTTTTCTGAGAAAGATGGTTTAACTAGGCCTACATTTTCAAGGTTGAACCTAGTGGGAATGAATCAAGTCATCTATCGACAACTACACAGCAGCATGGTCTCCATATATAAAAGTCATCAAAATGAGGGAAGTGATTACGATTTACAATATGTATATAAATGTAGGGCATCATGTGGGTCAACTTGGATAATCCTTTCTAAGATTATTAATTAAATATTATAGTTTTCAAATTAAATCATATAAATAGCCATGGATTTGGGTCGGGATGTTCCACAAGTTTTGGTAATTGAGTAATATAAAAATAGGTATTAAATCAAATTCAATCTTACGAATATTTAATCATTTCAATAATTTTTTTAGGGTATTTGGTTTCTTAAAAAGTATAAAAATAGAGACAAATAAGATCATAAAAGAAAGTAATTTTCTTACGTTTAAATAATATAAAGAAAAGATAAGGAAAATATCACAAAAATAAAAGAGAAATATGCTAAATAGTTTAAATTTCTTCTCACTTTGCTTAGAATTAGACATAAGAAAAGTTGAAAAAATGTATTTTTTTTTTCTTTTAAATGTTTAATTTTCTTTCTTGATTTTTTCATGAAAAAGAAATTAATACTTTTTCTTATTTTTCTTTTTCCTTAAACTTTTGAAGAATCAAATACAGTCTCAATAACAAATATATTGTATATGGAATAGATATGAAGTAGAGGATGATTTTGGATATATCTATGA
Source organism: Vitis riparia (assembly GCF_004353265.1). Lineage (NCBI taxonomy): Eukaryota > Viridiplantae > Streptophyta > Magnoliopsida > Vitales > Vitaceae > Vitis > Vitis riparia. The sequence continues at coordinate 16,459,929 of NC_048445.1, forward strand.
AGTTATCTTCTCCAACTAGCTAAGGCTTAACTACCAACTCGATCTGATGATCTTTTTTCCTCTTTGAGGGATTCTTTTAAGCAGCTTAGGCAGTATCATGCCCTTAAACTTGTCAAGGATTCCCTTGATTGCCTTGGGTAAGGGTTCCCCTCCTTAAGTGTTGCCAAGTCGGTCACCTACTTCTTTTTTAACCCCTTTTTCACTTGCATAGCTGATAACAAAAGGGTTTTGAGCATACCTTTGGTGACCATAGGGACTACAGATGGTGTCTCCCTCTCCAAGATATTATGGAACATAGGAAGGATAGTCGCACAATCTTTACCTAGCATAGGAAGTCCATCCCTAACACAATGTTGAAGTCGTGCATCAGTGCCACTATAAAGTCCATCTTGCCTTCCCAAATGTCAATATGTAGGGTAACCCCTCATGTTACAATATCTTAAGAGTGTCTTGGTAGCAAAATTGACTCCCGTAAGCCATTGACCTTCCTTGGATGTATGGAGCTTTAGTTTCTTTACCTCATCCACAAAGATGATTGTGTGTGGCACCCTTGTCCACCATAGCCTTGGTGGGCTTGTCATTCTACGTACATTAACCTTGTGTTGAGAGGTGTCTTAGGCACTAACTTAGTCTTAAAGTCATCTTATTTGTCTATAATGCATGTGCCTTTTTCTATATCGACATACCTCCAAACGCCACCATAAAGTAATCATGTCAATGGGGTAGAGGGTCGTAGTGTGTACCTTAGTGGCCTTATCAGTTAGTGTTGTCACCTCAAAATACCACTCCATGTGCCATAGTATGTTGTTTGTTGAGTTAAGCATTTTCCCTTCTGCTTTTCACAGACTTTGTTTGCCTTGACAATTGATTTGTGACTGGTTCTGGGTTCACCTCTTTACATAATAAAAACCCATTCTCAGGATATGTATTAAGATCAAGCAAATCAGTTTACAGTTTTTTCCTTGTCTACAAATAAATCCTTTCCTCAACACCAGTGCTCATTTTGCAGTGAGCCCATATCTTCCTCATGTTTATGAACATTTATGTCATGTTGTCATGGTAAAATCTCATAGAATGATAATACTTTATCCTTTGCAAGAATTCTAAACCTTCTCTAAAACAACCCACTTTTGGAGGATAGAATCCACCTTTCAATCTGTTGAAAAATATATCCAAGGGACTGCCAAAAAATATATCACTACCAACAAGGAGTTCCTTCATAGTCAACCAAAAAGTCTGTTGGTCCATATCAACCTTTCATCTTCTGTTAAACACGAATTCCATGTGTCCAGAGATAAAATTTCTCTTAAATCTGGTAGATCGTAAAGCTCAAATGGAATGTTGCAAACCTGACCTTCTACCACGCCAAGCTCACACCTCACTTCCTCAAACTCACAGTCATCAGAGTCATCCTCGAAGCTTGTCCCTGAGGCTTGGTTCTCCTCCAATACCATGTTATCAACATTGGAAGAATAAGAAACCCGTCTACAATCACTACTGACCCCTGATACATGACGGCCAATCTTTTGAATGCCCATTGAAAAAGAAAGGACAACGAGGGCAATAATCTGGTTCCACAAAGTCAAATCATCAGAACAAAAATCCTGATTCCCAGAAGAAGCCTGGAGTATGAACAAATCCTTAGCCATTGTCGCAACTTATAGCAACCAATTCTGATTGTTAATAAGCTGAAACAAGTAAAAGCAAGAAATTCTATAATCTATCAGAAGATTTTGATCTGTGTAATCTAATCACAGTAAGCTCCCAATAGATGTACAAATATGATTAAGAGCTTTGATCTTTGTCATAGCCATCCTTAGAAATGGAAGCCATGGCAGCATCCTCTGCCAGCATGTACACGGAAAAGCCATGGCAGAACACTGGACCTTCATAACAAGCATGCACACAAATACACAATTTGACAATTTGGAAAGGGCTTCTGCTCTTGGCTCGTTGCAACGCATAAAAAGCTGATGCATGTGAGTAGAGTCATCAGTCATATTCAAACATTTGATTCAAAAAAATCTGTTCCCACCGTAGATCTATTCTGAGATCAAACTTAGTGTCCCACAAAGGAAGTAAATTAATAAGGTAAATTATTGAAGTCATGCTTTTAAATATTTCAATATCATTCATTGTATTTTGAAGAAGCAACAATTCAGACATAAAGTGGGAAGTAGATATTTTTATTTATTTGATTTGATTTATTTTAATTTATTTTATTTTATTTTTACAATTCACATACATAATTGATTTTGAATAATTCATGCTACAGAAATAAAAAGATCGATTAAGTTTGAATCACCAACATGTTTTACCTTGGTTGTGGTCATCATTGATCTTTAGAATATGTAAAATATCTTGACATTTATTTTACTTTTACAAGAAAATTAAAGTATTTTGAATAATTTGGATGAACAACTTTAGTAGTTTTGACAATCAAAACCTTATATTAAATAGTTTTCATTATAAGATATCATTTTGAATATATGTTTAATTTTTCTTTTAGGATGATGTCAAATACTTTCTAGTTCTCTCTCTATGAGAGAAAAGAGAGGCAAGTCTATTCAACAACACCTTTTCTTTACTGTGCATATGGTTTTGGGTTAGTATTAGAAAAAAACTTGAAATAAATCCTTAAACATAATTACCCATGGATCTTCATATGTGGATGCATTAATTTAGAAACAAGAAGTAAAATATTCTTTTACCTTACTTTAGTTTCACAAGTACAAAACCCTCCACAAGCTCACATACATGCCCTTCTAGTCTTGTACTAGAAAATTAGAATTTTTGATACAAAAGGAAAATAGGAAGACTATCTTCCAACAAATGGAAAAGAAAAAAAAAAGGTACTGAAACTATAATGCACTTTCATCCTTTTATTGACACAACAATAAATCATGGCATTTTTCAACTTTCTTCAACTTCACAAATTTTATTGGTGACTTTACACCTATTGTAACATCACAATTTATTTATGAATTTACAACTTGATAACTTCACAATTCATTAAGGGCTTTATAACTTGTGTCAACACTCAAACACTCACCCAAACACTTAGCTCTGATACCACTCTGTCACGTTCTAAGTTAATGACACGATCCCGTCCCCTTCCTCGCCCCCTACCTTGCCCTCGAGCTATGTTGCTAAGACAAAATATTTGTAGTATTGAAAGAATTTGGAAAGTAGAAAACAAAGACAAGTTTTTGGAAGTTTTTCATCTGATGGTTTTATTGCTCAAGAATAAGGAAATTTATAACTCAACAATTACTAAAAAATAGCTAGCTAAAGAATAGCTCACGTTACCCACTCTCTAGCCCACTACTGTTAGTTATTTGAACTAACTCAATAAGCCAAAATATATTAAATAAATAAATTAAAATTGTTGCACATGACATAATATTTGTGGACTCCAGTCACTCTATTACGCTAAAGGAGTGTTCCTTTCTTATTTGTTTTTTTTTTTTAATGTTATTTATATATTTGTTTATGACAAAGCAAATTTTTATTGATCTATTAGAAAGTGATTAAATTTTGAAAGGAATAGGGCAAAAGATTTTATGAACAATAGTTATTAACTAAATTTTTTTATTTAAAAAATTCTCTAAATAGAATTCTTTAATGTGATATAGGATACATTTTTTTTGGTAGGGCATTGTTAGCCTAAATCAAGATTAATAAATGAATATAATGAGCTAATTCATTAACATATATATAAAAGATCTGTATTATGAGATCTAATTGAATTGTAAACTATTTATAATTGAAGTACCCATTTTTAACTCATGTACTTATTTAAAAATGATAAAAAAAATTATTCAACGATGTTTGATAAAAAAAAAAAAAAAGGTTCCTAATTCCAAAATAAAATTACTTGTCCAATTTTTTATTTTTCTTTTTCTTTTTTAATTAAAAACTAGTTAATTTATTAAGATGATAAGAAGTTTTTAAAAATTTATAATTAATGGAAAAACTAAATCCTTATAGTAAGCTAATTTAACTAGTCTTTAAGGTTTATTCCTTTTTCATTTTTAAATTATAAATACATACAAAAGTTCGGTAGCTTATCATATATTAAACAATTAGAACTCATACGCGTTATATGTGCTCGCGAACCTGAATGCAATATTATTCACCTATAAGATTGGAACTCATGTGTATGAAATCAAATTAATTAATTTATGAGTTATAAAGCAATATATATATGATAAATCCTTACTATGATAAATCTAAGCAATTTTTTTTTTTCTATGTTTTTTTTACATGAGTGCACCCCTTATATAGAAGTGGTTCATTGAGCAATAAAGAACCAGCAAAGGAAAAAGAAAATTCTAGGCTAGAAATTGGGCTAATAGAATGCGAGGAATTTACAATGAATATGACAACTAATTAGTCCTATAATCACTCTAAATTAGAAAATGAATTACAACTCACACTAACCCTCCCCATTAATTTGGTGCATAGATGTCTCTAATGCCCAACTTGTCTAGTGAGTTGTGGAAGCTTTTACTTGAAATAACCTTTGTAAGCATATTTGTGAGTTTATCTTTTGACATCACAAAAGGAAACTGAATGAATTTTTCTTCAAGATTCTGTTTGATAAGACTTTGATCCACCTCAATGTTGAATCAGGTTATGAGAAATTTCAATAGTTGCCTTGTTGTCACAAAACAAATTCATTTCTATCATTGGTGCAAACCCAATCTCAGTTAACAACTTCCTAAGCCAAAGAAGCTCACAAAGTCCCTTGGAATTCCTTTGAACTTTGCTTAGACAATAGACAATGCTACCACCTTCTACTTTTTGCTTCTCCCTATAACCAAATTACCACCAACAAAGGTTAAATACCCAAATGTCAACTTTCTATCAGTAGTTCTTGCCTAATCTATGTTTGAGTAACCATCAACATTGAGATGGTGACTCTTAGAGAACACGAGTCCTTTACCAGGGGTAAATTTTAAGTAGGTGAGTATTCGAATTATCGCCCCCATATGATCTTCACTAGAATTGTGCATGAATTAGCTTATTAGGCTGACAACGTAATTGCAATATCCAGACAAGTATGAGATAAATAGATTAGTTTACCCACTAATATTTTGTATCTCTTTATTGGTTGGCACTCGATCTGAATGTTCCCCAAGTTTGTGATTTTGAACAATTAGTGTATTAATTAGCTTGCAATCAACCATTCCCACTTCAGATAATAAGTGTAATACATGATTTCATTGGGAAAGAAATATACCTTGGCTTGATTTGGCTCCTTCTATTCCCAAAAAAGCATTTTAGTCCTCCTAGCTTCTTTCTCTCAAATTTGGTTCCAACTATTTCTGAAGCTGGGAGATTTCTTCTATGTCATCTTCTGTGATAATCATATCATCCACTTATATTATCAAGGGAGTAATCTTTCCTTGTTCATGTTAAAAAAAATAAAAAATAAAAAATGATTTGAGTTACTTTGTTGAAAACCATATTTTCTCATAACCAGGCCAAAACGACTAAGCCATGCTTGAGATGACTTTTTCAGTCCATATGCTCGTTACAACTTACATACTACTCCAATGCTTGATGATGCAATGTAATTAAGTGGAATATCCATATACACCTCCTTCTCAAGGTCTCCATGAAGAAAGACATTCTTCACGTCGAATTGGTGTAAAGGCCAATCTAAATTTGCTACTAGAAATAGTAAAACTCTAGCAATGTTTAGTTTTTCAATTGGTGATAATGTCTCTTGATAGTCTATGTCATATGTTTGTGTATATCCCTTGGCTACAAGCCTTTCTTTGGATTGCTCAATAGACCTATCTGCCTTATGGTTAATGGAGAACACTGATTTACACCCTACTATTTTCTTTCCCTTCAGTAGTGAAACAAGATCCCATATCTTATTCTTTTGTAGTGCCTTCATTTCCTCTTAAATTCTTTAGTCCTATTTTGAATCTACTAAGGCTTCATGTACTCCACAAGGAACATGACAAGAGAACAACTTGTGCATAAAGGCTTTAAGAGGCTCAAATAGTATCTAGGTGGTTACGTGATTAACAATCAGGTACTTTGATTCTTTCTCTTCAACATTTGGCGAGTATCGAACTAGAGGTTTACCTCTATTATGCTTGAAAGGTAAGTGATAACTAGTTGGAGTATCAAAGCATGACGAGAAGATGATACAAGGGAACTTACTTCAAGAATATTCTTTGGAGAACAATTTTTAGGTACGTGAGGGAGAGGGGTTTTTTGCTAGAGGGTCCAAATTCACCTTCCTCCCCATTGTTGCCACCATTTCCATTTCTTTCATCCTTATTTTCTATGCTATTCTCCTTATGTTCTTTTATTGCTACAACCTCATTTCCTCCCCTTATTATCTTGCTAGATCTAAGTTCTTAATCAATTTCCTTAACTTCCTTAAAACCCTTCCGCTATTGTTCTTCATCCTATGTCTCCCCTTGAAGATCATAAGTGGATTCCGATGAAAAGTAAAAAAAATTCAGCTTCCAAAAATGTGACATCTGTCATGAGCTAGGTAAATTTGGTGGTAGAATTGTAGCAACGGTAGCCCTTTTTATTTGTAGCATACCCTAAAAAAAATGCAATGATTGACACAAGGATTGAGTTTTGTTCATTGATTTTTATGCAAATGAACAAATGTAACACATCCAAATGTGTGGTGGAATAAATAGTATGGACGGTAAGGTAACATGGTTAGATGAAGCCTATAATGGAGTTTGAAACTTCAATACATTTTAGGGCAGTCGATTCAATAAATGTACAACACTAACAATAGCATCATCCTAATGTTGACTAGGTAGTTTTGCTCCAATTAACAAAGCATGTGCCATTTTTAAAATATGTTTGTCCTTTCGCTCAACCATGTCATTTTGTTGTGGAGTGTGAGTATAAGAAGTTTCATGAAGAAGGTCATTTAATTGAAATAGCTTGAAATTATTGGTTGACATACTTGCTTCCATTATTTGATCGAAGAATTTGAACTTTATCTAAGAATTGATTTTGAATCATGACATGAAATGCACAAAACACACCAAATACGACATCCTGGGTAAGACCGTGTGTATTCTCATGCTTCTAGCACGTTCATTTAGTGTTCTAATCAGGCACTCTACTACACCAGGTGTCTTGGGAACAATTTTTTCCAATTTAATTCCATTAGTTGCACAAAACTCTTTAAGCTTCTCATCTTTGTACTCTCCTCCGTTGTCAGATTTCAATCGCTTCACTTTCAAGCCCATCTTGTTCTCCACCATGGCTTTCCATTTTTTGAAAACATCACAAACTTTTGATTTCTTTTTCACAAAAAAAACCCATACCTTCTTAGTAGAGTCATCAATGAAGGTGACGTAGTACAATGAGCTTCTAAGAGATGAAACCCGTGATGGCCTCCACGCTTTTGTGTGAATCAGCTCTAACTTCTCGGCTTTAGGTGGATTGCCAATCTTTGAAATAGTTCCAATGCATGTTTCACAAACCTCATTTAGAGAATTAATAGAAGACAACCCAAAAACCTTCTTAGGAGCAAGTAATTTTAGACTTCCAAATTTTAAATATCCAAAACATGAGTATAATAACTAAATTTTATCATCAACTATAGAGCTAAAGAAAGTCAATTATCCACAAATAATATTTAATGAAAATAAATGATTTTGTATCATATTTAGCTTTGGTATTAGTCATTTCTAATCATTGTTAATGGTACGAACACCCATATAGATCCACACATCAAACCATTTTTTTTGTAAAAGTTGCCTTATACTTAATAGATTTTGATGAAGACATGGATTAACAAACAACAAATTAGAGATAAAATTTTAGGATCCTTTATTTAATTGAATGAAAATCTTACCTTTATCCTTAACTAGTACTATTATATCATTTCCAAATTTTACCTCTAAATTAGAAGTCTTATCTAACTTGGAAATCATCTCTTCCCTACCACACATATGACTACTATAGATTGAATCCAAAAACCATGTACTTTTGTTTTCATTCTTTCCAACACTATAACTAATAACAAGGTCTCTAAATTTTCACTTTTACCTTTTATAGCATTAGCCTAAAAATTCCTTTCATTCGATCTCCAAGCCCTACGTTTTAACTTGCAATGACCATATTCTTTTTAATTATAATATTATATATGAGATTTATTATTTCTTCTAGTTGAAATGTTACCTCGTCCTCATTTTTAGCCTAATTTGGAATTTCCTTTTCTATTTTTCAATTCTAACCTCTCTTACTTGATTTAGAATTATTTTGAGACTCATTTTTTCTCTTCTAAGATAATTAGGAGCAAGTGGGTTCTCAAGGTCAAATGAAAGATAGATGGTTCAATAGAGAGGTATAATGCTTGACTCATGGCCAAAGATTACATTCAAAGAGAGGATGTAGACTATAAGGAAACCTTCTAATCAATAATGAGGTTTGCCTCAATTTGCCCAATTCATTTCCCTCCTTTTGAAGTAAAAGAATGCTCCTCTATTGATAGGAAAATTTAGAGAGGATTTTACTTATTTGATATTCGACATTCTTTTTGAAATTTAAAATTTAAAATTGGAATGCTTTAATTGCAAACTTGCTCTTGATGTTGGCACATATGACATGGAGGATGTATTTTGATATGATCTAGGTCCACTAAAATTTTGAATTTAGTCCCAAAGGTATACTATTTATATGAATAATTTCTTTTTTGCTTTAATATACTAGAGAAAGAAAAAAAAAAAATGGAAATTAACATTTTTTTTAAAAAGGGTTAAATTATTATCCTATTGTTAAAGATAAATTAAATTATTTGAGAAATTCATCATATCCAATACTTCATCTAAATAACCACAAAATATTCATTGAGTATATTTTAGGTGATATTTCCTCAAACGTAGGGAGTCTTATAAATTCATTTTATTGATGGCAAATAGAAATTATCAAATACTTATTAATTGAAATCGTATCAAACCCACTTTGGATTATATACATACATATATATATATATATATATGTATGTATGTATGTGTGTATGTGTGTATGTATGTATGTGTAAGATTGAAAACATTTAGGTACAAAAAGTACCAATATTGTTAAATGTATACTCTAGTAAAAACAAAATACTTGTCCAACTTTTATTTTTCCTTTTTGTGAATTAAAAACCACTTGATTTATTAAGATGATAAGAAGTTTTTAAAATTTTATAATTTATGGAACAACTAAATCCTAATAATAATATAACTTAACTAATATTTAGGGTTTTTTCTTCTTCTTCTTTTTTTATTTTTTATTTTTATTTTTTATATTTCAGATACATTAAAAGTTTGATATATGGCTTATTAATATATTAAAAAATTAGAACTCATATGTGTTGTCTTTGCTCGCAAACTTGAATGAAATATTATTCACCTATAAGATTAGAACTCATACGTATGAAATAAAATTAATTAATTTGTGAGATATAAAACAATGTATATGACACTCCACCCAACAAAAGTTTGGCTTGAAATGCAGTAGAGATGGACAATATCCATTCGAGTTTTTAGATTACCATCAATAAGTATACCCAAAGTTTGTTCTAGGACTAGTCCAAAGGTTTACCTCTACATATATAGAAAATCAAAATTTGTACAAGTTCTTCTTAATCTAAATGTCACTTAGTCTTGAATTTTTGGCACAAAGGCAATAGCTAGAGATTTGCAAAAAGGTCAATCTTACGAGAAAAAAATGTAAAACTTACTCATTATTGATGTGACATTGGACAGTGTTGGAATGGCTGTTGGAGGCAACATCCATAAGAGTAGCAGAGAAAGCATGAAATCTTGTAAGGTAAGCTTTCATTACAAGTTATATTAAATTAAGATAAGACCAGAAAAAGAAAAAGTACTTGAACTCTATTATCAATTTTTTGAATTGTTCATGCATTGAGAATAGATCATTTTGATATTATATTTTCTTATACTATAAAAAAAAATATTAAAACTATCTCTATAAATATTTCAAGTGGGAAAATGTTATAGGATAGAGATGAACTTATGAAGACTATACGTGATGGATTGAAATGTGACGACAAGTAGTTGGAAACATCCAATGGAGTGACGGAACTAATCATACATCATACTTCAGGATATAGATATAAGAACTGTTGAGACTTAATAATTATATATAGTTTCTATCCTCTATAATATATTTGCACCAAAGAATTAATCCTTTGAGAAAGCTCAATGATCTAATTTGAATTAATAGATGTCATGAATTCTCAAATCTTGAAACATAACACATTATATGAGGTATGCATTTTGGACCGATATGGTAATTAACTTTTGTTCAAATGTTATTTATTTATTGCACTTCAGTCTCAAAACAATCAAGTTGTATTTTAATGGGATAATCTCTAGCATAATATTTGAGGGTTCCAATCACTCTATTATACCAAAAGGATTGTTCCTTATTTGTTTTTTATTTTTATGTTATTTATATATTTATTTATGGCAAAGCAAATTTTTACTAATCTATTATTTAAATATTATGATTAGCTATCAACTTTTGAAAGGAATGGGGCAAAAGATTTTATGAATAATAGTTATTAGCTAAATTCTTTTATTTAAATATTCTCTAAATAGAATTCTTTAATTAGATATAGAATACATTTCTTTTTGGTAGGACATTGTTCGCTTGAATCAAGATTAATCAATGAATATAATGAGCGATTTCATTAACATATATATAGAAGATCTATATTATGAGATCTAATTGAACAGTAAACAATTTATAATTGAAGTACCCATTTTTAACTCATGTACTTATATTAAAATGATTAAAAAAAATTATTCAACATCGTTTACAACTATATTTTTGTTCTATTTTTCGTTTACAAGAGTACACCCCATATAGAAGTAGTTCACGGACCAATAGAGAACTAGTAAAGGGAAAAGAAATTCTAGGCTAGAAATTAGGCTAACAGAAAACAACAGATTTATAATGAATATGACAACTAATTAGTCGTATAATCACTCTAAGTTAAAAAAAAAAAAAAAAAAAGGAATTACAACTCACGGCAACACTCCCCCTCAAGTTGGTGCATAAATGTCTCTAATGATCAACTTGTCTAGTGAAAACTTTAACTTGAAACAACCCTTGTAAGCATAACTTTGACTTGATCTTTTAACCTGATGAAAGGAAATCAAATGATTTTTTCTTCAAGATTCTATATGATAAAATGTCCATCCACCTCAACGTGTTTGGTATGATCATGTAGGAATTCTTTTGGTAATTTTTCTTTAGTTTATTTAATAAAACTTTTGAAAAATATTATTTTATTATTTTTTGTGGTAAAAAGTGTGATTTTGTTACTAGTTTTTTTTTTTTTTTAAAGGGCAAATATTTAGTTAGTGCTAACAAATGGTATATTAATTCACTAATGGTTTATTATTATTATTTCCTAAATTTTTTAAAACAAATTTCCATGTAACCTTACTTCCAATGTTTTAAAAACCGGACCGGACCGGCCGGTTCAACCGTCGACCGGTCACATCTCCGGTTCGGTTCACCCTATCAAACCGTTTAAAGATTAAACCGGTAACGAACCGCCTAAACCGGCGATCGAACCGGTGACCAGGTGGAACCGACCAGTTCCAATCGAACCGAACAGTTCAATTTAAACCAGGCTCCCTTGTATATAAATTAAAATACTCTGGGCAAAACTATGCTGGGCCTTGTCTAATAATGACAAAGCCCACACCTCACCCACCCACATTGTGGGCCGATTCTTGAGCCCAACCACCGGATGAGATAACACCTTGGCCCTCCAAGAGGATGTCTTTTATAGGCATCCTTTGCACCCTCATTCCTCTTACAATCCGATGTGGGATTGCCAACCAACCTAATGAATGAAAAAAAAAATAACAAATCCCTCCAAGAGGATTTGAACTTGGACCCCAAATTCTATGGCTATCATAGGACACCACTCAGCTACACCCTTCAACTATGTAACATGCCAAACAAATAATATATATTGGATTTTAATTTTTTTATATTATTAAATAAAAATAATATAATATTTTTAAAAATTTTAAAATTAGTTTAAATTTTTATTTTTAATATATTCACATTTAAATATTTTACATATATCATTTAATAAAATTAAAAATATTAATATAATTAATTTGATAAATATTATTGATTTTAATTTATTCATATATATTTTAAAATTTTATAATTATTTTTAATTTTAATAATATATATATATTATATATTTATGATGTCACCGGTTCGACCGCGGTTCGACCGTCGGTCCGACCAGTGAACCGTGAACCGATAACTTTTCCGGTTCGATCATCGGTCCGGTTCTGAAAACATTGCTCACTTCACCATTGTAGACAGAAAAATAAATAAATAAATAAAATAAAAGATAAAAAAAATAAAAAATAAAAACTATGAAAATAGCCCAAACATTATAAAGATAGCCACAAGAGCAACAAAACTCATCATCTCACACTCATCATTCACTGATGGTCGAGGGCAGTGATTACAACGAAGAAAGTGATCTTGTGTTGGAGTAGGGTCCGGCGTTGGCATGGTTCATCTCGGTGTTGGAGTTGGATTCAGATTTTGTACCTGATTGATGATCAAGAAGGCTCAGAAGAAATTACCGAATGAGAAATTGCTGATTTCACATTCATCAATTTTTTTCTCAGTCTTGATCATCTATCAGGTAGAAATTCTTTAATCCTGTGTTTCTTTTTCTTGATATCCTTGACAGGTTAATTAGCTGTGATTGACAAGTATGATCCACGACTGTTTCTTTCTCACTTTCATGGTCAAGAATCTGAAACTCAATTTCACTTGGGAGTTGTACTCTTTCTCTCTCACTTTCGCTCACTTTCTCTAGAAAATTAAATTCTAGTTTGGTAGCTTTCAAGAATCTGATAGCTTGGGTGTCGTTGATTTCACACCCAACAATTTCTTGGCCCTTTTTGTCATCAATCCGGTAAAATTCTCCTAACCCTTTTCCTTCTTCCTTTTTTTTCGTTCTTTCTTTCTGTATAGATCCATTACAAGTTCATTTGCGTTGTTTCCTCTATAAGATTCATAACTGTTTATCACTTTCTCTCAGTTTCGCTCACTTTCTCCAGAAAATTAAATTGAAGTTTGCCAGTTTTCAAGAATCTGATAACTTGGTTGTAGTTGATTTCTCCTAACCCTTTACTTTCTTTCTTTCTGTAGAGATCCAATTCAAGTTCATTTGCTTCGTTTCCTATATAAGATTCATGACTGTTTCTCTCTCACTTCCTCTCACTTTCGCTCACTTTCTTCAGAAAATTAAATTCAAGAATCTGATTGCTTGGGTATGGTTGATTTCACGTTCAGCAATTTCTTCCGAGCGTTGTTCATCATTGACTGTTAACACAAATATATCAACTAATCCTTTCTTTCTTTTGTCGGATAGCTTAACACATCCTTAACTGTTTGGCTCTCTGTTTCTTGGTCAAGGACCTGAAGCTCAATTTCAGTTGGAAGTTGTTGATTTCTTTTTTCTAATCAGATTGCCTTTTCACGTGGAAGTTGTTGCTTTACAATTAGAAAAAAGAATTGATGTGTTTTTAGCTGTTTTTATTTTTAAAAAATATTTTGATAAAGTAGAGAATACTTTATGACTTTTATGGGACCACAAGGAATAAACTGAATATGTAGGCCTTGCATTTGTTGTTTTTGTTCTTTTATTTTATATATTTTCCTTCTCATAGAAAAAATAATAATAACACAAATTGGTTGTATGTCATTCGTGTATTCTTTTTCTCCATTCACAGTTTGTACCCTGGTGGACTTCTACACTTTGTGATATATATAGAAATAAAAAAGAACAAGTTGAATGATGCATATGCTCATATATGCTTGCTGGTTGTTGGAGTGCTTCCATTTTCATCATCTTTGTTCGGCATTCATCCGTGTGTTTTGTCAAACTTTGCTCATGCATCCAAGTTTACGGCACTTATATGCTAGAGAAGAGGAAAAAAACTAAAGTATATTGGCAAGGTTAATTATTTGTGATAATATGGATATATTCAGGGTAGCTTTTTTATTAGTTTGATAATAGAACAGAACAACTTATTTTTTAGTATAAATATTATTTTCTTTAGGTGTAACTTCGCATAGCCTAAAACCATGTCTACATCATTAAGAGAAAATTTATTTGTAATTAGTAAAGAGAAAACTGCTACATAATAATATTATCAAAAACTTGATTTGTAAACACCCACCCAAAAAGGGCCCACTAAGAGACGGTGAGTCCATTTTGCATCAAAATTTAAAAAGAAATCTTTGTCTCAATAGATAAATATTTAGTATAAAAACTACATACAACTAAATGATTTTGGTAAAACAACAATAATAAAATAAATTAATAGCGGAAGCAAAGGTTGACAACATGATATACAACTGAAAACAATTTAAATACATTAAGGAAATAGATTACATATCCTACAGGTCTAATAAAGAAAAACACAAATCTAGGTACGTAGTGATTTGTTTTCTGAAGTTGATTCTACCTCATGAATAGGCATACGAGAGTCCTTACCTAAAAAACCATTAAAATCTATTTGGTGAATGAATGGTTTAGTGGATAATTATGCTGCACTTTTGTTATGATAATTAATACAAGGTAAAAACAATTTTAAAATATATTATATATGGAATAATTTTGATGTACCAAAACTAGCATAACATAATGATAATAACATTTAAAAAATGTATAAGATACAAATAATAAAATCATAGATTTGGACATATTTATGGTCAATCCATCAGCTAGCTATACACAAGCCTATTACCTTCATGGCCACCATGTATCATCAACATGCTTTTCAGGTCTCATAATCGTTGATCATAATACCATAGAGTTCATCTCCCGGTCATCTCACCTAAGGGTATAAAAGAGTATATTCATGTCAAAATCCCATTTTGAAACAACAATCTTACTTGAAATAAGAAAGAAAATAAGAGATGAAATACAAGATATCTATTAACAAGAAATTGTTTTTCTTAAAGACCATTTATGCATGTGAAATTGTTTTTAAAAAAAAACTGAATTCCAAAAATATCATATTTTTTCTAAATACGTTGTAAAATACTATTATATATATATATATATATTATTTATAAATTATATTATTATTTAAGCAAAAAAAAAATAAAAATCCTAGATATCTTGGGCAAAAGATATGAAGAGCCTTCCAATTAATGGTATAAGGATAGTGTAATTGTTAAATTACTCATTTGATTTAAAAACTTGAGTTGTTGGATAACGGATAATATTAACCATATTAACCATATTTTTCAAAATATATAATTTAGCTTAAGCCTTAAATATCATCCTAAGTTTGAGCTCGTGTTAAACTATGTCAACATGGGTAAAGTCATAATAAAGAGGGTTGGTACATGTGCATATATACATAGAAATGGACTTTGTCTCATGGCTTCTGAGGGTGGAAAAGCTGATGCGTGTTAGTAGAGTTATGTTCAATGGCTTGAATCCTTCAATGAGTTTAACACAACTTAATTTATCTTTGTTCAAAATCAATGCCTCTAAAATAATAAAGTAAATGGTACGTATTATATAAGACAAAAGACTTCATAGACCATACCTACCTAGATTGGTCTCTCTACTCCTATTTCTTTCATTAAGTGCTTTACAACCGTGAGAAACTTTTGAATTAACTTTGCTATAGATTAATGCTAACAATTTGGAAATGATTAATTTTTATGAGATGTGATTTAGCAGCCCCTTATGCAATTAATATAACTCAGAAAAGGCCATGTATCCTGAACATGCTAGTGAATATCACTTGTACTTGTAGCATATAAATTGATTCTTCGGTGTCCAATACAGGTTAATTACAAATCAATAATGTAAATAAGCTTTACGAACTTTGCTTAATTTGGTGAAATAAAATGTGATTATATAGTAGAACCTGGTCTCCAAAACAATAATTATCTAACTTTCTCATGAAAACCATAACTAAGGATATTTAATCAAGCCAAATTACATACTTTACTATTAACTAAAGCTAATGGGAATGGATTAATTTCTCATATCTGTTTTGAAAAAGCTTGTAGAGAGTATCATATATTTTCTTTGTAATTGATTTAAGATGCATGCATATGTGGAATTAAATTAACTACAGAAGAAAACTAGTCATTTGGTAATTCTACGTATTTTCTTCCTTTATGAGCTATTCAATTTCTAATCTCCTACAGTAAAATTGTATTAGTCAAGAGTCAAAAAAACCCTTCAACTAAGCCAAAGTACCAAAAACTCTAGTCATGCCACTGGCTGCATTCATATAAATAACCGGTGATCGTTCTCCTCCATATATCTTCACATTGCCCACATAAAAATATTGCTACTGAACAGGTTCCCATGCCAGCACTCCTGTTGTCATGGCTACTGAACATAAATGAAGCTCCAGCCTCCAATATGCATAGTCATCACCCAACATCAGAAAATCTATTTGTTTGTAAGTATTGCACCAGGATCAAATCTCCCCATCAACACCTACAGAAACATCAGGCTGCCCTCCTGGTGCATTTCCAGGATGCCTAATTCCAGTATCCACATGCACATCCACTGCATCAGAAGCTGGTGGGTGTTCTAGCAGTGAGTCGCGCAAGTTGGACAAGATGAGTGTGACACCAGCCATGTGTCTATGCACTTCATATGGAATCCATGGTGACATTTAGGGAGCACTCGAACTTTATCCCCTTGCTCGAATTCTCCTAGGCAAATAGGACAGTCAGTAGCAGGGATGTTTGTCCCTGAGCCATATACAGCCACTGGAATCTGACGTAGTGCACTCTTCTTGAGGCCTGTTGCAGCTAGACGTGCGGCAGTCTCATCTGCGGTCTCAAAAGCAAGCCTCCTGCTGCATCTTAGAGTGCAGCGAACAATTGAGTTGAGTCCAAGGTCACATATCAATGCACAGAGCAAGGCTGCTAGGATGATCACCATGTTGGTATCAAAATTCGCCTCATTTGTGTAGGAGCTTCGCATCCTGCTTCCAATGTTTGGAGATGCACCAGGGTCTGTGTCAAGTAGTAGACGATGAGGACGATTCTGAAGAGACACCATTGCTATACTGCTCTCCCAACTTCTCAACCTCGAAAACCAGTAAAAGGATTCAAACTACCTGCACCCTCTTGAAGACCTTTTGAACCTCCCTGATGATTTTATGCAAATAGGCTTGAAACCCCATTGCTCCACCTTGTTTCGACAGTGAATCAAACGACAAAGGAGATCGAAAGAAGGGAATTCATTTCAGTCAACATGGAGTCAGAAAATTTGTCTGCTGCCTCGTTATGTCTCACCTTGGTCTTGAATTTCCTCCCCAGGCTGGTATCTACAGACTAGGTTTCATGGGCTTTGATGCTTTAAGGAAGGCAAAAAAAAAATTGAAGTGGCTTTCTTTTGCTTATTCCTGATCTGCTTTCAGCTAAAGAGGGAGACGGGTCTTTTGAGTTTAGGCAGTGTCTGGCAGGATTCCTACTAGATAAAGACATCCAAAAAGCATCCTCTTGGTCGCAAAGATAAGGAAGGAGAGGAATGAATAGTGTTTAAAGGGTAATAATTATCCTAATCTGCAACTATTCCACTTTCCCTCAGATCCCAGAAGTTCTTCCTCCTATCTAAGCCCAACTGAATCATGTTTCTCATCAGATCAGGACCAAACACGGAAACAAAAGCAAACAACAACCATGCCAACTGAGAGAGCCAGAACTCAGCCTTACCAGACCAGTGAAACCTGCTGAGTTTTATAGCGCGATTTACCGGAAACTTCCTTCAATAGAGGGCTGATTTTTGTGATGCAAGGAGAGATGCGATGGCCATGGTGTTTGTCTGCATCTGTTGGGGGGTTTATGGAAGTGCTTGTAGTCTATGGACGTGGCAAAGGGCACTGGCATACAGATAGGAAGATACCAATTGATAGTAAGCCTAGTGTTTGGTCTCCTCTCTTTCCTTTATTATTGAAGGATTTGACACAAGGGGAGGTAACATTAGAATGAAGCAGATGAAAAGAGTGCCTTACAATTTGGATTATGGTACCTAATCCCACCTAATCACAATTAATTTTTCAAAAAAAAATGCTCATTCCCAGCACCAAATCCTTCCCCCACTCCTGCACTCATCCTTTTATTGCAAAAAGGTGAAGTCATTTGTTCTATCAGTTTTGGCCAATGTCCACCATTCGATCCCTCGTAGTGAAAGGTAACATTTTGGACTGTTTTTGTCAGGACCTTAGTTCAAACATCACTAAGAACCCAAAGCTGATTATTTTGGGAGGATGGAGGTCAAGAAACATGGCTTTCATGGTGAGAAATTATTGGCAAACCTGCATAGGATGGGGAGGCTGGCCTTGACATGGTCCTGCATCTAAACCCCACTAGTTCATTAGTGCCAAATAAGTTTCCAATATGTAGGCCCTGCATTTGTTGTTTTTGTTTTTGTTTTTATATATTTTCATCATGATAAATACATTAAGGAAAAATAATAATAACACAAAAAATTGTATGTCATTCGTGTATTCTTTTTCTCTATTCACATTTTGTACCCTGGTGGACTTTTACACTTTGTGATATATATGGAAATAAAAAGGAACTAGTTGAATGATGTATATACGCATATATGCTTGCTGGTTGTTGCTGTATTTCTATCTTCATCATCTTTGCTTGGCATTCAACCGTGTGTTTTACCAAACTTTGCTCATGCATCCAAGTTTATGGCACTTACATGCTGGAAAAGAGGAAAAAAACTAAAATATATTGGCAAGGCTAATATTTGTGATAATTTGGATATATTCATGGTAGCCTTTTTATTAGTTTGATAATAAAGCAAACCAACTTATTTTTTAGTATAAATACTATTTGCTTTGGATGTAAATTTGCATACCGGAAGACCATGTCTACATCATTAAGAGAAAATTACTATGTAATTCGCGAACAGAAAACTGCTGTGTAATAATATTACTAGAAACTTGATTTGTAAAGACCCAAAAAGGGCTCACTAAGAGATGGTGAGTCCATTTTGCATCAAAATCTAAAAACAAATCATTGTCTCAACAGATACATATTTAGTATAAAAAAATACATACAATTAAATGATTTTGATAAAACAATAACAACAAAATAAATTAATAGTGGAAGCAAAGATTGAGAAGATGAGACATACAAAAGAAAACATCTAAAATACATAAAGAAAATGAACTACATGTCCTACAGGTCTAATAAGGAAAAACACAAATCTAGGTACCTAGTGACTTGTTCTTTGAAGCTAATTCTGCCTCCTCAATAGGCATATGCATGGGAGTCCTTACCTAAAAACCATCAAAATCTATTAGGTGAACAAATGGTTTAGCGGATACTTATGATGCACAAGTGTTAGGATAATTGATACAAGGTAAAAACAGTTTAAAAATATATTATATATGGAACAATTTTGATGTACAAAAACTAGCATAACCTAATGATAATTACATTTTAAAAAATGTATGATATATAAATAATAAAATCGTAGATTTGGACATATTTAAAGTCAATCCATTAGCTATACACAAACTTATTACCATCATGGCCACCACATATCAACATGCTCTTCGGGGTCTCACTATCCTTGATTATAATAACATAGAGCTCATCTCTTGATCATCTGATCTAAGGGTATAAAAGAGTATATTCATGTCAAAATCCCATTTTGAAACAATGATCTTACTTGAAATAAGAAAGAAAATAAAAGATGAAATACAAGATAACTATTAATAAAAACTTGTTTTTTTTTTTTTATAAAGACAATTTGTGAATGTGAAATCATTTTTTAAAAAGACAATTTTCAAAAATATTATGTTTTCAAGAAACACAGGTGGTTCAAAAATACCTAAGCTACTCTCTATTTTCAATCAATTTTTTTGAAATTTTTGTACTAGGATATTATGGTCCAAAGGATAGATAGAGTTAGATGGTTAATTCTTTAAAGAATATATTCTTTTAAAAGAATTTAGGAGTCTAATATCTTTCAAAAAAAATCTTAGAATTTTGAGAAATTCAAAATTGTCTAAGTATCAAGAAAAGAAAGAAAATGATTAGGAAAATAATTTTATCATGTGTTTGGTTTTTTCATATGAAAAATATGAAAGAGAACCAAATGTAATTAAAATTGGTTAGAAATTTATTTATTTTAAAATTATTTAATATTAAAATAAGTAAAATAAATTTTAAATAATGCATGTATAATAATAATTTATAAATTTTAAATTTATTTTTTATTTTCCTTCATTTATTTATTCATTTTATTTCTATCATTTCTATTTTCTTCCCATCATATTTTCCTTCAAAATTTTTGAAAACCAAATATAGCCTTGAGCTTGTGTTTAACACTTCATTCATAACTTCATTGATTTTTCAAAACTAATGCCCCCTTAAGGAAGTTCAAGTTATAAGAAAGAATCTCCAAAATGCCTAGATCAGATAGTGTACTCTTATTTAACGCTAACCTAGTTTGTAAATATTTCTTAATTTTTTTTATTAAATGACTTATACCAACTAGTATGCGCACCTAATTCAATAGGGAGAAAATTAAACATGCCGACCAATGAGTGACTCCTAATAGGTTTAGCCAGCTTGCTAAATGGTGAACCCTCCTCAAGGAAATGATGATTAAGGACAACCAAGACAACTCTTCAACTTAACATCAAAATCATTTTCCTTTTCTCACACACACACACACACACACACACACATATATATATATATATAATTTTTTATGTTCAAAAAGGTCATAAGATGCATGCCCATGTGTACGGTAATCTAGTAATTTCAGACGTAGTTTCTTCTTTAAGACCACTACTTCAATTTTCAATCTCCCAAAGCAAAACGCTATTAGTATGTCATCAACAGTCAAAGAAACCCTTCTCACTTTGGCATTAATTTATAAAAAAAAAACGCTATTAGGTGTTTTGAGCCCCTTTCTCAATGAGGCATTCAGAGCCATATTCTCACTTTGGCTTCACAACCACTTCTTACTTAGAAGGTCATAGCGACTTTCTCAATTAGGCGTTTAGAAGCACATTCTCAATTAGGCATCCTGAGCCACTTTCTCATTTAGGCATTTAGAGCCACTTTCTCACTTAGGCATTCAGAGCCACTTGCTCATTTAGGCATTTGGAGGCACATTCTCAGTTAGGCGTTTAGGGGCACATTCTTAGTAAGGCGTTTAGAGGCACATTCTCAATTAGGTGTTTAGAGCCACTTTCTCACTTAGCTGTTTAGAGACACTTTCTCACGCACTTAGGCTTTCAAAGCCACTTGCATAGTTAGGCCTTCAAAGCCACTTTCTCACTTTTGCTTCACAACCACTTTCTCACTTAGGCGTTCACAACCCCTTTCTTAGTTAGGCGTCCAGAGCGACTTTCTCAGTTAAGGCGGTCAGAACCACTTTCTCAATTAGGTGTTTAAAGCCACTTTCTCAATTAGGCATTTAGAGCAACTTTCTCAATTAGGCATTCAAATGCACATTCTTGGTTAGGTGTTCAGAGGCACTTTCTCACATAGGCATTTATACCCATTTTCTCACTTAGATGTTTAGAGCCACTAGCTCAATTAGGCGTTCAAAGCCACTAGTCTAGTTAGGTGTTCAAAGCCATTTTCCTACTTTGGCCTTCATAACCACTTTCTTACATAGGCATTTAGAGCCACTTTCTTAGTTAGGCATTCAGACACTTTCTCACTTGAGCGCTCACAACCACTATCTCATTTAGTCGTTCACAGCCACTTGCTCAATTAGGCATTGAAAGCCAGTGACTTATTTTGGCCTTAAGAACCACTTTCTCATTTAGGCATTCATCACCACTTTCTTAGTTAGGCGTTCAGAGCCATTGTCTCAGTTAGGTGTTTAGGGGCACTTGCACACTTAGGCATTCTAAGCCACTTTCTCAATTAGGCATTTAGAGTCACCTTCTAACTTAGGCGTTCGAGGCCACTTTCTCACTTAGGCATTCAGAGCCACTTGCTCAATTAGGCGTTCAGAGCCACTTTCTCACCTAAGTGATCAAAAACACTTTCTCAATTAGGGGTTGAGAGCCATTTTCTCACTTTGGCCTTTATAGCAACTTTCTTAGTTAGATGTTTAGAGTGACTTTCTCAGTTACGCATTCAAGGCCACTTTCTCAACTAGGCATTCAGAGTCACTTTCTCACTTAGGAGTTAAGAGTCACTTGCTCGGTTAGGTATTCAGAGCCATTTTCTCACTTTGGCATTCACAACCACTTTCTCACTTAGGCGTTTAGAGTGACTTTCTTAGTTAAGCGTTCTGAGCCACTTTCTCAATTAGAAGTTTAGAACAACATTCTCACTTTGTCGTTCTTACCACTTTCTCTATTAGGCATTTAGTGCAACTTTTTCAGTTAGGAGTTTAGAGGCATATTCTCAGGTAGGCATTCATAGGCACATTCTCAGTAAGGCGTTCATAGCCACTTTCTTGCTTAGGTGTTTAGATCCACTTGTTGAGTTAGGTGTTCAAAGCAACCGTCTCACTTTGGCCTTCAGCACCACTTTCTCACTTAGGCGTTCAAAGCGACTTTCTCAATTAGGCATTCAGGGTCACTTTCTCATTGAGGCGTTCATAGCCACTTTCTCAATTAGGCATTTAGAGTAACTTTCTTAATTAGGTGTTCAAAGCCACTTTCTCAATTAGGCATTTAGAGCCACTTGTTTAGTTAAGCATTGAATTAATTTTTAAATCGTGAATTTAACCATTCCCATGTTTTTATTTTTATTTTTAAAAGTAACCTGTTATTATTATTATTATTATTTTACGTAAATGCCTTCTACCATTTCAAGTATTTAAAGTAACCTGTTTTAAAAGAAAGTTATTTTTACAAGAAAATAATAAGAGTACTTTTATCAAAAACCCTTTTAATCGAATAACCCTATAAATAACCGAGATATTGGTTCTTTTCCATTTATCATATATGCATATTAATTTGTCCAGCTAAAAATATTTCTTTGATCATCTCCTCTTTGCTTAACCCGCAAAGATCATGAGGTTTCTGGACATTGTTTTAGCTGTCACGGCACTTCGTTCTTGTTCTGAGCGTCCAGCCACACAGTGCTGGTAGGGTTCTTGATGGGGAGAAAGAAGAGTGGATCAAGATAGGACTTGTCCCTTTACAGTCTCTGAATTCAGGTACTGTGCCTCCTTCTGGAAGCAGTTCATGCAGCCGTATCCCGGAAAAGGGCGCTCCACCTTGCCATAACGGAATAAATTTGCAGGTCATGCTATGCCTCCCCCGGCGGTTGTCATGGCTAGTGGACAGTAAACATATATAGATGAATGAAGCTCGCTCCTCCATGGGAGCCATCAAAATCAGAAATTCTTACAATTCTCTAGCACCAAAATATACTTCTAATTAATTCTAGTGAGACCATAGAAGTGAACTGGTTTGCAGGTCCTGTATTTTTTCATTCTTGTGATAAAGTTTGTGTTTGTTAGAACAAGAAAGAAATAATCATTATCACTATTTACTTGTGGTACCCTTCTGAAGTTTTTTACGCTATCTACAAAGATAAATGAGAAAAAATGAATAAGATGGAAATTGATCCTCCTCTTGGTTTCCTGTTTTTGGTGTTTTTTTTTTTTTTCCCTCCTGTCATGGTTTTTAGGACCGAAATAAAGATCAATATTTTCAATACAAAGTATGATTGCATTATCAAGCACTGAACTCAGTTTACATGGCATCTTATCTAACCAGTTGAATTGGTTATTCTTTCTAAACCAAGTATATGAAATGAATTAAGGTTAGAGATAAAACATATATACTAATCATAAGGATTGGGATCTATCTTCCACATCTAACTCATCAGCTGATCCATGCACAAATATGATTACATCATTAAGAGCTGTGATCTTGGTCATAGCCATCCTTAGCAAGGGAAGCCATGGCAGCATCCTCTGCCAGCATGTACGCGGAAACGGCTGGAGGTGCAGTTGCAATGTCGTCAGCTATATTCTTTTCATTGAAGGTGCATCGCCCTGCCCTTTGTTCTGGGATGTGATTACAAGGACTGGGGCCGGATGGCAGCACTGGGCCTTTCTGCAGAGACTGAAGCACAAAACTGTCTCTTCTCGCCCATTGCCCTCCTCCTAGTAGCCGCATTGCTTCAAGTTCTCGGAAACTCCAAGCTGAGAGAAGCGTGAAATTGAAAAGCACCACCAAGAGGACTAATTTCCTAGAAGTGAAACCCATCTTCGAAAAGAAATGAATGGATCGTTTTATATGAATAGAGAGCGGGGAAGATGTGAAGAATAAGCATCTTTGGGGTGCTTCAAAAGTGTATATATATATATATATATATATATCATAAATGTAGACGCTGGGCCTTCATAACAAGCATGCACAAAATACACAATTTGGAAAGGGCCTCTGCTCTTGGATCTTGACAACGCATAAAAAAGCTGATGCATGTGAATAGAGTCATCAGTCATATTCAAACATTTGATTGTTGAGGAGGAAGTCACGTAAAGGCTGTATTTTGTTCACGACCAAACCAACAAACATTCAAGCCCCAATTCACTAAAAAAATCCGTTCCCACCATAAACCTATTCTTTGATCAAACTTAGTGCCCCACAAAGGAAGTAATCCACTAATCGTCAGTCAGAAAAGTGGTATACAAACCGTGAAACTTTTTAAATGCGACCAATTCTAACTTAATTTGGAAAATATTTGTTAGGAAATGATTTTGGTGGCCGTCATGCTGCTACTTTATTCGGTGGGGCAACATCATGCAAAAGTATGATGTTACAGGTTAATTAATAAGCTAAATTATTGAAGTCATGCTTTTAAATATTTCAATATCATCCATTGTATTTTGAAGAAGCAACAATTCACAGACATGAAGTGGGAAGTAGATATTTTTTATTTAATTGATTTTTATTTTTATTTTTACAAAGATCATAATTATCATTGTATTTAATAACAGTAAATTTTTTTACAAAGATATTAATTCCATATCTCCTAGTGTCTTAGCTTAAACCCCACCAAGATCATGAGGTCTCTCACCATTGTTTTAGCTGTCACTGCAGTTGTTTTTCTTCTGAGTGTCCAGCCACACCATGCTAGTAGGGTTCCTAATGGAGAGAAAAAAGAGTGGAAGAAGAAAAGAATTAATATTGTCTTGCAGTCTCTGCAGGCGGGTCCAGTTTCTCCTTCTGCCCCAAGTCCATGCACCCGAATTCCCGGCAAAGGCCCCCCTTGCATGATCAACAAGAACTTTGCAAGCCACGCCCTGCCTCCCCCTCGGCCAAGCCCGCCTGCCACCTCTCCGGTTGTCATGGCTACTAAGCACAAATGAAGCTTCACCATGGCCACCACCAGATTTCAGAAATTCTTACTAGTCATTTGCACCAAGTATAGCTGTCATATGTCATAAAATCATGGGAATAAACTGAGTTGCAGCTCATGTTTGCTTCTGTAATTTTTTCATCTTTCCGTAATGTTTGTGTATGTTTTGTACACATATATAATGAATAAAAAATAAATAACATGCATCAATTAATTGTGTGCAAGAATGTTGTGTATTATTTTCACTCTTGATGTCGTGTGACCTTGTGGATTCTGAATAATTCATGCTACAAAAAAAAAAAGATCAAGTTTAAATTATGAACACATTTTTCCTTGGTTGTGGTGATCATTGATCGTTTGAATATGTAAAACCCAATAGTGTATTTTATCAAACATCACAACATTTATTTTAAATACTTATAATTTGTCGTATAAACCTTTCAAAATTTGTGAACATGCAAGTCCATAGAGATACATACTTCGAATAATTTGGATGAACAACTTTAATAGATATAACAATTAAAACCTTATATTAAATAGTTTTCATATGTTTAATTTCTCTTTAAGGATGACGTTAAATACTTTCACTACTCTCTCTACCGGAGAGAGAGAGAGGGAGTATATTCAAGAATACCTTTTCTCTATTGTGCATATGTTATTGGGTTAGATTTAGAGAAAACAGGAAATAAATCCCTAAAAATAATTACACATGGATCTTTCATATGTGGATGCATGCATTTAATTAGAAACAAGAAATAATATATATATATATATATATATATATATTTAACCCAATTTGATTTCACAAGTGCAAAACTCCAAGCTCACATGCATGTCCTTCTAGTCTTGTGCTAGAAAATTAGAACTCTTGAAAGACAAAGGGAAAATAGGAAGACTATCTTCCAACAAATGAAAAAAAGTGTTGAAATTATGATGCACTTTCATCCTTTTATTGACATAATGATAAATCATGACATTTTTCAAAATTTTGTAACTTCAAAAATTTTATTGATGACTTTATACCTATTATAAGATCATAATTTATTTGTGAATTTACAATTTGATAACTTGATAATTCACTAGTGACTTTATAACTTCTATTTGTAACCTTGCAAGTTATTGTGACTTTACAACTTTTGTAACCTTACAATTCATTGTAACTTTGCAACTTTTGTAACATTACAATTCATTAGTGTCTTTACCTTTCTTTGTGGCATTGCATTAATTCATTGTATATTTACAACCTTTTCTAACTTTACAATTCATTAGAATATGTCGACTTCTAAAGTAAATGTCTATAATCAATAAACTCATTCATATGTTATGAACTCTTCATATTTCAATAAGTTAATAATCCGAGGTGAGGACATGTAGCATGGGACCTTCGTGGGATCTCTACATCTCTAGTATGTTTATTCCAAATGAACTTGTCAATTATAATCATATTTAAAACAAATTACAATTTCACCAAAAAAAAAAAAAAAAGAGAGATAGATTAGTAAGTTCCCCACTTACACATTAATTCATCCACTAACTAATATTCCTTACAAGTTTTGAAGTCGGATCAAGATACCTGTCATTCCCTAAACTTATAAGTGTGTCACCTCTTATAATTGGACTTTTTAGAGAAACCAATTTAGAAAATCTTAATATATGACATACTAAATAGATATATACACTAAAAAAAATTCTTTCTAAATTTTATAAGTGACACAATCTTAAATATTCTTTCCTACTATAGAAGCAATGGGTCCTTTATCAAATATCCACTAGTTTTTATATATTATTTATAAAACCCAACAGATCCGTATATAATCCATTATTAGACATCAACAGTTGATAATATCAAAGCTATACAAAATCAAGTACAAAACTTAGTAACATCCTTAAGTCTAAGGATTTTATGTAATATTAAACCAAATAAATAATAAGAGGTCCAAAAATTGTCTTGTAATGGTACAGTTTGGTGATTATCACATTATAATCACCCATGAAATTTATTAAGAGCCCCTCGACTTTAGTGAATAAGATCCATCACTCTATCATATATAGAAGTACAATTCATGACAGCTTTTAATAAGCATGTTATCCATTACAAGCTTATAAGTTGTAAACACATTTTAAGATTATAAAGAAATTAGAAATCATATCTCATTGTTTATAATCTCTATTGTCAAGATGATTTTTATACAATATAATTTAAGGATAAATATCATCAATTGTGACATATATAATTTGTAACCACGAAATGCATGAAAAATTTATTGTCTATTGGCTTTAAAGATACGCAATTGATTCATTCAACCCAATAGAGTTGTGGGTCATCTCGTTTTTTGATACAACTGTGAGGCCTAGACCAACCCAGATTTACAATAAATACAAGTCTCTTGGTTATCCGATTTTTGGGAATATCAAAATTTTATCTTAAAGGCATGATTTTTAAAAGCAGATTGTTCTAAGCATTGAATTAGGGCAAACTCACATGAACCGTTGATTGAATTGTCTAAACTGGTGGACCAGTAAGTTTTTTAGGAATCATACTGGTCTTTTTAGTTGAAAACCTATCTTTTTCCTTGGGTATGGGCCCACCTATGTCCACCTTTGTGGTTTGTTCCATCCCATCTTACATGGCTAACATGACTAGATCCCACTAGAAGGGGATGCAAATGACAACTACTAGACTAGTTCTCTTTTTTGTTTATTGTGTCCTCAAATTATTTTTGTTGGAAAGTATCCCAAATTCCTAATATAGATTCCTTTTTGTAAAGATTATTATATAGAATATTTTTAAAATTGACTTCTTATTATAATATTAGATTTCCTTATAGAATAAGAAAAGTTATTAAGAATATCTCTATATATATTATAGGTCATGAGAAGAAAAGGTTATGAAATGGAGATGGACTCGTAAAGACTATATGAGGTGGATAGAGATGTGAGGAACAATGAAAAGCATTCAGAGGAGCGAGGAGCCTATGGTTCAAGGTTTTATATAAGAAGTGGGGAAACATGAGATATTTCGTGAAACCAATAGTGTATCTGTTTACATTTTCTGTAATATTCTCTATAATGTAGTCTAATACTTTTCTCTCATCTATGAATTGGGTGTGGTTGGTCGAACCACATTAAAACCCTGTGTATCTTTGTGTTTTTGAACTAACATTGTTTGTATTAGAGCTTCCGCTGACACGACAAACTGGTATTAGCTAGAGCTCACAATGACGATTTCTAGAAGAGTAAAAGATAACAAAACACACAAGAGTATGACAAGGAATTTTAATTGAAGGTAAAGTCGATTGTTATTTCATCAAATGTGATACAAAAAGTGTCATGGAAAGACGGAAGATTGATTTAATGGAATTTGAGCCAAGACGGAGATTGTTAAAAAATGTTTCAAATTTTTAATTAGTATAGATTCCTTTTTGTATAGAACATTGTATAGAATATTTCCTAAATTGATTTTTTATTGTAATATTGGATTTCCTAATAGAATAAGGAAAAGAATATCTCTATAAATATTCTAGGTTATAAGGGGAAAAAGTTATAGATGGAGATGGGCCTGTAAAGATTATACATGATGGATAGGGATGAGAGAAAGAATGGGAGACACTCAATGGAGCGAGAGGGCTCGTAGTTCAAGGTGTAAATACATGCTCTCACTGTATAGGTTACAAAGGTTTTGTGGATGAGGTATTGAATACTCTGATATGATGGTCAAACCCACTTTTATAGTAAAGGTCATTGAGAATATGGAATGATACTTCATTTGGTAAGTATAGAAAAAGTATCACTAATCAGGTGGTGTCATGTATACATAAGTCTCATTATTTGTAACATAGTTTCATTTGTTTGTATCTTTATCCTTTGGTCTCATTTACTTGTACCATCATTCAATGGACTACCAAGAATTTTTGGATGAGGTACTAAACACTCTTATGATAGTCAAATAAACTTTTATAGTAAGGATCATCGACAATACAAAATGATACTTTTTTGTTAGATATCAAAAAGGCACCATGAATTAGGCATAGTCATATATACATATATAAGTCTCATTTTTTGTAATATAGTCTTATTTGTTTGCACCCTTATAGTTAAGTCTCATTTACTTGTTCCCTGATTTAGCAATTTAAATTTCATCATACATATTCAATGGTCCAAATGTGAACTTCGATAGGTATTAATGCAATACCTTAGCATTTTCTTTACAATAATTATCTTTTGCTCAGAAGATGATGAATTATACTTAATATTTTGCTTTGATGAGCTATCATTGATTTTAGTAGCTCTTGGGATCTCTTTGGTTTGTTGAATGCTCAACACTTGTTAGTTCGATTTATCAATTTTGGCCTTTTGAGACTTTGATGCATGTTTCATTAAGCATTTAGCGTGGCATGCACATTATCTTAATTAAAAAATATGTAGACAATATAATAGTTGAGAATAAAAAAGTTAAAAAAATTCTGAAAAAATAAGGAAAAATTTAATAATTATAATTAGATGAGTTCAACAAAATAATAAAAATAAAATAAAATCTATAACATTGGAAGTTATTTTCAATTAATTATAATAATTTTAAAAATTGAAAAACTCTTAAAATATTACCATGCCCACCTATTTTTATGGGCAATACCAATTTTTTATAATTGGGATAACAAGTGAATTATTAATTTTAAAAAAATCAATTTAACGTCCTTACTAGTTACTAATTATGGAGACATTTTTCCTTGATTGATAAGGAAATCTCTGAAAAATGTAGAGATTATTTTGTTTTTTTTTTCCTTCCATTTTTATAGCTTCGAGTTGTGGAGACCTAATTCCAACTTATCTTATGATTTGGTTATGTAAGGCCAATTATTTTCTAGTCAGAACCTAGTTATTATTGAAATGCATGTACACTACTAACTCATATATCTTAGAGTTGTAGCAGCCATATACTTGCGTATGATACTTTCAACCATGACCTTGAGGGTGAACAATAGGTGTATTTTAAGTATGGAGATGACTCAGCAAATTAATTTTATCATTCCCAATTCACACTTCCCAATCTTTGATTACTACTCAAAAAGTGTTATTTCATAGCTTGTAATAAACTCTTTTAAACACTTTTGAGTAGTAGCTATCACCTTTTAACCCAATTAACATATTAAGGACCCTTGCAATCAATTCTAATCAAATTGTGTTAAGTTTTGGTGTTTTGATAGCTTTTTGATCACCAAAGCAATCCGTGCATTAAGGAGAGTTCTTTGGAATCCATGGCAAAGCAATGGAAAGCTCAGAAACATGAAGAACCGAAGCTTTGAAGTCCTTTGCCATAAGCAGATCTGGAACGCAAGGAGTAAAAGATGTCCGGACAGGATGGCGGCGGAAGTCAATGATCCGGACAACATATCCGGATAGGATATGCTATCGTCCGGGTGTGATGTTCACGAGTGCCATGTGCTTCTCCCTGAGGGAGTCCAGATAGGAGAGCGCGCCACATGTCCTCTTGGGCAATCCGGATGGAGTTGATCCAGATAGCCTTGCGCGCTCCGTGTCATCCGGGAGAGGGGTCCCTACACCTTGCACACGCAGACGGTTCCCCTTGCGCAGCATAGCTCATTCCACCTGGGGAAGAATTCTATCCGACCGACTTTCCACCTTCTCCGGATATTTCATATCCGGAATTCTATGCGCCGACATTTCATATCCGGAATTTCGTGCGTCGACATTTTACATCCGGATATCTCACAGTCGGATGGGAGAGGAGGACGTTTCAACTTCTCCGGTCAGACATATCTGGATCCTCTGATAGCGCTTACCCGGAGAGTTTTTCTCTCAGTATACAGTGCTGCGGTGTTCTCCTGAAGCTTCCTGATATTTCCGACCGACATCTTGAGACATTTTGCTTTAGATATTTGTTGTCTAAATCCCCAAACTCTCCTTGTAATCCACCTATCATAGGATTCCTTAGTCTTTAAGTAAGAACAAAGGGGTGAATAACCTCATATATATAGTTTGTAATTTTCTTTACAGAAGATTATTATGTAATCAGTGGAAGGAAGAAATATATTTTACAGAGCACTTGCTCTATTTTTCCTTCATATAATTGTTTTCTCGTTAGTTTTCCTACTAGCTAAACAAGCTCTAAGGAAGTTTCCTCAGAGAATGAGTGGCTAGACTTTTAGTTCCTTGGAGTTAAGGTTGCCGGGAAAGGTTCCAAGTGCATGAATTAGTAGCTTTGTGGTTTCAATCATTAATGAAGAGAAAGTGTGATCCTTTAATGATTTCTATGTTTTTAGTTAACTTAAAACACTTTCAATTCACTTGAGCCAACACTTGGTAAGGCACGTGATCTCCGTCCATAGAGATGCACTTGTTTATCTTTTGCAAGCTTTTGGGAAGTGACTTGGAGGTAGGATTTTCTAGAATTGCCAACACTTGGTAAGCTTTTGGACTCCAAGGAGACATCCATTAGTTATCTCTTGCGAGCTTGAGAAGGGAAGTCCAAAGTTAAAGATCACCTTGAATGGCAAATGCTAGGTGAGAGGCACGAGCCATTGCAAGTTGCATCAGTGAGAGAGAATTAGAGCTGAAATCCATTTAAAGGTTACATCTGTACAACACCGGTTAGAGAATTGACTATATGTTAATTCTCTAATGCGAGGAAACGAACCAAATGATCGGAGCTCTGTTTTTACATAAGGAACCTCCCCTGTGAACCTAAACCTCCAAGGAATGTTTTTCTTCATAAGAAATTTCCATTACTTTCTTTTTAGTTAGCTTTAAACAAAACTTCATTCAAACAAAGTTTGTGTTTTATTTCTTAAGCTAACCTTGAAATGAAAAAGCACCAATTTACTTTGAATTGGTATCAGTTGTGAGTTGAAAACCCTTCCCAGTGAACGATCCTAGAGCCACTATGCTATATTAGCTAAGCTATCCTAATGCATGGTGATATAGGTTATAAATTTTATTGATTACTCTCTCAATCAAAGAGCACCAGCTGGACATGAATCAGCTGAGACACCAATTGGGAACGAATCAATCTTCGGCTACATACTTTCACATGGAAACTCTTTGAAACCACCTTTTTAGAACAATCTTAACTTCTTGATGCCTAATTAAGAACAATATTGGATTTTGCTCAACAAATATAGAATCAGAAAAAGAGATGAGTACAAAATTGAATGAACTCTTTTAATAGAAAATTTTTCACTGTCACCCAATGTTATGCTCTTAGTCATAAGATTTTCCACAACCTAAACACTCAATTTGAAAATTAATTACAGGCTCAAGGAGGATAGCAGGATAAACATAAGAAAAGCATTATATGCATTTTTTTAACATTTTCTCAAGAGATTTGAACAGAAGAAAACAAGATCATAAACAAGCTTTGTGGTGGTCTGGAAATGGTGGTATGTACATGCATATACATCCCCAGATGATGCCCCATTTTTAAATTAAGGACATTGTGTCTTAGGTCTTGATAATAGGAAGGTTGGTACATGTGAGTGGAATCATCTTCAAAAAGTTGATCAATTCTTAATTAGGAGTATATGTTACGAGAAAAAGCAGCTTAACATCTAGAACTCTCTGACCAAACCCCAAAATTTCAAGCCTCAATTCAAGTAAACACGTATCTATCAAAACTTTATTATTCGTTCAACGTAGGAAGAAATAATAGTATAAGCAAAAACGCACTAGTGTACAGACTATGATCCCCTGATGGGCCACTGCAGTACAGCAATCTCAAAACGCAAGCCTCCATTGAACAACTGCCGTCCCTTGGTGTGAATGTAAAATGAAATGAGAAATTAAACTTTGCCATTCAGGTAATTCAAGGGCAGTTTCTCCTTTATGACCATTCAATTTCCAGTCCCCTTGTGGCAAAACCTAATAGTCAAGAATCCAAACCCTTCAAACAAATCAAACAAAGAAAAATCCAAGTGATACTGCTGGAAATGCATGCATATAAATTACAAATAACACGATGTCCTCTACATATGCATATCATCGATTCACATATCGTATTGATTTCATCTCCTAGCCTGTTTGCCTCACCACCAAGATTATCATGAGGTTTCTCAACATTGTTTTTACTGTCGTGGCACTTGCTTTTCTCTGAGTGTCCAACCACACAATGCTGCTAGGTTTCTTGAAGGACTGTGCGTGTTCTCCCTTCTCCCAAAAAAACCACCAGCCGGTCTTTTCTCTCTCTTTTTTTTTTTAAAAAAAAAAAAAAAAAAACTGGATGGTATTCTTATGGCTGACGGTGCATATCTCTCAAAAATCTGCTGCTTGTGCTTTAGAGGAAGATATGGTGGTGGAAGCTCTTAAAATGCATGGACTCTGGCCCCTCCATGGTGAATGCGTGCTGTAGAGTTTTAGTGGCAGCCTCTCCTCCTTATTCCTCCCCTTTTTAATTGCGTCCTCTAGATTTTTAAGTGGCAGATCCTCTTTCCAATGGTGGTTCGATCTTCCCCAAGTCGGCTGGGAGTTCTTCTTGGCTCCCACCTTATCCAAAAACACCAGCCCTATTTTCATTGGCCTTTGGCAACTGTCCCATGCGAGGACTCCTTTGTCCAAATTCTATGTTTTCTCCACCAGAAAAATCTTTTTAAATTTTAAAAACCAATCCGTGCATATCACCCAAGGAGTCCCACCTTGTTCAAAAACTTCTTCACCCCTATTTTAACTTTCCGGTGATCTTCAATAATGTCCAAAAGAGTTTCCTTCCTTCTCAATGTCTTACAAGAATCAACTCTTCTTATTTGTTGATTTCCCTAAAAAATATATCAAATTATTAAATCAAATAAATGAATAAAAAATTTAGAGAATGATAAAATAATAATAGTTATAGCAAGATAATAAATAAATAAATAACTAAATAAATAAAAGTGATTGATAATAATAAAAATAAATAAATAAATAAAATAAATGAATAAATAAAAGTGATTGATAATAATAATATAAATAAATAAATATATAAATAAGTAAATAAGAAACATGAGTCATGCAAGCCATGCAACCATGCGAGTCATACAAGTCACGCTAAGAATGTCTAATGGGCCAAGTGTGCCTAGGTGACCTAAGTGATCTAGGTGTGCCTAAGGCAGTGCCTCATTGGCCAAGTATACCTAGGTGGACCTAAAGTGGTGCCTAATGGGCCAAGCATACCTAAATGGGCCTAAGTGAATCTAGGCGGCGCCTAATGGGTCGAGTGCGCTAAGTGAACCTAAGTGCTAGACAAGCCTAAGGTGTCTAAATGGGTTTAAGTGAACCCAAATGGGCCTAATGTGGTGCCTAATGGGCCGAGTGTGCTAAGTGGGTCTAAGTGACCTAGGTGGGCCCAATGAGTGTTAACCTAAAGTGCACCTAAGTGAAGCCTAATCTAAACTCAAAGGGCAGCTAAGGTCATAACGAGGAGTTGGATAAACCCCCTCAACCAAAGTTCAAAGGTGGCTTAGAAAAGATAAGTTACATGAGTAGTAATGAGTCATCAGGGAATAGCTATAAAATACCAAACAAAAACCTAATAGGACATGTGCTAGGAAGGCAAAATGGAAGGTCTATACTTAAATTTCAATTGCCCACTTCAGTGAATTTCTTGAAATGGTTATGCCATTTATAAATTCCTTTATAAAAATATCTATGAAATTAAAATCTTGTTAGGATCGTAGAGTTATCTCATAAAAAAACCAATTGGCTATACTTATTTCGAGGCTTATAGTGGTGTGTAACCATCTCTAGCATTAAACACTCATCCCAAGGTCATTTTTTTCATGGAGCAACATTGTTGCATACCTAATAACCCCTCCTCCAACATGAGGCTTTTGCAACTCCAACCTTAAAACATAGCTCCAATACCACTTGTTATAATAAAAAACTTAACCATCTCATCTTAAAACCAATTAACCATCAGTGAGATTAAGTTAATTCTCTTTATGTGGCTTGATGTCATCCATTCATATTCATCCTACTACTTATCGTAGATCTCCGATCTTACATACTCATCCCAAAATTAGAAGCATTATTGCATACCTAATAAATATGTTGTTTCCTTTTTCGTCATTTTTGTTTCTCATGGTGTTAGGACATTTTTATGTCTTGACAATTTTATTCATTTTCGTTATGGATTAGAAATCTTTTTAGATAATAACTTACCCTCTATTAAAGATTCAAGGCTATTGTGTGTTCAATCGGGTAGTCACAAATAAGTTTGAAAGATTTGTTAAAGGCAAATTAATTTTTTTGGAAGTTTTAAAATTGAATTAAAATGTCTTCTTTAATTATTGGCAACTTTGAGATTTTATTTTTAATTAATTTTTAGAAAGTCAGCGTTTTTTTTTTAAATTTTTTTGGAAAATTATTTTTAATAATTTTTGGAAAGTTGATATTTTATTTTTAATTAATTTTTAGAAAGTTGATAATTTAATTTTAAAAAAAATTAAATTCTTTTGTTAATTAATTTTTGGAAAGTTGACATTTTACTTTTTAAGAAAATTTTGTTTCTAACTCTCTAGGGTCATAGGCATATACCTTACCTAAATATGTTTTTGGGTTGGACACTTTCAAAATCAACCAACTTGCCATGTTATTCCCAATTTCTCAAGCAAGAATTTACAAGATTGAATTCTAGGTTTTGTTAGAAGGATTTTTATCCCCTTAAAAGTTGAGAGGAATCCACTGAAGTATTGGAGGTACTATATCGCATATGTGGATCGAAGTATAGGTGTTAAATAGTTAGTCTTTAGAGTAAAACGATCACATAAATTTGTGTACTTAATTTAATCTCAAATAGTGAATTTGTAAATTAGAGGTCTTAAGCCCCATGGTTTTTTATCACCATAATTAATTTGAGAGTTTTCCACATAAAAAATTACTATGTATCTTGATATTTGATTACTTTGAGTATAGATCATGTATCTTGATATTCATCATTGGTACATAAATAAACAATTTATTATTTTGAACTTTACTGATAATTTAACGTGCATGTTAGTAGACCTAGTTTTATAAGCTATGAATTTCACCCTCGGTTAAGGTATATACAAGGTCCAAAGTATTGGCTGAGACAAGTACAACTTAGCCAAGTCGTATCCACCTTGGGCAAGCCCCCTATGAAATCGATATTTGAGTTTGACTTGAAGATGGTGTGAATCGATTCAAAATGAGAAGCAACCTAGAACTTGAGTTGAGGAGAATCAATCACAAATGGTTTTAATTTCATTCACCTATTTGTAGAGAAAGAAAAAAAAAGGTTTGACTGAGAAGAAGATGATGGGGAGGATGGTTTTATCCTCATTCATCTAATTGGAAAAAAAATGGGTTTGAACGAGAAGAAGAGGATGTGGAGGATGGTTTTATT
This sequence comes from Vitis riparia, assembly GCF_004353265.1. Classification (NCBI taxonomy): domain Eukaryota; kingdom Viridiplantae; phylum Streptophyta; class Magnoliopsida; order Vitales; family Vitaceae; genus Vitis; species Vitis riparia. Next base: position 16,496,653 of record NC_048445.1, read on the forward strand.
CCCATTCATCCTATTGCAAAGAAAGAAACAAAAAAAAAAAGGTTTGAAAGAGAAGAAGAGGACAGTGAGGATGAAGAAATGGGTCTTGGGTAATAATCTAATAGATTTATCCACGGGTGATAGGGTATTTATAAAATGGGAAATGAATATAGTGGTATTTATATCATGGGTAATGAATATAATGACATAAATAGAATTGTAAATATAAATTATAAAGTATAAATTATAAAAATTTAATTTAATTATATTTTAAATAAATTACTAACTTTTTTTTTAATACAATTAAATAAGATGTATAAATTAAATTTTATTAGATAACATATTACTAAAAAAAAATTATTACTTGTATCAATATTAACAATTGAAAATTTTTGTAATTAAATAAATTTAATATAAAGATATTAAATGAAAGACTTTTAGTATTAAAAAATAATAAACATATTTTTATGTTTATTTAAATAATATTAAATTTAATTAAACTTAAAATTTTATAAAAAGTACATTTAATTATATACATTTTGTCTATCATCCGATACTAATCAGAGATACCAACATCGATGTGCCTCAAGACCTCCTAAGTTAATGACCGAGACTATGATGTTGAACCATACGTATGTACATATATTGAGAACCCATCACTTAACCAACCCAATTAACACTTTTATCATGTGCCTTTGGGGAAAAAGGGAGAAAAGTTTTATATGGATTTTTCTTGCATTTTCTCAAGAGATTTGAACAGAAGAAAACAAGATCATAAACAAGCTTTGTGGTGGTGTGGAAATGGTATGCATATGCGTATACACCCCAGATGATGCCCCATTTTGAAAGGACACGCCCTGCGTCTTAGGTCTTGATGATAATGGAAAGGTCGGTGCATTCGAGCCGAATGATCTGCAAAGAGCTGATCAATTCTTAATTAGCAGTATATGTTACGAGAAAAAGCAGCTTAACATCCAGAACTCTCTGACAAAATCCCAAAATTTCAAGCCTCAATTCAAGTAAACACATCCCTATCAAAACTTCATTCTTTGCTCCAGATAGGAAGAAATTACGGTATAATAAAAAACACAGTACTGTACAGACCACGATCCCAAGATGGGCCACTGCAGTACAGTAATCTTGAAACGCAAGCCTCCATTTAACAACTGTCGTCCCTTGGGGTGAACGTAAAATGAAATGAGAAATTAAACTTTGCCATTCAGGTAATTCAAGGGCAGTTTCTCCTTTATGACCATTCAATTTCTAGTCACCTCGTGGCAAAACCTAATAGTCAAGAATCGAAACCCTTCAAACAAATCAAACAATGAAAAATCCAAGTGATTACATTGGATATGCATGCTTATAAATAACAATTAACACCATCTCCTCTTCATACGCATATCATCTACATATCCAATTTATTTTTATTTCATCTCCTAGCCTGTTTGCCTCACCACCAAGACTATCATGAGGTTTCTCAACGTTGTTTTTACTATCATAGCACTTGTTTTTCTTCGGAGTGTCCAGCCACAATGCCGCTAGGGTTCAGCAAAGGGGTCCTCTCCCTCCTCCTGGCCCAAATCCATGTGGGAAAACCCCCAATGAAGGCCCTCCTTGCAAACATCCACCTGCATCTCCTGCAAGAGCACATGCCACCGCTCCGGCTGTCAAGGCTACCATGCACAAGTGACATTTTTACAAGCCATCAGCTCCAAGTATACGTAGTTTATTGTCGTGTTTGTCATCTGAATAAACTGATTTGCAGGTCATTTGGGCTTTAATATCTGTATTCTATTTTTCATCTTTTGACGAAGTTTGTGTTCAACGAATAACATGGACGAGTTCTATGCGTTTCTGTGTATTACTTTTGCTCTTGATGTGTGCTGTAACCATGTGAAGTTTGTACACTTCATGATACAAAAATAAAAAGAAGAAAATTAATTGATCATGAACAAATTTTTGCTTGTTTCTTTTCTGATGGTCATTGATCTTTTAAACGTCTAAAACTTTATAGTCCATTAATCAGCAATTTACTTTTATTGGAAAGTAGAATATATATATATCGACATAGGGTGGATTTGCCCTGATAAGACAAGCATTTTGGACACTAGGAATAGTAGGTTTTTCCATCAAAATCCTTACCATCCCACTGCTAAGACATTTTGAAGACGACTAGTATTAGGTTTTTCAATCAAATTTTATTAAATAACATATTACTAAAAAAATTAATAATTACTTGTATCAATATTAACAATTGAAAATTTTTATAATTAATTAAATTTAATATGAAGATGTGAAATAAAAGAACTTTTAATATTAAAAAATAATAAACATATTTTTATGTTTATTTAAATAACATTAAATATAATTAAACTAAAAACTTTATAAAAAGTATATTTACTTGTATACATTTTAATGGTTGTCCAATACTGAATCGGAGATACTGAGGCCAATGTGTCTCAAGACCTCCCAAGTTAATGACGGAGACTACGACTTTGAATCATCAGCATATACATATTTTGAGAACCCGTCACTTATCCAACCCGGCCAATTAACACTTTCATCATGTGCCTTTAGGGAAAAAAGGAGAAAAGTTTTATATGCATTTTTCTTGCATTTTCTAGAGATTTGAACAGAAGAAAACAAGATCAAGCTTTGTGTTGCTTCAACTTCTCCGATACTCCAACCTGAGAAAACTAGGAAAGTAAATAGCATCATGAAGAGGATTTTCCTACAAGTGAATCCCATTTTTCAAACAAGGAATGGAATGTTTTTGTTGATTTGTAGTCCCTGGTGACAGTTGACTAGTGGCATTGTGGTTTTCTGAGAAAGATGGTTTAACTAGGCCTACGTTTTCAAGGTTGAACCGAGTGGGAATGAATCAAGTCATCTATCGACAACTACACGGCAGCATGGTCTCCATATATAAAAGTCATCAAAATGAGGGAAGTGATTACGATTTACAATATGTATATAAATGTAGGGCATCATGTGGGTCAACTTGGATAATCCTTTCTAGGATTATTAATTAAATATTATAGTTTTCAAATTAAATTATATAAATGGCCATGGATTTGGGTCGGGATGTTCCACAAGTTTTGGTAATTGAGTAATATAAAAATAGGTATTAAATCAAATTCGATCTTACGAATATTTAATCATTTCAATAATTTTTTTTAGGGTATTTGGTTTCTTAAAAAGTATCAAAAAGAGACAAATAAGACCATAAAAGAAAGTAATTTTCTTACGTTTAAATAATACAAAGAAAAAATAAGGAAAATATCACAAAAATAAAAGAGAAATATGCTAAATAGTTTTAATTTCTTCTCACTTTGCTTAGAATTAGATATAAGAAAAGTTGAAAAAATGTATTTTTTTTTTCTTTTAAATGTTTAATTTTCTCTCTTGATTTTTTCATGAAAAAGAAATTAATACTTTTTCTTATTTTTCTTTTTCGTTAAACTTTTGAAGAATCAAATACAGTCTCAATAACAAATATATTGTATATGGAATAGATATGAAGTAGAGGATGATTTTGGATATATCTATGAAGTTATCTTCTCCAACTAGCTAAGGCTTAACTACCAACTTGATCTGATGATCTTTTTTCCTCTTTGAGGGATTCTTTTAAGCAGCTCAGGCAGTATCATGCCCTTAAACTTGTCAAGGATTCCCTTGATTGCCTTGGCTAAGGGTTCCCCTCCTTGAGTGTTGCCAAGTAGGTCACCTACTTCTTCTTTAACCCCTTTTTCACTTGCATAGCTGATAACAAAAGGGTTTTGAGCATACCTTTGGTGACCATAGGGACTACAGATGGTGTCTCCTTCTCCAAGATATTATGGAACATAGGAAGGATAGTCGCACTATCTTTACCTAGCATAGGAAGTTCATCCCTAACACAACGTTGAAGTCGTGCATCAGTGCCACTATAAAGTCCATCTTGCCTTCCCAAATGTCAATATGTAGGGTAACCCCTCATGCTACAATATCTTAGAGTGGCTTGGTAGCAAAATTGACTCCCGTAAGCCATTGACCTTCCTTGGATGTATGGAGCTTTAGTTTCTTTACCTCATCCACAAAGATGATTGTGTGTGGCACCCTTGTCCACCATGGCCTTGGTGGGCTTGTCATTCACATAGGCTTCTACGTACATTAACCTTGTGTTGAGAGGTGTCTTAGGCACTAACTTAGTCTTAAAGGCATGTTATTTGTCTATAATGCATGTGCCTTTTTCTATATCGACATACCTCCAAATGCCACCATAAAGTAATCATGTCCGTGGGATAGAGGGTCGTAGTGTGTACCTTAGTGGCCTTATCAGTTAGTGTTGTCACCTCAAAATACCACTCCATGTGCCATAGTATGTTGTTTGTTGAGTTAAGCATTTTCCCTTCTGCTTTTCACAGACTTTGTTTGCCTTGACAATTGATTTGTGACTGGTTCTGGGTTCACCTCTTTACATAATAAAAACCCATTCTCAAGATATGTATTAAGATCAAGCAAATCAGTTTACAGTTTTTTCCTTGTCTACAAATAAATCCTTTCCTCAACACCAGTGCTCATTTTGCAGTGAGCCCATATCTTCCTCATGTTTATGAACATTTATGTCATGTTGTCATGGTAAAATCTCATAGAATGATAATACTTTATCCTTTGCAAGAATTCTAAACCTTCTCTAAAACAACCCACTTTTGGAGGATAGAATCCACCTTTCAATCTGTTGAAAAATATATCCAAGGGACTGCCAAAAAATATATCACTACCAACAAGGAGTTCCTTCATAGTCAACCAAAAAGTCTGTTGGTCCATATCAACCTTTCATCTTCTGTTAAACACGAATTCCATGTGTCCAGAGATAATATTTCTCTTAAATCTGGTAGATCGTAAAGCTCAAATGGAATGTTGCAAAGCTGACCTACCACGCCAAGCTCACACCTCACTTCCTCAAACTCACAATCATCAGAGTCATCCTCGAAGCTTGTCCCTGAGGCTTGGTTCTCCTCCAATACCATGTTATCAACATTGGAAGAATAAGAAACCCGTCTACAATCACTACTGACCCCTGATACATGACGGCCAATCTTTTGAATGCCCATTGAAAAAGAAAGGACAACGAGGGCAATGATCTGGTTCCACGAAGTCAAATCATCAGAACAAAAATCCTGATTCCCAGAAGAAGCCTGGAGTACGAACAAATCCTTAGCCATTGTCGCAACTTATAGCAACCAATTCTGATTGTTAATAAGCAGTAACAAGTAAAAGCAAGTAACTCTATAATCTATCAGAAGATTTTGATCTGTATAATCTAATCACAGTAAGCTCCCAATAGATGTACAAATATGATTACATCATTAAGAGCTTTGATCTTTGTCATAGCCATCCTTAGAAATGGAAGCCATGGCAGCATCCTCTGCCAGCATGTAGACGGAAAAGCCATGGCAGAACACTGGACCTTCATAACAAGCATGCACACAAATACACAATTTGGCAATTTGGAAAGGGCTTCTGCTCTTGGCTCGTTGCAACGCATAAAAAGGCTGATGCATGTGAGTAGAGTCATCAGTCATATTCAGACATTTGATTCAAAAAAATCTCTTCCCACCGTAGATCTATTCTGTGATCAAACTTAGTGTCCCACAAAGGAAGTAAATTAATAAGGTAAATTATTGAAGTCATGCTTTTAAATATTTCAATATCATTCATTGTATTTTGAAGAAGCAACAATTCAGACATAAAGTGGGAAGTAGATATTTTTATTTATTTGATTTGATTTATTTTAATTTATTTTATTTTATTTTTACAATTCACATACAGAATTGATTTTGAATAATTCATGCTACAAAATAAAAAGATCGATTAAGTTTGAATCACCAACACGTTTTACCTTGGTTGTGGTCATCATTGATCTTTAGAATATGTAAAATATCTTGACATTTATTTTACTTTTACAAGAAAATTAAAGTATTTTGAATAATCTGGATGAACAACTTTAGTAGTTTTGACAATCAAAACCTTATATTAAATAGTTTTCATTATAAGATATCATTTTGAATATATGTTTAATTTTTCTTTTAGGATGATGTCAAATACTTTCTAGTTCTCTCTCTATGAGAGAAAAGAGAGGCAAGTCTATTCAACAACACCTTTTCTTTACTGTGCATGTGGTTTTGGGTTAGTATTAGAAAAAAACTTGAAATAAATCCTTAAACATAATTACCATGGATCTTCATATGTGGATGCATTAATTTAGAAACAAGAAGTAAAATATTCTTTTACCTTACTTTAGTTTCACAAGTACAAAACCCTCCACAAGCTCACATACATGCCCTTCTAGTCTTGTACTAGAAAATTAGAATTTTTGATACAAAAGGAAAATAGGAAGACTATCTTCCAACAAATGGAAAAGAAAAAAAAAAGGTACTGAAACTATAATGCACTTTCATCCTTTTATTGACACAACAATAAATCATGGCATTTTTCAACTTTCTTCAACTTCACAAATTTTATTGGTGACTTTACACCTATTGTAACATCACAATTTATTTATGAATTTACAACTTGATAACTTCACAATTCATTAAGGGCTTTATAACTTGTGTCAACACTCAAACAGTCACCCAAACACTTAGCTCTGATACCACTCTGTCACGTTCTAAGTTAATGACACAATCCCATCCCCTTCCTCGCCCCCTACCTTGCCCTCGAGCTATGTTGCTAAGACAAAATATTTGCAGTATTGAAAGAATTTGGAAAGTAGAAAACAAAGACAAGTTTTTGGAAGTTTTTCATCTGATGGTTTTATTGCTCAAGAATAAGGAAGTTTATAACTCAACAATTACTAAAAAATAGCTAGCTAAAGAATAGCTCATGTTACCCACTCTCTAGCCCACTACTGCTAGTTATTTGAACTAACTCAATAAGCCAAAATATCTTAAACAAATAAATTAAAATTGTTGCACATGACATAATATTTGTGGACTCCAGTCACTCTATTACGCTAAAGGAGTGTTCCTTTCTTATTTGTTTTTTTTTTAATGTTATTTATATATTTGTTTATGACAAAGCAACTTTTTATTGATCTATTAGAAAGTAATTAAAGAGATTAAATTTTGAAAGGAATAGGGCAAAAGATTTTATGAACAATAGTTATTAACTAAATTCTTTTATTTAAAAATTCTCTAAATAGAATTCTTTAATGTGATATAGGATACATTTTTTTTGGTAGGGCACTGTTAGCCTAAATCAAGATTAATAAATGAATATAATGAGCTAATTCATTAACATATATATAAAAGATCAATATTATGAGATCTAATTGAATTGTAAACTATTTATAATTGAAGTACCCATTTTTAACTCATGTACTTATTTAAAAATGATAAAAAAAAATTATTCAACGATGTTTGATAAATAAAAAAAAGGTTCCTAATTCCAAAATAAAATTACTTGTGCAATTTTTCATTTTTCTTTTTCTTTTTTAATTAAAAACTAGTTAATTTATTAAGATGATAAGAAGTTTTTTAAAATTTATAATTAATGGAAAAACTATATCCTTATAGTAAGCTAATTTAACTAGTCTTTAAGGTTTATTCCTTTTCATTTTTAAATTATAAATACATACAAAAGTTTGGTAGCTTATCATATATTAAACAATTAGAACTCATATGCGTTATCTGTGCTCGCGAACCTGAATGCAATATTATTCACCTATAAGATTGGAACTCATGTGTATGAAATCAAATTAATTAATTTATGAGTTATAAAGCAATATATATATGATAAATCCTTACTATGATAAATCTGAGCAATTATATTTTTTTTCTATGTTTTGTTTACATGAATGCACCCCTTATATAGAAGTGGTTCACTGAGCAATAAAGAACCAGTAAAGGAAAAAGAAAATTCTAGGCTAGAAATTGGGCTAATAGAATGCGAGGAATTTACAATGAATATGACAACTAATTAGTCCTACAATCACTCTAAATTAGAAAAGGAATTATAACTCACACTAACCCTCCCCATTAAGTTGGTGCATAGATGTCTTTAATGCCCATCTTGTCTAGTCAGTTGTGGAAGCTTTTACTTGAAATAACCTTTGTAAGCATATTTGTGAGTTTATCTTTTGACATCACAAAAGGAAACTGAATGAATTTTTCTTCAAGATTCTGTTTGATAAGACTTTGATCCACCTCAATGTTGAATCAGGTTATGAGAAATTTCAATAGTTGCCTTGTTGTCACAAAACAAATTCATTTCTATCATTGGTGCAATCCCAATCTCGGTGAACAACTTCCTAAGCCAAAGAAGCTCACAAAGTCCCTTGGAATTCCTTTGAACTCTGCTTAGACAATGGACAATGCTACCACCTTCTACTTTTTGCTTCTCCCTATAACCAAATTACCACCAACAAAGGTTAAATACCCGAATGCCAACTTTCTGTCAGTAGTTCTTGCCTAATCTATGTTTGAGTAACCATCAACATTGAGATGGTGACTCTTAGAGAACATGAGTCCTTTACCAGGGGTAAATTTTAAGTAGGTGAGTATTCGAATTACCGCCCCCATATGATCTTCACTAGAATTGTGCATGAATTAGCTTATTAGGCTGACAACGTAATTGCAATATCCAGACAAGTATGAGATAAATAGATTAGTTTACCCACTAATATTTTGTATCTCTTTATTGGTTGGCACTCGATTTGAATGTTCCCCAAGTTTGTGATTTTGAACAATTAGTGTATTAATTAGCTTGCAATCAACCATTCCCACTTCAGATGATAAGTGTAATACATGATTTCATTGGGAAAGAAATATACCTTGGCTTGATTTGGCTACTTCTATTCCCAAAAAAGCATTTTAGTCCTCCTAGCTTCTTCCTCTCAAATTTGGTTCAAACTATTTTTGAAGCTGGGAAATTTCTTATATGTCATCTCCTGTAATAATCATATCATCCACTTAGATTATCAAGGTAGTAATCTTTCCTTGTTCATGTTAAAAAAAAAAACAAAAAGAAAAAAAAATGATTTGAGTTACTTTGTTGAAAACCATATTTTCTCATAACCAGGCCAAAACGACTAAGCCATGCTTGAGATGACTTTTTCAGTCCATATGCTCGTTGCAACTTACATACTACTCCAATGCTTGATGATGCAATGTAATTAAGTGGAATATCCATATACACCTCCTTCTCGAGGTCTCCATGAAGAAAGACATTCTTCAAGTCGAATTGGTGTAAAAGCCAATCTAAATTTGCTACTAGAAATAGTAAAACTCTAGCAATGTTTAGTTTTTCAACTGGTGATAATGTCTCTTGATAGTCTATGTCATATGTTTGTGTATATCCCTTGGCTACAAGCCTTTCTTTGGATTGCTCAATAGACCTATCTGCCTTATGGTTAATGGAGAACACTGATTTACACCCTACTATTTTCTTTCCCTTCAGTAGTGAAACAAGATCCCATATCTTATTCTTTTGTAGTGCCTTCATTTCCTCTTAAATTGTTTAGGCCCATTTTGAATCTACTAAGGCTTCATGTACTCCACAAGGAACATGACAAGAGAACAACTTGTGCATAAAGGCTTTAAGAGGCTCAAATAGTATCTAGGTGGTTACATGATTAACAATCAGGTACTTTGATTCTTTCTCTTCAACATTTGTTGAGTATCGAACTAGAGGTTTACCTCTATTATGCTTGAAAGGTAAGTGATAACTAGTTGGAGTATCCAAAGCATGACTAGAAGATGATACAAGGGAACTTACTCCAAGAATATTCTTTGGAGAACAATTGTTAGGTACGTGAGGGAGAGGGGTTTTTTGCTAGAGGGTCCAAATTCACCTTCCTCCCCATTGTTGCCACCATTTCCATTTCTTTCGTCCTTATTTTCTATGCTATTCTCCTTATGTTCTTTTATTGCTACAGCCTCATTTCCTCCCCTTATTATCTTGCTAGATCTAAGTTCTTGATCAATTTCCTTAACTTCCTTAAAACCCTTCCACTATTGTTCTTCATCCTATGTCTCCCCTTGAAGATCATAAGTGGATTCCGATGAAAAGTAAATTCAGCTCCCAAAAATGTGACATCTGTCATGAGCTAGGTAAATTTGGTGGTAGAATTGTAGCAACGGTAGCCCTTTTTATTTGTAGCATACCCTGAAAAAAAATGCAATGATTGACATAAGGATTGAGTTTTGTTCATTGATTTTTATGCAAATGAACAAACGTAACACATCCAAATGTGTGGTGGAATAAATAGTATGGACGGTAAGGTAACATGGTTAGATGAAGCCTATAATGGAGTGTGAAACTTCAATACATTTTAGGGCAGTCGATTCAATAATTGTACAACACTAACAATAGCATCATCCTAATGCTAACCAGGTAGTTTTGCTCCAATTAAAAAAGCATGTGCCATTTTTAAAATATGTTTGTCCTTTCGCTCAACCATGTCATTTTGTTGTGGAGTGTGAGTATAAGAAGTTTCATGAAGAAGGTCATTGAAATAGCTTGAAATTATTGGTTGACATACTTGCTTCCATTATTTGATCGAAGAATTTGAAATTTATCTAAGAATTGATTTTGAATCATGACATGAAATGCACAAAACACACCAAATACCACATCCTGGGTAAGACCGTGTGTATTCTCATGCTTCTAGCACGTTCATTTAGTGTTCTATTCAGGCACTCTACTACACCATTCTACTGAGGTGTCTTGGGAACAATTTTTTCCAATTTAATTCCATTAGTTGCACAAAACTCTTTAAGCTTCTCATCTTTGTACTCTCCTCCGTTGTCAGATTTCAATCACTTCACTTTCAATCCCATCTTGTTCTCCACCATGGCTTTCCATTTTTTGAAAACATCACAAACTTTTGATTTCTTTTTCAAAAAAATAAACCCATACCTTCTTAGTAGAGTCATCAATGAAGGTGACTAGTACAATGAGCTTCTAAGAGATGAAACCAGTGATGGCCTCCACACTTTTGTGTGAATCAGCTCTAACTTCTCAGCTTTAGGTGGATTGCCAATCTTTGAAATAGCTCCAATGCATGTTTCACAAACCTCATTTAGAGAATTAATAGAAGACAACCCAAAAACCTTCTTAGGAGCAAGTAATTTTAGACTTCCAAATTTTAAATATCCAAAACATGAGTATAATAACTAAATTTTATCAACTAAAGAGCTAAAGAAAGTCAATTATCCACAATTAATATTTAACGAAAATAAATGATTTTGTATCATATTTAGCTTTGGTATTAGTCATTTCTAATCATTGTTAATGGTACGAACACCCATATAGATCCACATATCAAACCATTTTTTTGTAAAAGTTGCCTTATACTTAATAGATTTTGATGAAGACATGGATTAACATATAACAAATTAGAGATAAAATTTTAGGATCCTTTATTTAATTGAATGAAAATCTTACCTTCATCCTTAACTAGTACTATTATATCATTTCCAAATTTTACCTCTAAATTAGAAGTCTTATCTAACTTGGAAATCATCTCTTCCCTACCACACATATGACTACTATAGATTGAATCCAAAAACCATGTACTTTTGTTTTCATTCTTTCCAACACTATAACTAATAACAAGGTCTCTAAATTTTCACTTTTACCTTTTATAGCATTAGCCTAAAAATTCCTTTCATTCGATCTCCAAGCCCTACGTTTTAACTTGCAATGACCATATTTCTTTTTCATTATAATATTATATATGAGATTTATTATTTCTTTTAGTTGAAATATTACCTCGTCCTCATTTTTAGCCTAATTTGGAATTTCCTTTTCTATTTTTCAATTCTAACCTCTCTTACTTGATTTAGAATTATTTTGAGACTCATTTTTTCTCTTCTAAGATAATTAGGAGCAAGTGGGTTATCAAGGTCAAATGAAAGATAGATGGTTCAATAGAGAGGTATAATGCTTGACTCATGGCCAAAGATTACATTCAAAGAGAGGATGTAGACTATAAGGAAACCTTCTAATCAATAATGAGGTTTGCCTCAATTTGCCCAATTCCTTTCCCTCCTTTTGAAGTAAAAGAATGCTCCTCTATTGATAGGAAAATTTAGAGAGGATTTTACTTATTTGATATTCGACATTCTTTTTGAAATTTAAAATTTAAAATTAGAATGCTTTAATTGCAAACTTGCTCTTGATGTTGGCACCTATGACATGGAGGATGTATTTTGATATGATCTAGGTCCACTAAAATTTGAATTTAGTCCTAAAGGTATACTATTTATATGAATAATTTCTTTTTTGCTTTAATATACTAGAGAAAGAGAAAAAAGAATTAAATAATGGAAATTAACATTTTTTTTTAAAAGGGTTAAATTATTATCCTATTGTTAAAGATAAATTAAATTATTTGAGAAATTCATCATATCCAATACTTCATCTAAATAACCACAAAATATTCATTGAGTATATTTTAGGTGATATTTCCTCAAACGTAGGGAGTCTTATAAATTCATTTTATTGATGGCAAATAGAAATTATCAAATACTTATTAATTGAAATCATATCAAACCCACTTTGGATTATATATATATGTATGTATGTGTGTATGTGTGTATGTATGTATGTGTAAGATTGAAAACATTTAGGTACAAAAAGTACCAATATTGTTAAATGTATACTCTAGTAAAAAAAAAAAAAACAACAAAATACTTGTCCAACTTTTATTTTTCCTTTTTGTGAATTAAAAACCACTTGATTTATTAAGATGATAAGAAGTTTTTAAAATTTTATAATTTATGGAACAACTAAATCCTAATAATAATATAACTTAACTAATATTTAGGGTTTTTTTTTCTTCTTCTTTTTTTATTTTTTTATTTTTTATTTCAGATACATTAAAAGTTTGATATATGGCTTATTAATATATTAAAAAATTAGAACTCATATGTGTTGTCTTTGCTCGCAAACTTGAATGAAATATTATTCACCTATAAGATTAGAACTCATATGTATGAAATAAAATTAATTAATTTGTGAGATATAAAACAATGTATATGACACTCCACCCAACAAAAGTTTGGCTTGAAACGCAGTAGAGATGGACAATATCCATTCGAGTTTTTAGATTACCATCAATAAGTATACCCAAAGTTTGTTCTAGGACTAGTCCAAAGGTTTACCTCTACATATATAGAAAATCAAAATTTGTACAAGTCAATTTTCTTCTTCTTAATCTAAATGTCACATAGTCTTGAATTTTTGGCACAAAGGCAATAGCTAGAGATTTGCAAAAAGGTCAATCTTACAAGAAAAAAATGTAAAACTTACTCATTATTGATGTGGCATTGGACAGTGTTGGAATGGCTGTTGGAGGCAACATCCATAAGAGTAGCAGAGAAAGCATGAAATCTTGTAAGCTAAGCTTTCATTACAAGTTATATTAAATTAAGATAAGAACAGAAAAAGAAAAAGTACTTGAACTCTATTATCAATTTTTTGAATTGGTCATGCGTTGAGAATAGATCATTTTGATATTATATTTTCTTATACTATAAAAAAAAAATATTAAAACTATCTCTATAAATATTTCAAGTGGGAAAATGTTATAGGATAGAGATGAACTTATGAAGACTATACGTGATTTATCTATACCTTAATTGGTATTAAGAGTGATAATCATGGCACACATGTTGTTGATTTGGAAGCACAATTACCACTTTGTAATCCATGAAGGCCAATTTGTACTCGTGGTATGTGGTGATGGTGCAGGCATAGAGGCTGTATTTCCTATGTAAATTTTTCTATAGATTTCTATGCAGTTAAAAACACATCAAATGTTGTGATGTCAATGATTGTAAATATAATCGCAATTGTTACTACTACTTGCTGAAGTATGTAGTGCGTACAGTTGCCTCAATATTGGTGCCCCAGAAAGTGTGAGTAATGGTTACAATTCATCAAAATATAACTAAATGAATATTTTACTATTATCTTTTTTCTTTTGAAGTTTTGGTTGTGATTTCAATGATCGTTGCTAATTTTATGGATTGAAAAAATTACATTGGATGATGAGTATTGGGTAGGACCAAAGGTGGAGTTGTTCCCTATTAATAAGGGCGAAGTTTACATGTTTAAATATTGGGTAGCCTCTCATCCTTTACTTGTGAAATGTGCAAAGTTGCAATGATGGAGTCCATAAGAAAGTACTTCATTTGAGAATTTGTTGAACTTCCACTTGGGCTAAAGACTATTGGGAGTCATGGTTAAAAGTTATACTCGGAGAGGGTGTCACTATGAGGAAACCTTCTCATCAACAATGAGATTTGTCTCAATTTGCCTATTCCCTTTCTCCACCCCCTTTGGAGTCAAAGAAAGTGCCTTTGTTTATAGGAAAATTTAGAGAGGCTTACTCATTTGATATTAGAAAATCTTTTTTAAATTTATAAATTTAAATTTTTAGGCTTCAATCACAAACCTAATCTTGATGTGTCAAGTTGACATATGTGACATGAAAAATGTATCTTCATATGATTTGGGTCCACCAAAATTTTGATATTTAATCCTATTTTTTATTTTTCATTTTTTAGTGTAAAAAATGTTTTTCCAACTTGTCTAAAAACCTTGCAACAATACTTTTTTATGTAAATGAAAATATTGAAATGTGGTATTACTTGTGTGAATAAGTTTTTTTTCCCAAATATACAAGAGGAAGAGAAAAAAAAAACTCAATAACAGAAATTAAAATTTGATGTCCTAGTCCTAAAGTCATCAAAAAGTCTGTAAACTACATGGAGTGATATAGATTTGAAGAAAGCAACTCCACTTTTGAATCATGATGATTACTTAACATTTGTTGCATCTCTTAGTTCTGTGCATGAGAGTGATAGTGATAGTGACAATGATTGTGATTACACTGATGAACAAAATGGTGCTTATTAGAATAATCTAGTTGTTGAGCATGAGAATCTTATTAAAAAATATTTAAAAATCATGATATTCTTCATGCCCACAAAGCTAAGATTGAATTGCTTAATGAAGAAAGGACTAGTTGCCTTGAAAAATTTTGATTTCTCGAGTCTAAACATAATTCTTTTCTTGAGAGAAATAATGTTCTCATTCTAGAGATTGAAACAATGAAATCCTCTTCTTTGGTTAATAAAATATTTCACCCTAGAACTAAAGTACTTAATGAAATCTTTGATAAATGTAAAACCCATGGTGATAAGAGAGGTTTGAGGTATGTGAATAAAGTTGAAACTCTTACTAGTGGGGAAATTGTTTTTGTTAAAGGCAAAGATGAAACCCCTAGCTAAGTAGCACCTACCAACACTCCTCTTTGCACACATTGTAGGAAGTCTGGACATACTCAACGTAGATGCCACACTAGATTTCTTGAGAGGTATGAGTTTCAATTGAATAGACTTGTGAATGATTTTAATTCTCTAAAAAAACAATATTCTAAATAGTGGAAAATGAAAGAGAACAAATATTAAGCTTAAGAATCAGAAAAACACCCCTAACACGTCCTAGAGTGAAGCAAATTTGGGTAAAAAAAAAAAAAAGACCTCCTCTCTTTCCAAAATAAGGGCTTAACTACATCTGAAGATGTTCCTTTATATTCTCTTAGGAATCTGGATCCTAGGAAATCTTTAAGAGCCTCTACCTCTACTTAGCTCATTGCTCCATAGCTTAGGACCCTATTTTATTGTTTTATCTTTTATCCTAGAGCCATGTTTTGTTTAGAAGTCTTTTTTTCTCTCATGATTTCTTTTTAGTATATATATATATATATATATATATATATATATATATATATATATATATATATATATATATATTTTTAATGAAAGTAAGTTTCTTGTTTAAGGGGGATTCTTCTTACTTTTACTTAAAAATCATTGGGTGTAGGCCTAAGGATTCATGTTTTTTATACTCATTTTTTTTCTTTCTACTCCTTGACCTAAACCAATTCTTCTTATGGAAATTTTGGATACCCTTGTTAGTTGCCTTATTATCATGATTTGTAATATCTCAAGTGTTTAGCCTAGAGAAATATATTAAATCTACAAGATTTGATGTCAATATTCCTAAGATATTTGTTAATCTCTTTTAAGGTATAAGATTCAAGATGAATAAACATCATTGTATAGTGGAAAATAAACTAAAGTTACATCTTGTGATTGATCAAAAGGGAAACTTCTTAAGTTTAACTAATAAAGTAGATTTGAATACTTTCCAAGATTCAATCTTTAAATATATGTTACTCACTTGCAACATTTGGAAACACCCGTAAAAGTGGATACAAAGTCAACCATACATACACATAAAGAAAATAATATAGAATCATGGTGTACAGTGCCTCCACTTAATATATATATATATATATATCAAATTAAGAGGGAGTTAAGTTGTGTTGTATGTAGATCAACAATGTCATATTAAATAGAAATCCAACTATCTTAGAACAAATCGATTAGATGTGTTCTTAATTTGACCAAAGGCATTACTTGATTTCTTCTAAGAATTCAATCTCAAAATATATATGTGGATCTATATTTTTCACATGAGATCCCACTCGATGGTGAGACTCACTTTTTAGTGAAAAACTAATTTTTATAAAAAAATTGGAGTCGTCACTTATTTAATATTTTTTTAGGGAAAACAAAATAGGAAATAAAACCATAAATATGACTTCTTATTTTGGAAAAACATGTATTCGAAAACCAAGTCCAAGTCTAAGGGTCAGGTTACTCCTTGGGAAGGTACCGGAAGGTAGCACCCCTTTAAGCCTTAAAACAGGTCTCTACTAAATATGTTAAGGTAACTATGATAATTGATTTGTAAATCAATAGATACCAAAGACAATAAAAGTGATCATGCCTAAAGCTTTATAGGATGCTATTCACACCAAACCAAACATATCATAGGGAATCAATCACATGTAAAAGAGAAGGATATGAGCATACTTGAGCCGAAACCTACAACACTTTCATGAAAACACAAAAGTCGGTCTAACAAATAATACAACATGCAATTCATATCATTCAAGAAAGCCAAGCAATGATCAAAGCATAGGAAAGTGTAATCAATCATAAAGCCGTTTACAAAGACAACATGTCTATTTATAGAGTTAGAGAAATAAAGGAAACAAAGGAGGTACCTTGATCACATTCATAGCTTTCAATATGCTTGCATATAGCTAGAGTGATTAGAATAAATCATGACAATGAATAACTATGATGGTAAGTCCTAATTTACATGGCATATGTATGGCTCAAATGAAATGACAAGAATCTAAAAAATATCAAATATCATATAAGACATACGAACAATTTATTATAAAAGAAAAAATGATTCACAAGAGAGATTAAAAACCAAAATTAGTGACTAAGTCAAAATATGCGATAAAGTGATTGAATAGTCAATTGATTTAGGAAAATCATAAATAAATACCTAAAAACAATATTTCATCATGGAAAAGTTTATGTAACATCCTCATTATGCCTACATTATAGTTAAAAAGTCAAGATCAAGTAAAGATATGCTAAACAACACCAGATTAAATAACAAAGCTAGCGTTGTACGAATATTTCAGCATATAGTCAATATAGAAAGGTTCAAAAAATAAATTTAAAAAAATACCTAGAATGTGAATTTAATTAAAAAAAAAAATTAGAGAATATCTCATACATTTTAGCTTATTATCCAAGTGACCAAACAATTTAATAAAGCTCCAATTAATTCCAGTTCACCAAAATATCCTGAAAGGTCCAAAACAAGACTAAATTCTATAGCATGCATAAATCAATTTTTTAAACCACTCCATAAATGTGATAAAATCATATAAAAAATCATAGAAAAATTTAAGATGCATATTTGACAAGAAAAATATTGTTAAGGCAAGAAAATATATGTATCAATTTTAAAAACAACTAGAGTGCCCCTTGGTTTAAAATTGGGACAGTGGAGTAGCTGCAAAAAGGGAAAATTATATCGTCCAATTGGGAAAATATTTTCCAATATTTTATGTGTCAAAAATTAATTTCAAGATGTATTGAATAAAAAAAATCTAAATAAATTAAACAGATCATTTAATAATTGAATTTTGTAAAGACGTTTTCAAGTATCCAAAATAGTGTTAAAATTGTGTCTATTGGAAAACTAAATTAAATTTATTGATTGAAAAAGTGTTTTAGGTTAATTTTTTTTTTCATACATTTGATGAGTCTAGAGCAATATCCAAGCATTGAAACAATTTTATGGGGTCTCTAGGTTGTTGAACTCCAATTTACAAGTTCAGAGTTGTAGTGAGCATTCAACAATGGCAGTAGAAAACTGATTTTTAGAAAACTTTGTATATAGGGATCTATCAAATCCCTTTTTAATTTCCACGAATTCATCCATAATTGTTTACCTCAAATGATCATTATAAGTTCAAGGTTAAGAGTGACTTCATTGATTGGAGCTATAAATTTTAATTCATGTATCATTCAAGATCAAAATTCATTTTAAATCCTTTTTTAGTATGCATACCGAATAAAATAGGGTTGCGTTGTCATTTGGAAAATTGAAATTTCATACTTAAAGGAACTAAGATGAATTTTAAATAGAAGTTTAAGGATTGATTTAATTAGAAAAAATATTTAAAATAAATAATTATAAAAAATATTAGAACATGTGAAATCTTAAATACAAACTACCAAGAAAAAGTATGTGTGTGTGAACTATGAAAGTGAATTACAAATATCAAAACGCAAAATCAAAGAGTCATAATCAAATTAAAATGTTCATCTAAAGACAATTGGCATTTGACTATCCAATGGCTTGTATTGGTAAAAGAATTTGAAGAAAAATTACTTTAACCACAACTTTAATTTATCAAACAATCAACATTCAATCACCTAATTTCCTAAATGTCAAATTCTAACAACACTTGCGGCCCGGTTTGTCCACACCCAAACCTAATCTAAGGTATTTGAAATCAATGAGAATTAATAATAGAAGAAAAACAAAATTAAGACTAAAGTTCAGCAAACTTACCTAAATCTTCTTCCAAGTCTGATAAAGTATTTTTCCAATATCACTTTTTTTTTTCTTCCAATATGCATCTGCTATGTCTTCATTATTTCCATGAGAATCGGCCATGAATTAACTCTAGTTACTTTTAGGATAATAGATCACTTGCAGACTCTATACTTGGTTCCAATCTACCATCATTATCCATCTCTGAAATACTGAAAGATTCCAAATTCACTCTGACATCTTCCCATTCCATTTTTATCTACTACTCATCAAAGGTGATTTCTTGCCATGTATCAAAGGGAACAATATTATGATAGAAAGTAAGTTGTATGAATGATAGTAAGAAGTGGATGTAATTAAACTACTAATGGTATAATAATAGTGCCAACAAATAAAATGGCCTAATAATTCACTAATTCTCTTCAAAACTTAATTTTCATATTATGGTCATTATTATTTTTACTACTATCTTTTTATCAAGGATGCTATAAATGTCCCAAGTATGATATTAATGAATAATTAATATTTTTTTAATTATAGAAAAGAGTTTCTAAAGTTGAGGTAGGATTAAACCATCCAAATTATTTATCATATCTTCTTTTACCTAATGGATTTTTTTTTTTCAAAATATTACCTTTTAATTTTAAAAGTAATATATATATATATATATATATATATATATATATATATATATATATATATATAATATTTTAAAATAGTATTATTGCACCTTTAACATTTAAAAAAAAAACAAAAACAAGAAAATTTGACAAATTGTCCAGGTTTGAGTAGTCCTATTCAATTTTAAAATCCGATTTTAAATCATTTTAAGTTCAAAACAAAACTGATCCTCTTAATACCTTAACAAAGCCTAATTTGTCATAAGCCAAACCTCTTTAGATGTGCATGTGACTTTTTCATTGGACGAACAACAACCCTTGATCTTCATCACTATCCAAAAGGACTTCTATGACCAAACTTAAAAAGAAACAAAATTGTCAACATATAAACAAGATTCAATGTTCTAACAAAAAGGATTTAAGAACATCCAAATGAGAGATAAGTCATGAAACAACTTAGAATTTAAAATTTTTAATTAGCATATACCATTTCGCCTAGGATCTAATGGCATGCTCACTTCTGTTCATCCCACAACGCCTATCCTAACCAAGGATTCATTCCCACCAACAAATGGGACATGACCACTATTGATCTACTCAAAAATGGTAGAGAAAGACTTATATCCTATCATGTTCCTAGAGCATCCACTATCAAAATATCACTTTCTAGGTTTTCTAGCCATATATGGCGGTAAATACAACATGTTACCTAACCTAGTTCTTAACTCATACTTGCTTGACCTTAGGAGGCATGTATACCTAACTCTTCCTATTCCTAGACTTAGTATAATACTTTTTCCATTTCTTAATATTCAAGATTTAATTTGTTTTAGAATTTGAATTTAATAACCTATCCACATGTAATTGAAATCTATTAAAGGGTCTACTTTAATACTTACTCTAAACGTTTCTAAGTTTGTCATTGGGGGAGTAGTGCTAGGGGAGGCCTCTAGGGATGATACATTTCCCTGATCCTTAACCAATATTGTTTTTCCACTATTAGAAAGTCTCATCTTTTTTTAGATACCTAAGCCTCTTTCAACTTCATTGGGCTTCCCTTTACTAATGATTTTATTTAATATCTTAGTCCTTGGATGAAATTCTACATTTTTAGAGGCTAAGTCTTTTCCCATTCTTTCAATTTCTAAAGATAGGGATATACTTTTCTCAAGTACATGGTTATGTTTATTCTCTAGAAATCTTACCTTTTTTAAAAAACAAAAACTCAAGTTAGAGATTTCATTAAGTCTACATTTTTCAGATTTAAGTGAATCATTTATGACATTTATCTTTAAAGCTTTATTATTCACTTTTAAGTTCTCTACCTTAGTTTTCAAACTTTCCTCTAGAAGGACATTATATGAAACTTTTAAATTATCAAATTTGCATTTTGAGTTATCATTAGATTTAATATCTTTCGAAATATTACAATCTAAACTTATAGATGCCAAAAATGCAACAAGATTATCAGTATAATCATACTTGCTTTCTTTAGAGTTAAAAGATTTGCCTTCATTTAGAACTGCTCTAAGTGGCTTTGTGGACCAACATTTTTCACGTGCGTCCCCACTTAATGGCAAGACTCATTTTTATTGGTGAAAAATTAATTTTGGAAAAGTTCGAGTCGCCACTTATTTTATTTTATTTTAAAAGGGAAAATAAAACAAGAAAGAAAACCCTAAAGAAGTGACTCCATAGTTTTTGGAAAAGCGTGTCTTTTAAAAACCCAACTTTAGGTCGGGGATCAGGTTACCTAGTGGGAAAGTACCTCTAAAAGCTAGCACCCCTCTAAGCCCTATAGAGGTCTCTACTGATTAAGTTGAGGGAAATATGACAATTAATTGGTTGATTATAGATACCTAGGTAAGGTAGGTGATTTCAAAAATAACATGCCAAACAAGAAAACCAATCATAATCATAAAGAAAATTTAGGTTGTGCACCTGGATTGCTTCTTAAGCACTATTACAAAACATCAATGGTTAGTTTGGAAAATAAAACACACATGTATTTTACCCAAGTCTCTTAATCAAACATCGCAAGCTAAACAAACAATAAAAAAAATAAGTTGCACAGGTTAAGAAGTGCATATGAAGCAATACATAACGATCATGTATAAAGCGATACATAATTTATGGAATTAAGATACGAAGGTAAGAAGCATACCTGAATACCATAGGTAACTTATAACGTGCTTCCACAAGACATGAGGGGTTAGATTATAAGTAATAAAAGAAATAAATCCTAGCATGCTTGGTATCTAATTAGCATAGAAAAAATTATCAAAGTATACAAGATCATCAATTATCACATACATCTTTATATAATTCCTAAAAAAAAATAGATAGATATGATTTCAACAAGTAGCAAAGTTGGCTTTCTAAAAACTTTTGGTGCTCACTCATTTAAAAATATAGTGGCTTTCTCATAAATTTGGTTTTATAATATGAAAACATAGGATTGTAAAAGCATGAATGTAACAAATAAATTGAATTAAACTAAGTAGCTCAAGGGTGTATAAACCAATAGCAATTAAACTAGGGTAGGATCTAATTGAAGTCAAAATTGATGAACTCGACATCTAAATTACGCATCATAGCACCTCAAAATAATAACTAAAATTTCCTAAAAACTTAAAATTAATTAGAATTAACAAAACTACAAAAAAATCAACTTGAAGATATAACAAAAACTAAGACTATAAGATGCTAAAAAAAAAAAAAAAATACATGAGATCAATCAGACTAAAAATTAATAACTAAGACAATAGCATGAATTGAATTTTAAAGTGAAAACCTATAAATTAAGAATTATTTAGAATCAACTAAACTAAGGAAAATCAACCTAAGGACATTGCATGAATTTAATAAAAAGAGAACTCTTGACGTCCACAGTACGTTCAGCCTTTGTTGTCTATCGGCACGTCATCCTCAAGAATCTGATGAGCCTTCTCAATTTTGCCAAAGAGAACCACTGAGTAAGGTCGGAGTCCAACATCTCTAGTCAATTAACCAGCCTCGGTATAACCAACATAACCAGGAGGTGACCCAATCAGTTTGGAGACTGTGTCTCTCATTTATCAAACTCATGTTGCAGCAAGCATGCAAAAATCCAACGTAAATGACCTAACTGCTGCTCGATGCCAGGATACATCAGAGAAAAATCCTGGAGCTACCTCACCTTTTCCATGCATTGACGACCCGATCATACCCGGAAAACTCCCCTTCGTTTCTCTTTTCTGGCTGCTTCAGTCTTTTCTCTGTTTTGCTCTCCTTTGCCTTGCTTGTCACCTTCCCTTAGCTTTTTCCTCTCATTTCCATTCTGCCCAAGCCTTCTTCTCTCAGAAACCAAAAAAAAAAAAAAAAAAAAACCCCTCTGATCTCCTCTCCTGTGCCCCTCGGCTCTATATAGAAAAATTCACACTGCTGAAGCAGCCTTTCATCCTCTGCTACCCGTCCTTCTTCTCCATGGAGAAAATCCTCCCTCAAAAATCCGTGAGTCTCCCCCATCCCTGCTGGCCATCACACCCTCCACATGCTTATTGACTTTTATTTTTTTTTCAAGAAAAAATCTCACTTTTCCTCTAAAGAACCCTCTCACTTTCTTAAATGCACAACCTCATAATTCATCCAAAGCCAATTTGGTAGTTTTCCTTTTTGCCTTTTTAATTGTCTCCATTTCTATAAATAAAAAATAAAAAAATAAAAAAAATAAAAAAAAACCTCAAACTCCAATCTCCTTCCCCAAGCTGTGTTAGTCTTCAATTGCTTCCTTATCTCCTAGAGCCACCTTTCGTTAAACTCTCCCAAAACGTCCACACCTACCTTCCAAATATCAATCTCAATGTGACCGTGCACACCTTCCATACCTTCCCTACAAAATTTCAAAGTTAATAGATTAAATCAAATAATAATAATAATAATAATAATAAAATATTTAAACAAAATTATTAAATTAAAATAAATAAGGATAAGTATTATGGAAAAGTGACAAAATAATAGGAAAATAAAATAAAGGAGGGAATAGAAAAGATAATAAATAAAATAAAATAAAATATAATAATAAAAAGTCAAGTCATGTGATTTTACAAAAACGAGCCATGCAAGTCATGCAAACCACGTGAGACATGCAAGATGTGGCAAAAAAAGGTGGCCTAAGCAAGACTAGATAAACCTAAGTGGGCCAAGGTGTGCCAAAATGAGCCCAGGTGAGCCTAGGTGGGCCTAAGTGAGCCTAAGTGAGCCAAACGCATCTAAATGGGCCCAATATGCCTAAATGGGCCTAAGGTAGTGCCTAATGGGCCGAGTGTACCTAAGTGGACCTAAGGTATTTAGGACAGTGCCAAAGTGACCTAAAGTGATCTAAGGTGAATGTGTACAAGGTGGAATGTGTCTAGAATGTTTAGGACAGTGCCTAAGTCTAAATTAGGGCTGCCAAGGGTCACAATGGGGTTAGATAAATCTCTAAATCAGAGTCTCCAAGGTAGCTCATAAAAGATAAGTTACATGAGTAATAATGAGCCACCAAGGAATTGTTGTAAAGTACCAAACGAACACGTAATAGGACATGTGTTAGAAGGACAAAATGGAGGGACTACAAGCTTGCATAATTTATTATCAATTATTTTTCTCTTCTTTTAGTCTGGTTTTTAAAATTCTTTTTCTAAGCCTCCACTATAGTTCTAAATTTTCTTGTTATTAAGGTTAGATCACCAAAATTCAAAATATTTGCAATGGATACATCCAACTCTTTTCATTAATTTAAAGAGACCTTTAGGGTAGTCCACATACTTTTAAAAGTAAGAACTGAAATTTCATGTCTATAGATACCCAACAAATTGGTCAATCCTTAAAGAGTTAGATGTCTTATCTTTCTTCTAAAGCAGTAACATTGAGTGTGAATCTTAAAGGAAGAGACCTTGGTATTTTCTAACAACTTTTAAATCACAATTTTTTTCTTTTATTTCACTTAACTCTAAATCAGTTTTAGAAACTCATCCTCTTGCATTTATATGCTCTTAAATCTAGTAGTGAGCATTGATATCTTAAACAACTTCACAACTAAAGTGCCCTCATGCATCACTAAAAGAATGCTCGATGGCTCTTTAGCATGCTTTACATGTTGTTGTCATACCAAACTTGTCATAACTCATCCCATTGAAGATGCTATAGAGAGTTTGAGCATTTGCCTCACTACCCTCATTGCCCATTTTATCCCATTCTTATTTGAGCTTGAGTTCACTAGTAGATCTACCAATCCATTCACCTTCAATGGAAGTTCTCAATTGAATTCAACTAAATTCCATACTTGTTTCCTTTGCATTTTTAAAAAGAACTTAATACATGCTTCTAGTGGAGATAGTTGGTTTCCATGAAAGGAGTGTTGATTGTTTATGGATAATCTCATTCTCTGTGGTTCCATGATTCAAGGTCTTAGTAATCTAAGAATTCAATCACACAAGTACACAAACAATTTTCTTGGAATGCCACACATAACACCTTCAAAAGAATTTTTGAATGGCAAATTCATGAGGTCAAAGAATTCAAAGTTAAATTCTCTAACTATGAAAAAAATACTTCTTAATGGATTCCTCAATATCTTAAAAGTATATGATCCTCTGCCATACAGTTGAAGAATAATGGTGATATACTTTGAGAATGTTGGGCTAAGAACAAAGTAATGACATAAAACTAGGCATATAGAGAATAAAATTGCTCAATATTAGGCATATATGTATAGGTTGAACCCTAGAGGGATGAATGAAATTTAAAAATCAAATCCTAACCAAATTGAGTTTAGAAAGAGGGTGAATTTTAGAAATTTCTTAAATTTAGGCAAATTTGATCGTGATTGCTTGAGCCCATTCTAGGGCACTTGAGCACTCTTACAAAAATTTCACTTTTCAAATGTTTTTTCATGCCCAAATGCCTATTTCCTTTTTATTTTTTTCTAGATATCTTAATAAAAATTCCTTTTCAAATTAATTTTTATGTTAATGCTCAATTTTCCTTGTTGTCCGCTATATATGTTTTCAACATTATTAGCCTCTCATTAATGTAATCATTCTTGGTTGCCCAAAGTTGATTTATAGCAACCTTGAGTCTTCAAAAATTGGGTAAGTCATAGAAAATTATATAGAGTCCTAAATCAAGGTCAATGAAAAATTATTATCTTCCACCTCCCACAGCAGCTAGACCATTAGAGGGGACATTCGCTCCCGAGGAGGTCAGGAGAGAGGACGACAAGATTCTGAGGCAGTTGCAGAGTACTCAAGCTCGTATTTCTATCTGGAGCTTGTTGGCATTTTCCAATACTCACCGAGATGCATTGATTCAAGCCTTGAGCCAGATTAGAGTTGAGACTACCACCACTCCTGAGGGTTTGATTCATATGATGAGGACCGGTAGAGCCACATGCACAGTGTTCTCAGACGAGGACTTGCCACCGGAGGGCTCAGACCACACACGTCCACTCTATTTATTTGTCGGTTGTTCAGGCCGTCGAGTCCCATCTGTCCTTCTGGACAATGGCTCGGCCTTGAACATCTGTCCTCTGGCCACTGCCATTGCCCTTGGATACGCACCCTCTGATTTTGGTCCCTTAACTCAGACAGTTTAAGCATATGACAGCACTCGGAGGGAGGTCATGGGCAATTTAAAGATTGAGCTACTGATAGGCCCGACCACTTTCGTCACAGTATTTCAGGTTTTGAGGATTCGTAAATCCTTTAACTTGCTTTTGGGCCGACCATGGATCCACAGAGCCAGGACCATTCCTTCTTCCCTTTATCAGAAGGTGAAGTTTATTCATAATGGCTAGGTCATCACGATGCAGTCTATAAGGGATATGTTCATTTCTACCTAGCCTGTACTTCAGATCAGTCACAGTGATGACGACCTACTTCTAACTGGATTCACATTCGATGAGGTGCAGACCCTGGAGATAGAGGATTTATGTCGAGACTTTGTGGCCATGTTGTTTGACTAACACAGTAGCACGGTGGTGCTCGACATGATGCGGAGTATGTCTTATCTTCCTAGCATGGGTTTGGGGCGGCGTCAGCACAGGCCCAGTGAGTTCTTGACTTTCCTTGATCATGATCTACCATTCGGACTCGGATTCATCCCCACTAAGGCCAATTATCAATATATAGCACAATTGCGCAGGGAGAGGGTGAAGGCTTGACTAACTCATATACCGTTCAATTATCCCGTTCGTCCATACACCTTAAGCTTGGCAGATTATTTTGTGAGGGCATCGGAACCATAGGCACCATCGGACGGTATCATTGGGGGACTCAATACTACTCAAGAGGCTGAGCTTCAATGCCTCGTCCAGTAGTTACAATTGAGTGATGGAGCCCCTGGCACTTCGACTTCTGCGTTGATTGCCCTTTCTTCTCCAGATTGCCTAAGCCTTATGACGCTTTGCTTCCCGGATGAGATCGATGAGCACAAGACTTTTTCTCATATCAGAGACATAGTGGACGGAGCCGTGCCATGCAACAAGTACGTTGATGAGATGTTTGCGATCAGTTTGAGCCAGATCGAGGAGATAGTTCAGCCTGAGATCGCTTCACCATTTGATCTTTTTGGAGTATCCGTCATCGAGATCATTGAGGAGACCCTAACTGCCCCTGCTCCGGAGTCTACTGAGATTGTTTTAGCTACTAATGGTTTATTTGATGGCCCTGTTGGCCTAGTTGAGGGAGCATCCGAATTTGTGGACCCACATCTTTCCTTTGATGTTTTATCGGGATTTGTCTCCCGTCATGACGATGTTTCTGACTCTTCATTTACGAATTTAAGCATTTTAGAGTATCTGCCTATCTCTTATGATATTGTTTTATCTGTACCATATTCACCCACATCACAAATATTTGATATTGATGATGAGATTGCACAGCATGATTAAGATGATGACTCATCTTCTGTTTCTGATTCGGACCCCATGGATCAGAGAGTTTCACCTGCTACAAGCAACACAGAGCTTATTGATTTCAGTACAACAGATCAGACTAGGGAGTTGAGGATCGAATCAGATTTATCTATAGATGAGAGAAACAACCTCATCTAGTTGCTTAAATCATACTTAGACGTCTTTGCATGGTCCTATGAGGACATGCTAGGTCTCGATCCATCTATCGTCCTGCATCATTTGCCACTTCTGTCCTGTGCCAGACCGGTTAAGCAGAAGTTGAGACGATTGCACCCTCATTAGAGTTTGCAAGTGAAGGAGGAGATCCAGAAGCATCTCACTGTGGGATTACTATCAGTGGTCGAGTACCCAGAGTGGCTGGCCAATGTCGTCCCTGTTCCCAAAAAGGACAGCAAGGTGAAAGTCTATGTTGATTTCCGAGACCTCAACAAGGCCAGTCCTAAGGATGATTTTCCTCTTCCACACATCGACATGCTAGTTGATAGTATGGCAGGCCATTCGATGTTGTCTTTTATGGACAGATTTTTCGGGTACAGTCAGATTTTGATGGCTCCAAAAGACATGGAGAAGACATCCTTCATTACCGAGTGGGGTACTTATTGTTACCGAGTCATGCCATTCGGGTTGAAGAATGCAAGAGCCACCTATCAGAGAGCAGCGACCACCCTCTTCTATGACATGATGCATCGAGATGTCGAGGTTTATGTAGACGATATAATAGTGAAATCTCGAGGTAGATCAGATCACTTAGCAGCTTTGGAAAGATTCTTCGAGAGGATCAGGCAGTTCAAGTTGAGATTGAATCCTAAGAAGTGCACTTTTGGAGTGGCTTCTAGGAAGCTCCTTGGATATATGGTCAGTGAGAGAGGAATACAGGCAGATCTAGATAAGATCAGAGCCATCCTTGACATGCCTACATCGAGGACAAATAGAGAGGTTAGAGGCTTCTTAGGTAGACTTCAGTACATCAGTAGATTCATTATTAGATTGACAGATATTTATGAGCCCATTTTCTGACTCTTGAGGAAGAGTCAACCTATTGTTTGGGATGATCAGTGTCATCGCGCATTTGAGAGGATCAGAGAGTACTTGTTATCACCTCCAGTTTTGGTACCTCCTACACCAGGCCGTCCTTCATTCCTATACCTATCAGTTTCAGACATAGCATTGGGATGCATGTTGGTCAGCTTGATGATTCGGGCAAGGAGCGAGCCATTTATTATCTAAGTAAGAGGATGCTAGACTATGAGACGAGATATGTCATGATTGAGCGCTACTGTTTGGCATTGGTTTGGTCCACTCACCTATTGAGACATTACATGACCGAGTATTCAGTGCACTTGATATCCCGCCTAGATCCTCTGAGATATTTGTTTGATAGACCCACTTTGGTCGGACGACTCATGAGATGGTTGGTGCTTCTAACTGAGTTCGACATCCATGGTGTCACTCAAAAGTTCATCAGAGGGGGCATTGTTGCAAATCACCTAGCCTCATTACCGTTTTCTGATGGTAGAGCCATTGATGATGATTTCTCAGACAAGGATGTCGCTGTTGTGACTAGTCTGTCAGGTTGGCGCATGTACTTTGATGGTGCAGCCAACCATTCTGGATACGAGATAGGTGTCTTATTGATATCTCCTCATGGTGATCACATTCCCAGATCTGTTTGTTTGACATTCTCGGATCAACATCCGGCCACGAACAATATTATTGAGTATGAGGTCTGTATCTTGGGATTAGAGACAACTCTAGAGCTCGGGATTAGACAGATGGAGGTGTTTATTGTCTCCAATCTGGTATTGAGACAGATTCAGGGCGAGTGAAAGACTAGAGACGTGAAACTTAAGCCTTACCACACATACTTGGAGCTACTAGTTAAGAGATTTGATGATTTGAGGTATACACATCTGCCTAGAGCGCATAACTAATTTGTCGATGCCTTAGCTACTCTAGCTACCATGATTGATATTCCTGTTGATGCCACTATTCGCCCTTTGTTGATCGAGTTAAGATCCGTTCCTACTTATTGTTGTTTGATTGACAATACGGAGATAGACGATGGTCTGCCATGATACCATGACATATATCACTTTTTGAGACTTGGCGTATATCCTGAGGCCGCCACGGCCAAGGATAGGAGAGCATTGAGACAGTTGTCCACCCGATTCATGATCTATGGCGAGACTTTGTACAGAAAATTAGTTGACAGGATGTTGCTATTATGCTTGGACTGCACCTCTCCCGATCGAGTGATGAGAGAGGTTCATGCAGGAGTCTGCGGACCACATATAGGGCATATGTTAGCCCATAAGATCATGAGGACTGGCTATTTCTGGTTGACTATGAAGATGGATTGTTGCCAGTTTGTTCAGAGATGTCCAGAGTGTCAGATACACAGGGACCTCATTCACGTACCACCCTCAGAGTTGCATGCATTAACGTCACCATGGCCATTTTCTGTATGGGGTATCGACATCATTGGGAAGATTTCACTGAAATCTTTTAGTGGTCATGAGTTCATCTTGGTTGCCATCAATTATTTCACCAAGTGGGTGGAGGCCGCTTCTTATGCGAGATTAACATCAGTTGGGGTTCCTAGTTTTATCAGATCACATATTATTTGTCGATACAGAGTCCCTCATGAGCTTATTTTTTATAGAAGAGTACATTTTAGAGCAGAGATTGATACCTTAGTACAGAGATATGACATCCAGCATCATAGGTCATCTGCATACAAGCCGCAAACGAACGGGGCAGTAGAGGTTGCGAATAAGAATATTAAGAGGATCTTGCGGAAGATGGTTGAGACTTCTCGGGATTGGTCAAAGACGCTTCCTTTCACATTGTGGGTGTATCAGACTTCTTTTTACACTTCTACAGGGGCTACACCCTACTCATTGGTGTATGGTATGGAGGCAGTGCTACCAATTGAGATTGAGATGGGTTCATTGAGTGTAGCATTAGAGTAGCAGATTCCCGAGACAGATTGGGTTCAGTCTCGATTTGATTAGCTCAATCTCCTAGATGAGAGGAGATTTTCAATATCATTGAAGTCATGCTTTTAAATATTTCGATATCATCCATTGTATTTTGAAGAAGCAACAATTCACAGACATGAAGTGGGAAGTAGATATTTTTTATTTAATTGATTTTTATTTTTATTTTTATTTTTACAAAGATCATAATTATCATTATATTTAATAACAGTAAATTTTTTAATTAATTACTTAATTTATTTTTGGGATGGCAGATGCTTACAATTAGTGACCTATGAAAACTTTGTCATTGTATGTAATTCAAACCTAGTATCTTTATGACCTTCTCAATTTCTAGTCTATGCCGTGGCAAAACTCTTGTATTCAAGAGCTTAAAAAAACCCTTTCAAACAAATGAAACAATGGAAAATCAAAGTTATAACATTGGGTATCCATGCTTATAAATAGCAATTAATATGATCTCCTCCACATATGCATATCATCCCAGATATCATATTAATTCCATATCTCCTAGTGTCTTAGCTTAAACCCCACCAAGATCATGAGGTCTCTCACCATTGTTTTAGCTGTCACTGCAGTTGTTTTTCTTCTAAGTGTCCAACCACACCATGCTAGTAGGGTTCCTAATGGAGAGAAAAAAGAGTGGAAGAAGAAAAGAATTAATATTGTCCTGCAGTCTCTGCAGGCGGGTCCAGTTTCTCCTTCTGCCCCAAGTCCATGCACCCGAATTCCCGGCAAAGGCCCCCCTTGCATGATCAACGAGAACTTTGCAAGCCATGCCCTGCCTCCCCCTCGGCCAAGCCCGCCTGCCACCTCTCCGGTTGTCATGGCTACTAAGCACAAATGAAGCTTCACCATGGCCACTACCAGATTCCAGAAATTCTTACTAGTCATTTGCACCAAGTATAACTGTCATATGTCATAAAATCATGGGAATAAACTGAGTTGCAGCTCATGTTTGCTTCTGTAATTTTTTCATCTTTCCGTAATGTTTGTGTATGTTTTGTACACATATATAATGAATAAAAAATAAATAACATGCATCAATTAATTGTGTGCAAGAATGTTGTGTATTATTTTCACTCTTGATGTCGTGTGACCTTGTGGATTCTGAATAATTCATGCTACAAAAATAAAAAGATCAAGTTTAAATTATGAACACATTTTTCCTTGGTTGTGGTGATCATTGATCGTTTGAATATGTAAAACCCAATAGTGTATTTTATCAAACATCACAACATTTATTTTAAATACTTATAATTTGTCGTATAAACCTTTCAAAATTTGTGAACATGCGAGTCCATAGAGATACGTACTTCGAATAATTTGGATGAACAACTTTAATAGATATAACAATTAAAACCTTATATTAAATAGTTTTCATATGTTTAATTTCTCTTTAAGGATGACGTTAAATACTTTCACTACTCTCTCTACCGGAGAAAGAGAGAGAGGGAGAATATTCAAGAATACCTTCTCTATTGTGCATATGTTATTGGGTTAGATTTAGAGAAAACAGGAAATAAATCCCTAAAAATAATTACACATGGATCTTTCATATGTGGATGCATGCATTTAATTAGAAACAAGAAATAATATATATATATATATATATATATATATATATATATATATATATTTAACCCAATTTGATTTCACAAGTGCAAAACTCTCGGCAAGCTCACATGCATGTCCTTCTAGTCTTGTGCTAGAAAATTAGAACTCTTGAAAGACAAAGGGAAAATAGGAAGACTATCTTCCAACAAATGAAAAAAAGTGTTGAAATTATGATTCACTTTCATCCTTTTATTGACATAATGATAAATCATAGCATTTTTCAAAATTTTGTAAATTTAAAAATTTTAGTGATGACTTTATACCTATTATAAGATCATAATTTATTTGTGAATTTACAATTTGATAACTTGATAATTCACTAGTGACTTTATAACTTCTATTTGTAACCTTGCAAGCTATTGTGACTTTACAACTTTTGTAACCTTACAATTCATTGTAACTTTGCAACTTTTGTAACATTACAATTCATTAGTGTCTTTACCTTTCTTTGTGGCATTGCATTAATTCATTGTATATTTACAACCTTTTCTAACTTTACAATTCATTAGAATATGTCAACTTCTAAAGTAAATGTCTATAATTAATAAACTCATTCATATGTTATGAACTCTTCATATTTCAATAAGTTAATAATCCGAGGTGAGGACATGTAGCATGGGACCTTTGTGGGATCTCTACATCTCTAGTATGTTTATTCCAAATGAACTTGTCAATTACAATCATATTTAAAACAAATTACAATTTCAGCCAAAAAAAAAAAAAAGAGAGAGATAGATTAGTAAGTTCCCCACTCACACATTAATTCGTCCACTAACCAATATTCCTTACAAGTTTTGAAGTCAGATCAAGATACCTGTCATTCCCTAAACTTATAAGTGTGTCACCTCTTATAATTGGACCTTTTAGAGAAACCAATTTAGAAAATCTTAATATATGACATACTAAATAGATATATACACTAAAAAAAAATTCTTTCTAAATTAGTTGGTCGGTATTTTAAAACAATTTATAAGTGACACAATCTTAAATATTCTTTCCTAGTATAGAAGCAATGGGTCCTTTATCAAATATCCACTAGTTTTTATATATTATTTATAAAACCCAACAGATCTGTATATAATCCCTTATTAGACATCAACAGTTGATAATATCAAAGCTATACAAAATCAAGTACAAAACTTAGTAACATCCTTAAGTCTAAGGATTTTATGTAATATTAAACCAAATAAATAATAAGAGGTCCAAAAATTGTCTTGTAATGGTACAGTTTTGTGATTATCATATTATAATCACCCATGAAATTTATTAAGAGCCCCTCAACTTTAGTGAATAAGATCCATCACTCTATCATATATAGTAGTACAATTCATGACAGCTTTTCATAAGCATGTTATCCATTACAAGCTTATAAGTTGTAAACATATTTTAAGATTATAAAGAAATTAGAAATCATATCTCATTGTTTATAATCTCTATTATCAAGATGATTTTTATACAATATAATTTAAGGATAAATATCTTCAATTGTGACATATATAATTTGTAACCATGAAATGCATGAAAAATTTATTGTCTATTGGCTTTAAAGATACGCAATTCATTCATTCAACCCAATAGAGTTGTGGGTCGTCTTGTTTTTTGATACAACTGTGAGGCCTAGACCAACCCAGATTTACAATAAATATAAGTCTCTTGGTTATCTGATTTTTGGGAATATCAAAATTTTATCTTAAAGGCATGATTTTTAAAAGCAGATTGTTCTAGGCATTGAATTAGGGCAAACTCACATGAACCATTGATTGAATTGTCTAAACTGGTGGACCAATAAGTTTTTTAGGAATCATACTGGTCTTTTTAGTTGAAAACCTATCTTTTTCCTTGGGTATGGGCCCACCTATGTCCACCTTTGTGGTTTGTTCCATCCCATCTTACATGGCTAACATGACTAGATCCCACTAGAAGGGGATGCAAATGGCAACTACTAGACTAGTTCTCTTTTTGGTTTATTGTGTCCTCAAATTATTTTTGTTGGAAAGTATCCCAATTTCCTAATATAGATTCCTTTTTGTAAAGATTATTATATAGAATATTTTTAAAATTGACTTCTTATTATAATATTAGATTTCCTTATAGAATAAGAAATGTTATTAAGAATATCTCTATATATATTATAGGTCATGAGAAGAAAAGGTTATGAAATGGAGATGGACTCGTAAAGACTATATGAGGTGGATAGAGATGTGAGGAACAATGAAAAGCATTCAGAGGAGTGAGGAGCCTATGGTTCAAGGTTTTATATAAGAAGTGGGGAAACATGAGATGTTTCGTGAAACCAATAGTGTATTTGTTTACATTTTCTGTAATATTCTCTATAATGTAGTGTAATACTTTTCTCTCATCCATGAATTGGGTGTGGTGGGTCGAACCACATTAAAACCTTGTGTATCTTTGTGTGGATTGTTTATCTTTGTGTTTTTGAACTAACATTGTTTGCATTAGAGCTTCCGCTGACACAACAAACTGGTACTAGCTAGAGCTCACAATGAAGATTTTTAGAAGAGTAAAAGATAACAAAACACACAAGCGTATGACAAGGAATTTTAATTGAAGGTAAAGTCGATTGTTATTTCATCAAATGTGATACAAAAAGTGTGTCATGGAAAGATGGAAGATTGATTTAATGGAATTTGAGCCAAGACGGAGATTGATTTCATCTCCTAGCCTGTTTGCCTCACCACCAAGATTATCATGAGGTTTCTCAACATTGTTTTTACTGTCGTGGCACTTGCTTCTCTTCAGAGTGTCCAACCACACAATGCTGCTAGATTTCTTGAAGGACTGTGCGTGTTCTCCCTTCTCCCAAAAAAAATCTGGATGGTAGTCTTTACGGCTGAACGGTGCACTTGATCTCTCAAAAATCTGCTGCTTGTGCTTTGGAGGAAAGATCCTCCAATGGTGCGTGGTGGAAGCTCTTAAAATGCATGGACTCTGGCCCCTCCAATGGTGAATGCGTGCTGTAGAGTTTTAGTGGCAGCCTCTCCTCCTTATTCCTCCCCTTTTTAATTGCGTCCTCTAGATTTTTAAGTGGCAGATACTCTTTCCAATGGTGGTTCGATCTTCCCCAAGTCGGCTGGGAGTTCTTCTTGGCTCCCACCCTTATCCAAAAACACCAGCCCTATTTTCATTGGCCTTTGGCAACTGTCCCATGCGAGGACTCCTTTGTCCAAATTCTATGTTTTCTCCACCAGAAAAATCCTTTTTAAATTTTAAAAACCAATCCGTGCATATCACCCAAGGAGTCCCACCTTGTTCAAAAACTTCTTCACCCCTATTTTAACTTTGCGGTGATCTTCAATAATGTCCAAAAGAGTTTCCTTCCTTGTCAAAGTCTTACAAGAATCAACTCTTCTTATCCGTTGATTTCCCTAAAAAATATATCAAATTATTAAATCAAATAAATGAATAAAAAATTTAGAGAATGATAAAATAATAATAGTTATAGCAAGATAATAAATAAATAAATAATAATAATAATAAATAACTAAATAAATAAAAGTGATTGATAATAATAAAAATAAATAAATAAATAAAATAAATGAATGAATAAAAGTGATTGATAATAATAATATAAATAAATAAATATATAAATAAGTAAATAAGAAACATGAGTCATGCAACCATGCAAGCCAAGCAACCTTGCGAGTCATACAAGTCACGCTAAGAATGTCTAATGGGCCAAGTGTGCCTAGGTGACCTAAGTGATCTAGGTGTGCCTAAAGCGGTGCCTAATAGGCCAAGTATACCTAGGTGGACCTAAAGCGGTGCCTAATCGGCCAAGCATACCTAAATGGGCCTAAGTGAATCTAGGCAGCGCCTAATCGGTCGAGTGCGCTAAGTGAGCCTAAGTGCTGTACAAGCCTAAGGTGTCTAAATGGGTTTAAGTGAACCCAGATGGGCCTAACGTGGTGCCTAATGGGTCGAGTGTGCTAACTGGGTCTAAGTGACCTAGGTGGGCCCAATGAGTGCTAACCTAAAGTGCACCTAAGTGAAGCCTAATCTAAACTCGAAAGGCAACTAAGGTCATAACGAGGAGCTGGATAAACCCCCTCAACCAAAGTCTCAAAGGTGGCTTAGAAAAGATAAGTTACATGAGTAGTAATGGGTCATCAGGGAATTGCTATAAAATACCAAAGAAAAACCTAATAGGACATGTGCTAGGAAGACAAAATGGAAGGTCTATACTTAAATTTCAATTGTCCACTTCAGTGAGTTTCTTGAAATGGTTATGCCATTTATAAATTCCTTTATAAAAATATCTATGAAATTAAAATCTTGTTAGGATCATAGAGTTATCTCATAAAAAAACCAATTGACTATACTTATTTCGAGGCTTATAGTGGTGTGTCACCATCTCTAGCATTAAACACTCATCCCAAGGTCATTTTTTTCATGGAGCAACATTGTTGCATACTTAATAACCCCTCCTCCAACATGAGGCTTTTGCAACTCCAACCTTAAAACATAGCTCCAATACCACTTGTTATAATAAAAAACTTAACCATCTCATCTTAAAACCAATTAACTATCAGTGAGATTAAGCTAATTCTCTTTATGTGGCTTGATGTCATCCATTCATATTCATCCTACTACTTATCGTAGATCTCCGATCTTACATACTCATCCCAAAATTAGAAGCATTATTGCATACCTAATAAATATGTTGTTTCCTTTTTTGTCATTTTTGTTTCTCATGGTGTTAGGACATTTTTATGTATTGACAATTTTATTCATTTTCGTTATGGATTAGAAATCTTTGTAGATAATAACTTACCCTCTATTAAAGATTCAAGGCTATTGTGTGTTCAACCAGGTAGTCACAAATAAGTTTGAAAGATTTTGTTAAAGGCAAATTAATTTTTTTTGGAAGTTTTAAAATTGAATTAAAATGTCTTCTTTAATTATTGGCAACTTTGAGATTTTATTTTTAATTAATTTTTAGAATGTCGGTGTTTTTTTTTCTTTTTTTAGAAAATTATTTTTAATAATTTTTGGGAAGTTGATATTTTATTTTTAATTAATTTTTAGAAAGTTGATTATTTTATTTTATTTTTTTAAATTAAATTCTTTTGTTAATTAATTTTTGGAAAGTTGACATTTTACTTTTTAAGAAAATTTTGTTTCTAACTCTCTAGGGTCATAGGCATATACCTTACCTAAATATGTTTTTGGGTTGGACACTTTCAAAATCAACCAACTTGCCCTGTTATTCCCAATTTCTCAAGAAAGAATTTACAAGATTGAATTCTAGGTTTTGTTAGAAGGATTTGTATCCCCTTAAAAGTTGAGAGGAATCCACTGAAGTATTGGAGGTACTACATCGCATATGTGGATCGAAGTATAGGTGCTAAATAGTAAGTCTTTAGAGTAAAACAATCACGTAAATTTGTGTACTTAATTTAATCTCAAATAGTGAATTTGTAAATTAGAGGTCTTAAGCCCCATGGTTTTTTATCACCATAATTAATTTGAGAGTTTTCCACATAAAAAATTACTATGTATCTTGATATTTGATTACTTTGAGTATAGATCATGTATCTTGATATTCATCATTGGTGCATAAATTAACAATTTATTATTTTGAACTTTACTGATAATTTAACGTGCATGTTGGTAGACCTAGTTTTATAAGCTATGAATTTCACCCTCGGTTAAGGTATATACAAGGTCCAAAGTATTGGCTGAGACAAGTACAACTCGGCCAAGTCGTATCCGCCTTGGGCAAGCCCCCTATGAAATTGACATTTGAGTTTGACTTGAAGATGGTGTGAATTGATTCAAAATGAGAAGCAACCTAGAACTTGAGTTGAGGAGAATCAATCACAAATGGTTTTAATTTCATTCACCTATTTGTAGAGAAAGAAAAAAAAAGGTTTGACTGAGAAGAAGATGATGGGGAGGATGGTTTTATCCTCATTCATCTAATTGGAAGAAAAATGGGTTTGAACAAGAAGAAGAGGATGTGGAGGATGGTTTTATTCTCATTCATCCTATTGCAAAGAAAGAAAGAAAAAAAAAAGGTTTGAAAGAGAAGAAGAGGATAGTGAGGATGAAGAAATGGGTCTTGGGTAATAAGCTAATAGATTTATCCATGGGTGATAGGGTATTTATAAAATGGGAAATGAATATAGTGGTATTTATATCATGGGTAATGAATATAATGAAATAAATAGAATTGTAAATATAAATTATAAAAATTTAATTTAATTATATTTTAAATAAATTACTAACTGTAAATATAATGAAATGAATATATTTTAATTCAAAGACAGTTTCTCCTTTATGACCATTCAATTTCTAGTCACCTCGTGGCAAAACGTTATAGTCAAGAATCGAACCCTTCAAACAAATCAAATAATGAAAAGTGCAAGTGATACCATTGGATATGCATGCATATAAATAACGAATAACACAATCTCCTCTACATATGCATATCATCCACATATCAAATCGATTACATCTCCTAGCCTGTTTGCCTCACCGCCAAGACTGTCATGAGGTTTCTCAACGTTGTTTTTAGTGTCATAGCACTTGCATTTCTTCTGAGTGTTCAACCACACAATGCTACTAGGGTTCTTGAAGGAGTGAACCGTGAGTACTTGATAGAGAAAAGACGTGGTCTTTCAGAAAGTCCTCAGCAGATGGGACCGGTCACTCCTTCTACCCCAAATCCATGTGAGAAAGCCCCCGTTGGAGGCCCTCCTTGCAAACATTTTTACAGGCCATCAGATCCAAGTATACGTAGTTCATTGTCATCTGAATAAACTGATTTGCAGGTTATTTTAGATTTAGTATCTGTATTCTGTTTTCATCTTTTGATGACGTTTATATTAAACGAATAACGTAGACAAGTTCTATGCATTCTGTGTATTAATTTCGCTCTTGATGTGTGTTGCTGTAACATAATAAATGTTAGATATAATTGATTTCAGCCTTGGATAAATTGAAATGCTGCTTTGGAAACCAATGCCGTAATTCTCAATTTCTCCTACATATGAATGCAGAAAAGAGTTAGTCACTTAACAATACAGAGGACAAATTCTCATAGTTATGGTAAAAGAGATATTATGTGTTGGGAAAGTCTTCTTCACTGAAGTTGAGAATTAAAAAGTTCATCGGAAAAACAACTTGGGCAAATAAAAGTACTGAGCAATAAATCCAGGAATGACGGGAGAAAGTAAGAACTGGAATCAAAGCTTTGGTAGTTTTTAATTCTCAAAAGATTTTGGTAGTTTTTAATGATCTTGAAAGAGGCATGATAAACTTGACCACTTTTATCAAAATATTTTGGTAACTTCCTAGTGCCCAAGATAATCTTGAATCTTCATCTCAACTCAATGAAACCTAATCCTCGCTATTTCCGTTTCCGTTCAGCTGAACCTTTGCATCCTTCTTCTTCACAATTATTATTAAAAAAAAATGGAGTGGAGAAGGTTGTGGGATTGGGTGAAAAAATTGCTTGTAGAAGCGTTTTAAGGCTCTCACGCTAACGACAATATCTAAACGGTTTGGGAACGCGTTTTAAGACTCTCACGCGGCCCACAATATCTAAACGATTAGGAGGATGTTACAAACTGGGAGCGGATGTTACAAAGGGTTTGAGAAAGGAACGAGATTTAAAACCCATAAATGCCCATATTCAAGTTCCAGATCAAGTCCAATACGAGAGCTTATTTACAAATAAAAGGCAAATGTAATGAATTAGAGAGGAGACCTGATTGGTGCGGCGCATAGCAGCCGCCTTGACACGCTTGGAGAGGTTGGCAGTGAAGCGGAACATTCGCTTGGGGTTCTTGACAACACTGCAAAGATTCCTCCAAATCTGCAACACCTCATCCGACGAATGCTTTGGCTTCACTCCTGAGAAGTTCTCGTCCAAATAGCTTTCCATCACTAGCTCTTGTAATCGCTTTTGTAACTTGTTTCTCTACCTCCACAACCACACTCCTCCCTCATTCAAATACCCTTCCCCCCGTCCAAACGAAACCACCAAGAAGAAAATTCTTTGGCAGAAACCCCCACCGCGTCACAAGGCGAAGAAGACGATCCGCTCAGTGGTGAAGATGATGAGCTTCCTGAGCAAATTGCAGTTGGGTTTGGAGTGATTTATAGAGGAAGCAAAGTAAGAGAAAATAATAGAAAACAACGATTTTAAGAGTAACAAATTGTCAAATGGGGTCCTTCGGAGAAACGTTTGGTTCGGTTTCCCAGATGAAATGACTATATTGCCCTTCTAATTCACTTTTATCTCACTTGTAATATTAGTATTAGATCATTTTAATTAAAAGATATTTGCTTAAAAGGACTCTAAACATAAGGAAATTCCCAGATTTTCACTCAAGCTCCTAAATCATTGAAGCTTTAAGCCGGGAAGAACTTTACATCTTGTAGGTCAGTGGTATTTCAAATTTTCTCAGTGGTGGCCCCACGCGGTTACGCGTTTGTAAGACCTACATTTATTTATTCGACGATGTCTTTATGACAAAAATATACTTTTATATTTTAACTAAATTATTATTAGTAATTTAGGCCAAGTAATTGTTTTAAAAAATAGTTTTTATTTTTCAGAAATAAAAACATAAAAAACATGTTTAATAATTAAAAAATATTTTTTATTTTTTTATTTTTAAAAATAAAAAATAAATATTTTTAAATAACATCTTTTTATTATTTTTACTTATTTTCTAAAAATTATTTAAAAAAATAATTATATAAATAAATAAAATAATTAAAAATAAAACACCACACATAAATTTTATTTTTATTCTATAAAAAATAAAAAATTATTTTTATTTCAAACTCTTTTTTTGGAAGATTAGTTTAATTTTTCATTCAACTATCTTTTCAAAATACGAGTTATACTTGAAATTTAAAAGATAATAGTTTTAAACTTATTATTGATGTTTCAATTTTCTAAAAATTACACCATTTTCTATCAAAAGCAACCAAAGTTAGCTAAGTAACACATATTATGTGGACCGTACTATATATTTATATTGACAATAATCCGCGTTAACAAATGACGAGGTTTGAATGATGTTGGTCTAGTCTATGTATTTTACAGTAGGGTTTGAGCTGACATGTATTTTACAGCCAGTGAAGATGTTGCCAATGAAGTGGGGTATGCCATGAGTAGATTGGAGATAGATTCTGATGACAACACTGAAAGACTCAATAAAGAATCGAATCATTTAGATCATGAATGTCTGAGTCAGATTATTCCTGGAAAGCGGGACTCACCTGTTTCGACGGTTAACATACGATTTTAGTCTTATATACATATAAGATTCTAAACAATAAACATGGCCATTTATAGTTTGTTTGTATTAATATATTATTAATATGATAATATGCTAAGATCTACTTGGACTGTACTTTTATACTTTTAATTTATACAAAAAACTTAGTATAAAAAGGTGAAATTTTGTTCAAAGTAATGTAAAGCTCCTAGCAAGATTCAACCCTTCTCTAATTTATTCCTAAATAATGTGAATAAAGATGTAAGAATTCTTTGAAAAATGAAAACATTGAGCCAAAATGAAAAGAAAACAAGAAAATATAAGAATATGAAAAAATAAAAAATATCTAAAGTTAATAAATTATTTTTATATATTTTTTAATTTAGTTTATGCGTATATTTTGTTTTTAATTATATCATTAAAAATAAAAAAATTAATTTACAAATATATAAATTTTAATTATATTTCTTCTATATTTTAATTTTAATAGATATAACTATTATACTAGATAATTTAAAAATATAACTATTCCAAAACCTATTATACTAGATATCTAGATATAAATTTTAATTATATTTTAAAATATATAAAATAAAATATGAGATTTAAAATTTTTATTCTAAAATTAAAGGTGAAAATGTAACAATCAAAGGTATTGATTTTTCATTTTTTTTAATAGATAGAAAATAAAAGCTCTTCACCTAAAAGTCAAAGTTGAACACCTAAGTTTTATTATTGTTCTACCTCCATTTAACGTGTAATTTGGACAAATTAATCATACTGCACTAAACCTAACCTAATATTTAAATGAGTTTGAATAATTATTTTTAATACTATGATTGGACGATTAAATTTTTTTTAGAACCAAAACTCAATTTAAGCTGGATTTGGTTAAAGTTTTGAGTAACTCGAACTTAACTTAACCTTGATTTATTATTTTGATAATATTTATAGTTTATATGATTTTATAAAATAATATTCAATTTATTTTTTAATTTTTAAAGAAAAAAATATCAAATTATAGTTATATCATATAGTTTTTCATCGTTTTTTAATAATATTTTATAATTTTTTTCTTTTTCAAAAGAATGATACACATACCAAAATATGAAAATATATCAGAGAGTCGCTTGCATTCATAAGATCAACATTACTTGAATAAGAAAATAAAGTGTACATTTCATTGTCAGCGACTAAACAATTGTACAAACTGTGGATTGATTGATACGTTCAATCAGTCACACGTGCAATCCACGTGGGGGCATTATAATAATACAAACATTATAAGAGACTTTCAACCCTAAAAATCACAAACCAAGTGAGACCAAAACCATATACTAATCATTTTTTTATTTTTTATGCATTGACTCATCATGAAAATGACTCATCATGATGGGTATATGGTTTTGATAAATATCGACTCTTTATTGCTTCTAATACAAGGCCTTAAAAACGTTTGGAAATTAATTATCTAAAAGGTTTTTAAAAACGGTTTTAAATTATTTTTAGTAATAAAATTCAATTTACGAACTTAAATATGAAAAATGCTTCATCAAAACTGATGTCATCTCAAACTTTATTAAGGAATCGATAAAAATATCCAAACTATTTTTTTTTGGAAAAAATTGAAAAAGAGTTTAATATAAATATTAAAGAGTTTCCATTTTTAAAATAATTCATTTTTTTTTAATTCTTATAATTTTTTTTTTATATTTAGTAAAAATTGTTACATGATTTTAGCTTTAACTTTAACTTTTAGTTGGTGTTTGATAAACCAATTTAATAACTTAATTTAAATCATTAAGTAAATTAAGTATATTTGATAAAATAATTTAATTGTATGATTTAAAATAAAAAATAATTTTAAGTAATAATTAACTTATTTTTAAGTCCATATTCTTGTTTTATCTTTTTACCCCTATTTATTATAATTATCTCCACAATCTTCCTTATCACTCCATCACTTCCAATGTTACTTAATCTTCTTTGTCCTAATTATAATTTACAATGATAAGTATGTCAATTTGATAA
Organism: Vitis riparia; assembly: GCF_004353265.1. Taxonomy (NCBI): domain Eukaryota; kingdom Viridiplantae; phylum Streptophyta; class Magnoliopsida; order Vitales; family Vitaceae; genus Vitis; species Vitis riparia. Next base: position 16,540,085 of record NC_048445.1, read on the forward strand.
TTTAAAATATATTTTAAATTAATTTTATCAAATAACTTTAATATTTAAAGTAATAAGTTTTAAGTTAACAATTTAAGTATAATTTAACTTAAAGTCAATTTAAATCATTAAGTAATAAGTATTAAGTTTCACCAAATACTTAAAGAAGAAAATAAAAAGCTAGTAAGAGAGGCTTAAGGAGAAGAAAGAAATTTAAAATTTTGGTTAAAAAGATAGATATATATATATATTAAATAAAAAAAAATTGATAAAAAAAAGGTGGTCATTTTACTGGGGAACCGGACTTACAAATATAAAGCTAAAAGGAATTGAAGAGAGCTGGTTGGGTTCTTGGTTCGTGGTTTTGTGGCATGGGCTTTGAGCCCAGAGGGTCCTTCAAAATAATGGTTAGATAGATGGGCTTTTAGGACCCAATGTTGGGCCCATTATTGTTACAAAACCTTTAACTTGGGTCTACAATTTTGAAAATTGTAAACAACCTGCTATTATATATATAATTGTGACTTTTGCTATTCCTAGAGAGAGAGAGAGAGACTTTTTCTATTCCTAGAGACTTGCTATTATACATATAATTGTGAACGACCACATAGTTATTCATAGAGACTTTTGCTATTCCTCTTAAAGATTAAATATTGTATTTAATTTTGATTTTGTCTACTCCTATAGATAGCAGACCTAGATCAATGAAAACCATGTTTTTTTGAGTTACAAAACTCTTTCACATTCACTACAACCAATGTGATATTTAGTTGACAAATTTTTTTGTTTAAGACTGAAATTTCATCACCAATTATAAGTCTTGTGATATGAAATGGAGATTTTGTAATAAAATACTTTACCATTAAGTTTTGGTACAAAGTTACTTTTTGTAACTAAAGAAGTGACATAAAAATTTGATCGGAAATTTTTTGATGACAAAATACATATATTTGTGATAGAAATATTTGTCAGTAATTTTTAATTTCCAATGATAAATAATTTTTGTAACAAAATGATCAACTATTTTATATAAAATATATATACTTACCGGGTACAATTAGGATATTATTGCATTATGGAAAAAATAAAATTAGAAATTAGAAATCACTTATTCTTTTGTGAAAAATTACTTTATCATCAAAATATATATATTGGCAATAGTAGTTAGTGACAAAAAATAGTATCACTTTTACAATTAGGATAAAATAATATCATCAAAATATTATTGCATCTCTGCACTAAGCGCATTTGTTCTTCATGTTCTCCCCACAAACATCAGTTTGTTTTGAAACTTTGCATTCATCATTTAACACTTCTTTGTCTCCTCATAATCATCAATTAACGTCTTACTTTGTCTTAAAACTCTAACCCTAAACACAAATCCACTACAATTTGAGTAATTTCAATTCTATATAGTCGAATCTAAGCTCCACTTTGATAAGATTTACATTCTCGTTTTTTCTTTTCTTTTTTCTAAATATTATTTCTACATGTTTTCTTTCTGAATCAATTGAGGGAGGAAGCATTTCATATTGGATTAAAAAAGATCATTTATGTTAGATTATACTGTTGGAACATATTCTTAATTGGTGGATATATAAGAAGATTTGCTTTCTATAATAATTTTTAAAATAAAAAAAGAAAAAAATATGAAGGAAATATGAAAAATAAAATAAGTTGTTTACGTCTTTAAATTTCTTTACATGGCCATTAATGAAGAATAGAGAAAAGAATAGTCATAAGTTGAAAAGAATAGTCATAAGTCAACTTTCTTTACCATCGAAGAATAAATGAAGAAAAAAAACATAATCAAAAGGGAAAAAAAATGAGATGAAAATAAAAGAAAATTTGTGCTATGATAGAAACAAAAATAAAAGGGGTATTTTTATCCAAAATGAGTTATCTTTCAAGTTTTGAAAAGAACTAGTTATTTCCACAAATATGGTAATCATTCGGACTGTTTTTTATTACTACTATCTATTTTTTAAATAAAAAATGTATCCAAGGAACACTTATTTTTTTACATTTATATAAACAATTAATAATTTGAACATATATAAGTTTTTAATTATATATATTAACCAATTAATTCCTTTTACATTTTCATTTTATTGAAGAATTAAAATAATTTAAAAAGCGTCATACTTTACTAAATATTTATAAAAATTATTGTATCCTTTTCAATGGTATGATTTATGAGACCAAATGCCCAGTTAGACATGTGAACTACACAAACACACGAACCATATAAAAGTGTTACTATTTGAAAATATTTTAATTGTGACAAATTATTTGCTAGTGTATATATATATATATATATAATAAAAAAAATCTATTATGTTATAAGATTATTTGTTATTAAATATTTTTTGATAAAAATAAACATCACAAATTATTAGACCACACAAATTTATAAAAATACACACATAAAAAATTAATCATAAAAAAGTAATTAATTAAATAGAAGTAATATTAAAGATTTATATATATTTTATGATGAATAAATATCATCACAATAACATTTGTTATTTTGCATTGATAAAGGATATGACTTAGAAAATTTAAAAATTGATTTTTTTTTATTTTTGATATAAAAAATTTTATTTTTGAATTTAAAATTGTTTTATTCAACATTTTAAAAAAAAAAATAATATCTGTATGCAAATAAAAATTAATAATTCAAGATTTATGTTTCTAGTACTACATTTATGCTTTAAACATTTAACCCCATTTGAAATTAATAAAAATACTTAAAAAAAAAAATTCTAAGTAAATAAATATTTGAGTTTCCAATTTTAGTTATAAAATGAAAGCTTTTAGTGAAATTTTTAATTAAAAAAAAGGGTTGCCCAATAAAAAAATAATTGAAAAATTAATTTTTTGGCAAACAAAATTCATTATTTTTTCTCAAATTTGGCCTATTTCCTATATTTAGTGAAATATGAAGACCACTAACTCTAAATAAAAGGACACACTTGAAGTTTTTCAATCCAAATGGCACTAAAGGCTTTCAAATGAGAAAATTTACTCATAAATATTATAAGAGGTTCTTTAATTGGTACCTCAAGTTCTAAAATTATGGGCTGACCCTTTTATATTTTATTAAAAAAGATAAGTTAAAATAGGGTTTTGCATCTGATGGAATCATTTCAGCTAGCTTAAACTCTTAGATTATTAATTCAAGCAATTGGGATTCCAATTAATTGGTCAGCTATTCAATCCTTTTGGGCATGGCAACTTGGATACCAAGAAAAATGGTACTCATTTACTCATTACCACATAGCATCAAACATATCTCATTTTACACATTGCCACATATCTCATTCATCCTAAAACATAGCTTCTGAAAACATTCGGCTAGAGAAGCAAATGACTATTAAGTTTGAAATTTTATTCAATTGCTATTACATTACATCACATTGAGATTCTTAGTAACAGAGAGAGGCATCAGCCATGAGCCATGAGCCTTGTCCTTGAGCCATTATGGCTGAGGAGGATGAGGAACTGGCAGCAAAAATTTGCCTACGTTGACAGTAGGGTGGCTTTGGCTCTGCTTAAGCTGCATGTGAGATATTGAGCTAGAGATTAGAGCTTTAAAATTTAACTTGCAATGGAGTCTCGTCATCTCCCCCTTCACTAAGAGTGGCCATCAATTTACCCCATTGGGTTCTCATTCCAACAGTAGTAATCATCATCTTGCATGATCCATCTTGAACCTTAGTTCCAGACAGCAGAAAAGGATTTTCTGCACTTACCATTACTGGTTCACTCTCTCCAGTTAAACTTGATTCATCAATTGACACACAAAATCCTGAAACAAAAAGTCCGTCAGCAGGGACCTGGTCTCCAATAGAAAGATGCACAATATCACCAGGAAGCAAATCATATATCGACATTTTGTGCCTATATCCATTCCTTGTGACCTGAATGGAGATCTTCTTCTTCTCTTTGTCCAAATCCCTTAACTGTAAAGATTGCCGATAATCACTTGTTGCCGTGACTAACACAACCAACAGGATACTAGCAATAATCCCAAGGCCATCATGGGCCGCCACCAGCCACCCTTCCATTGCAATGCCAACTATCAGAGACACAAGCGCACACACAGCAAGGATTATGAGTGTCATGTCATGAAGGGCTTCCCAAACAAATACCAAGAAGCCTCGAGCTTGAGTTTCAGTGAATTTATTTACCCCATAAATCTCTTGTCTGTGATTCAGCAATTTATTGTCGGCAGTAAGCCCATTGGTTGTACTTGTGGATAGCTTTTCTGCAATACCATCTACCCCACCATGAATTTTCAGCTTCTTTACATCATGGCCTTCGACAATGGATCCCAATTCATCAGCACAAATCTGAAAACCTGCAGCTTTGATTTCCTCAGGTACAACATAGTCGCTGACAGGTACACCTGCAAATATCCCAAGAGGAATCAATTTGGAGAACCTTTTAAGTTTTAACATAATAAATGTTAGATATAATTGATTTCAGAAGAAGCTCACCTTGGATAAATTGAAATGCTGCTTTGGAAACCAATACCGCAATTCTCAATTTCTCCTACATATGAATGCAGAAAAGAGTTAGTCGCTTAACAATACAGAGGACAAATTCTCATAGTTATGGTAAAAGAGATATTATGTGCTGGGAAAGTCTTCTTCACTGAAGTTGAGAATTAAAAAGTTCATTGGAAAAACAACTTGGGCAAATAAAAGTACTGAGCAATAAATCCAGGAATGACGGGAGAAAGTAAGAACTGGAATCAAATGAGAGAAATCAAAGCTTTGGTAGTTTTTAATTCTTGAGCACATCTATCATTCTTGAATACTCAAAGGATTTTGGTAGTTTTTAAGTGTTTAAGATGATCTTGAAAGAGGCATGATAAACTTGACCACTTTTATCAAAATATTTTGGTAACTTCCTAGTGCCCAAGATAATCTTGAATCTTCATCTCAACTCAATGAAACCTAATCCTCGCTATTTCCGTTTCCGTTCAGCTGAACCTTTGCATCCTTCTACTTCACAATTATTATTAAAAAAAATGGAGTGGAGAAGGTTGTGGGATTGGGTGAAAAAATTGCTTGTAGAAGCATTTTGAGGCTCTCACGCTAACGACAATATCTAAACGGTTTGGGAACGCGTTTTAAGACTCTCACGCGGCCCACAATATCTAAACGATTAGGAGGATGTTACAAACTGGGAGTAGATGTTACAAAGGGTTTGAGAAAGGAACGAGATTTAAAACCCTTAGCCTCCCAAAAAATAAATGCCCATATTCAAGTTCCAGATCAAGTCCAATATTTAGGTTTCCAATATGAGAGCTTATTTACAAATAAAAGGCAAATGTAATGAATTAGAGAGGAGACCTGATTGGTGTGGCGCATAGCAGCCGCCTCGCCATGCTTGGAGAGGTTGGCAGTGAAGCGGAACCTTCACTTGGGGTTCTTGACAATACTGCAAAGATTCCTCCATCTCTGCAACACTTCATCCGACGAATGCTTTGGCTTCACTCCTGAGAAGTTCTCATCCAAATAGCTTTCCATCACTAGCTCTTGTAATCGCTTTTGTAACTTGTTTCTCTACCTGCACAACCACACTCCTCCCTCATTCAAATACCCTTCCCCCCGCGTCCCAAACGAAACCACCAAGAAAATTCTCTAAAGCCTCCCACCTCCCAAGTGTGCTTTACATTCCCATAAACTACCACAGCAAAAAGCAGAAACCCCCACCGCGTTTGTGAAGATATGCAGAATTGTAAGGAAAATAGAGGAGAAAACAGAGGAGCACTCAAACGTGTATTGAAACTGAAATTTTCCTTACATTCAGATGAAATAAAAATGTACAGGTGAGGTCTATTTATACACTTGAAATGGATCAATAAAGCTATTAAGTATTGACAACTGGCATAACTAATTTAACTGACATTAGTTAGATGAATTCTATTTGGCTATTTGTGATTTTAACTCTAATTCATCTATCAGATTTTGGATATTCTAACACCCCCCCTCAAGATGAGAATGAATGTTTATCATTCCCATCTTGCTGATAAGATGATGAAAATTGAGACACCTGAGAGGTTTGGTCAATATATCCGCCAATTGATGCTTAGAAGGAATGTGGATTATTTTGATCAAACCCTCTTGTAATTTCTCTCTAACTAGATGGCAATCGAGCTGTATATGTTTTGTTCGTTCGTGGTGTACTGGGTTGGAAGCTATTTCTGAAGCAGGTTTGCTGTTAGTATATAGCAGTGCTGGTTGAGGATGCTTAACATTCAAATCAGCCAACAAATAAACCAACCATTGAAGCTCACAAGTTGTAGTGGCTAAAGCTCTGTATTCAACTTCTGCCGAGGACCTACTTACAATAGGTTGCTCCTTTGATTTCCAAGATATGAGAGAGTCTCCTATGAAAACTGTGAAACTAGTAACACTTCGCCTAGTGTCAATGCAGCCACCCTAATCACTATCAGAATATGCCTTTAAATGTAGATCAGATGAAGCCTTTAGGAATAAACCTTGACCTGGTGTTGCCTTAATGTATCGAAGAACTCTTTCTACAGCTTGTAAATGTGTTGAATGAGGATTAGACATAAATTGGCTGAGAGCTTGAACTGCATATGCCAAGTCAGGTCTAGTGATTGTTAAGTAAAGAAGTCTGCCAATGAGTCTTCTATATGATGCAGGATCAGACAATAAAGGACTTGAATCATTGGCAGTAAGTTTTAAACTTGATTCCATAGGAAAACCAACTGGTTTAGAGCCAGAGAAACCACTATCTTTCAATACATCCAGAGCATACTTTCGTTGAGACAACACAATACCTTTTGCTGATCTGGCTACTTCAATGCCTAAAAAATATTTCAATTCACCTAAATCTTTTATAGTAAAAGATTCATGGAGAAACTTTTTCACAGCATCTATTTCCTTGAGATCATTTGAAGCTATTATAACATCATCAACATAGATTAATAGAGCAATGAAACTAGTTGATGTTTGTCTGATAAAAAGGCTTGAATCTGTCTTTGCTTGACTGAAACCAAACTTGAGTAAAGATGAAGACAACTTTGAGTACCACTGCCTCGAAGCTTGTCTCAAACCATATAAACTCTTTTTGAGTTTACAAACCCGAGGGTCATTTGGTGTTGAAAAATCTGGTGGCAATTGCATGTAGACCTCCTCATTTAAGTCTCCATGTAAGAAGGCATTATTTACATCAAGTTGATGTAAATACCATTGTTTAGCTGCTGCAATAGCAAGAAGCACTCTAACTGTTGTCATCTTTGCAACAGGAGAGTATGTGTCAAAAAAATCAAGCCCCTCTTGTTGAGTGTAGCCCTTGGCTACAAGCCTGGCTTTGTACCTTTCTACACTTCCATCCGCCTTAAATTTCACTCGATATACCCACTTACAACCTATAGCAGTTTTGTTTGGAGGTAAAATTGCAAGATCCCAAGTTTTATTATGCTTAAGAGCTTTTATTTCATCAGTCATGGCAGTTTACCAATGAGGAATTGAGACAGCTTGTTTGTAAGTTTTTGGTTCAAAAGTGGATGAAATAACAGAAATGAAGGCTTTGTGTTTGGAGGATAATCTGGAATCAAATAAAAAGGAGAATATGCAGTAGGGCTTACCAGATGAGGAGCAGCTTGAAGGTGCTTGAGTTGCTGAATCAATCTTAGTCATATTACCACAATAGTAATTCTACAAGTATTTAGGTAAATGCTTAGTTCTTTCAGACCTTCTAAGACTATTAGCATCATTGTTTGCATGAATTGTATTTTCAAGAATTGAAGATTCAATAACAGAGGTTGGATTAGTAGAATTTGTAGAACCAGAAGTTATAGAAACTGAGTTGTTTGGTTTACAGGATTTAGATTCATATATTTGGGGAAAATCTGGAAAAACAAAAGGTTTGTGAATTGTGTCTGGAATAGAGGGAAATGTAGATTCATGAAAAAGTACATTCCGAGAAACAAAAGTTTTGAGAGTTGTTAAGTCAAGAACTTTGTATCCTTTAATGTTTGGTGGAAAACCAAGAAAAATACATTTTGTCGCTCTTGGATGGAATTTGCCTCGATTGTTTGTGATTGTACTAGCAAAGCATAAACAACCGAAGACTTTGAAGTAATTGTAGTTAGGTGGCTTTTGAAACAATAACTGATATGGTGTTTGATTATTTAGAATGCATGATGGAGTACGATTTATCAGATGTGTGGCTGTTAATACACAATCTGTCCAATAGGATAAGGGTAATTTTGACTGAAACATGAGAGATCTAGCTACATTCAATAGGTGTTGATGTTTTCTTTCAACCCTTCCATTTTGTTCAGGTGTTTCAACACATGATAATTGATGAATAATGCCATGTTCTTGATAGAAAGTAGGCATATTAAATTCTTGACCATTATCTGATCTAAGAGTTTGAATATTAGTGTTGAAATGAGTGTGAACATAAGCTAGAAAGTTGGTAAGTATAGCTCGAGTTTCTGTTTTGGTTTTCATTAAGAATAACCAAGTGAATCTTGTGAAATCATCAACAATAGTTAGAAAGAATCTGTAACCAGAATATGAAGGAATGGAAAAAGGCCCCCAAATGTTAGTGTGAACCAATTGAAAAGCTTTATTTGATTGACTATTTGATATAGGAAATGGTAGCTTTTTCTGTTTAGCCTATGGACAGATCTCACAAACTTTGTTATGAATGGCCTTTACAGAAGAATTAGAACTATTTATGAGTTGCACTTTTGCATTTGGAATATGGCCTAAATGAAAATGCCATAGATCATAATTAACAGTACAAGACTCAACTAAAGAACTAGAAGGTAAACCAATTGAACTAGAAAGCATTTCTTTATTTGTTTGAGCAGATAATTGTTGAAGATGGTATAAACCAAATTGAACTTCAGCAAGCCCAATCATCCTCCATTTGTTGAGGTCCTGCAAGATACATTTGGATTGAAGAAAAAATAATCCAATTGAATTATCTTTAGTTAATCTTGATGCAGAAACAAGATTGATATTGAAAGATGGAACATAAAGAGCATTGTGTAAAGTAATATTAGGTGAGAATTTTACAGATCCAGTGAATATAATTGGAACTGTTTGTCCATTTGGCAAATGAACTTTGGAAGATGTTTTAGGTAAAACAATCGAGTCAAATAGAAGGGGAGAACATATCATATGATCTGTTGCTCCTGTATCAAGAATCCAAGTAAACTGGTTCTTTGATGAAGAAATTGTATTGCAGAAAAAGGAATTACCTAAGGTGGATGCAACATTGGCAGTTGCATTAGAATTTGTGTTTGAGCTGGAAAGGCTATTTGCTAGAGTAAGCAGATTTTGGATTTGTTCTTGAGAAAAAAATCATGTTGGAATTACTTGAATTTTGCTCCAAAACATTAGTATTATTTGTAGTGGGCAATCTTTGAAAATTTTTGGCTGCAGTTGGTGTAGAGTTGAATCTTTTTCCTCTTGGTCGTTTCCATCCAGGAGGATATCCAATTAGCTGAAAACATTTATCAACTAAGTGACCCGAATAACCACAATGAGAGCAGATTGCATCAGACTTTCCTTTCTACTTTGTGAATTGAGTATTACTTGTTGAAACGATTCTTGATGATTGTTCAACAACCATTGCTTGTGAATCAATGGAAATGCCAACTGCATTAGTTAATGATCTTTGACTCTCTTCTTGTAAAAGTAGGGAGAAAACTCTGCTCATAGATGGTAAAGGAGATTGCAGTAGCAATTGACTTCTAATTGCTGAATAAGAATCGTGAAGCCCCACAAGAAATTTCATTACATAGTCTGATTGGTGTCTATCAGTCAAGTCCTTCAAAATATTACAAGAACAACGATTAAGGTTCCCACATCTGCAACTGGGAATAGGACGATAGCTAATGTATTCATCCCATAAAGCCTTGAATTCACTAAAATGTTCAGTGATAGATTTCGAATTTTGAGAAATGGAACGTAAGGATTTTTCTAGGGAGAAAACCCTTGGTCCATCACTTCTGAGATATTTGATTTTCAGCTCCTCCCAGATATCAAAAGCATTTGTGAAATAGAGAAGACTACCACGGATTTCTTTGGCAATTGAAATCATTAGCCAAGACAGGACAAGATTATTGGCTCTTAGCCAAGCAACACGAAGATGAGGATCATTAGTGATCGGTTGAACCAGAGAACCATCAACAAATGCAATTTTATTTTTCACTGTTAGAGCAATTGACATAGATCGACTCCATGCAATATAATTCTCACCAGTGAATATCTCGGAAACCAAAAGTGCACCAGGATTATCAGATGGATGTAAGTAATAGCAGCTGGATGAATCATCTGAAAGATTCTGTACATGTCCATTTGATGAATGAGAGTTAGCCATAGAAGCATGTTCTTCCTCAGTCATTGTGAAGTAACAATCAACTAGGAAAGATGAAGAAGAATCAAGAAAGATCAAGAAAGATCAAGAACAGCGGAAAATATGAAGCTCTGATACCATGTGAAGATATGCAGAATTGTAAGGAAAACATAGGAGAAAACAGAGGAGCACTCAAACGTGTATTGAAACTGAAATTCTCCTTACATTCAGATGAAATAAAAATGTACAGGTGAGGTCTATTTATACACTTGAAATGGATCAATAAAGCTGTTAAGTATTGACAACTGGCATAACTAATTTAACTGACATTAGTTAGATGAATTCTGTTTGGCTATTTGTGATTTTAACTCTAATTCATCTATCAAAATTTGGATGTTCCAACAGCGTTACCCGCTCGATCTTATTGTAATATACGAATACAACAAATTTACCGCTCAGATCCGAAACAGACGAAATTATGAGGAAGACGAAGAAGACGATCTGCTCTTCTAGTTCTTTGGCAAATGGAACCAATTGGCCGAGTCAATTTCGGCATAACGCTTTCTTGACTAGTCGGTATTTCAAATTTGCTCAGTGGTGGCCCCACGCGGTTACGCGCTTGTAAGAGTCAGGCCTACATTTATTTATTCGACGATGTCTTTATGACAAAAATATACTTTTATATTTTAACTAAATTATTATTAGTAATTTAGGCCAAGTAATTGTTTTAAAAAATAGTTTTTATTTTTCAGAAATAAAAACATAAAAAACATGTTTAATAATTAAAAAATATTTTTTGTTTTTTATTTTTAAAAATAAAAAATAAATATTTTTAAATAACATCTTTTTATTATTTTTACTTATTTTCTAAAAATTATTTTAAAAAATAATTATATAAATACATTAAATAATTAAAAATAAAACACCACACATAAAATTTATTTTTATTCTATAAAAAATAAAAAATAATTTTCAACCTTAATTTTTTTTTTTTTTTAATGTTTAGTGTGAGTATTATAGGTCGTTGCTTGCGTTGAAATGAAATCATATGGGTAGATGGTGTGCCATACCAAAAGTTGACCTCAGGTTATGCTTTCTTGTCCTTGTGATTATGACCAATGATGGGTTTCCCATCACTTGTTACAACATTAATTTCAGAATGTATTTGACAATAATTCAGAAAGTATTCTTTTTCTTTCTAATTTCAAAAACACTAAAAACATTTTGAAATTTTATAAGGGGCTGCTAAAACTTATTGAAGGAATCCGCGTTAACAAATGACGAGGTTTGAATGATGTTGGTCTAGTCTATGTATTTTACAGTAGGGTTTGAGCTGCCAACACAGTAGGGTTTGAGCTGACATGTATTTTACAGCCAGTGAAGATGTTGCCAATGAAGTGGGGTATGCCATGAGTAGATTGGAGATAGATTCTGATATCTGTGATGCTGGCAAGAACATCCATGGAGATGACAACACTGAAAGACTCAATAAAGAATCGAATCATTTAGATCATGAAATTTCCCAGCTCACAAAGCTTAGATCGGGGCCTCTCGAATGTCTGAGTCAGATTATTCCTGAAAAGCTTGCGATGGACAGTCACTGATACATCTCTCTCCCATGATCCACACCACCTCTCTCTGATCAGTCAATTTCTTATTCAACTCCATTCTGATGCAAATCCAAGCAGCCTATTAACATAAACATGAATGGCCAACTATCCAGCAGTTTGTTTGCAGCAAGGACTCGAATGAAACATGGTTCTGGTGCCAAGCTCGGTTTCTGGAGTATACTTGAATTTGCAATGAAAATTCAGCATTTTCAACAGAGAAACTTATTAATCCATGGCCCCTGGAAGTGGTTACTGACCGAGTTTGCATCATATTATGGTGTTTCTGATGTATACACCAAGCTGAGGTATTTATCTTATGTCAAGGATATGGCTACACCTACAGCTGACTGTCCGACCTTAGTATATGATTTGTTGTTGCCCGTCACCATGAAGGGCCACAGTAAGAGTACATTGAGTCATCAAGAGAACCGAATCTTAGGAGAAATCAAGGATCAAATTGAACAGATCCTTGCACTAGTTTTTGAGAATTATAAGTCAATTGACGAGTCATCTGCTTCTGGGATTATAGATGCTTTCAGGCCAGCAACTGGGCTTGCCGCTCCTGTGTTGGAACCTACTGTAAAGCTGTACACACTTCTTCATGACATCTTATCACCTGAAGTACAAAATCATCTATGCCACTATTTCCAGGCTGCTGCAAAGAAAAGATCAATAAGGACACGAGCACTCAGTTGAAGAAAATTGTTTGTGAGCAGGCTGACGACAGAAGCATAACTCAGATGTTAATATAAGAGAAATTGCTTATGCACATTTCCAGATCAGAAGATGAGTTGAAATTGCTTCTCCGTCAACATTTTTTTTTTTTTTTTTGCCACTGTGAGGCACCGTTAAAATGATGACAGTGGTTCTACTTCCTCCAATGTAGTAAACCCAAACGACCTCTCATCACTCTCTGAACCCGAATCAGAAGAAATATCGGAAGACATCAGTTGGAGTGCACCAAGTTTTGGCTTGGGTTGTGATGGCAGTAGCATGAAAACAGAAACTTTAGGAAGAGATGGCAGTGAAATTCATTTGTCCACAGTTGTTTTGAGTGAATTGAGTTTGCTGACAGTGACAACTGATGTCAATATGCAGAATTCCAATCCATGCCATGGTCCAACTAGCTGTTTGGTCCCTGAAGGATCTGCCTGCAACAGAGGTGAAGCAACTCCTAATGCTTGCTGGTTCTGATGCAGCAAGAAACTTCTCATGGAGTCATTCTTGTGACATTACTAATGAGGAGCTCACATCAGTTGTAATGGAAAACTATCAACATTCAGAGCTTCAGCATGGTCCAGAAAGGTTCTTTCCTACCAGAAAAGCAATTTCTCCAACTTCTCAGGAAAGGTTATGTCGGGTTATGAATTCCATCGACCTAAGTGATAACCTGGGACCTTACAAATGTAAAATTAAGTTACGCTTTGCAAAAAGGACTAAGGGTAGGACTTCATCATCAGAACCAGATTTTGTGAGAGATGAAGTAGATATTGGTCTGGGAGGGTATGAACAAAGCAGTAGAAATGAAGTCACTGTTATTCCCAAGCAGAGCCTTAGGAGAGGAAAGAATGATATGAAAGGTTCCCTTCCAACAGACATTCTCAAGGTTCCCCAGCTTTCTCATGGGCTATCACATCTTAGCAATACATGTACTTCCAGCCAAAATTATTCACAGAGTGCCATTGCATTCTCACAGAGACAGATGCATGACGTGGAATGTCTCGCAACAAAGCTCACGAGACAGTTGAAATCCACGCACAGGACACAAAATCAAAACAACAACTCCACAGCTGCTTGGGCAGCAAACAAAACAAAACGCGAGTCACCTTCGAGCTATATATCCATGACATGATTGTCCTACCCAAATAACGCAAAGATAGCTATCGAAATTGTGAATCTCTGTCTGTCCAGTCTTTGATGTGATGCAGACAATGGGGCCCATTAAGAGTCAATTTGCTTTGATGATTATGAGAAAGAAGCTTTCCTTTGTGACATGCCATGGTCATTATTAGCTAATGCTGCACTTGTGTCTATATTCCGGAGGATTTTTAGAAGCAATCTTATCCAAGGTGATTCAACTGTGTCAACTCTCAGTCAGGCTCAGGAAATTGTGAATTAAAAAGTTTAGGATTTGGTCCAGATTTCTTTTTTTGAAGGGTAGTTTGCGATTGTAGTTGAAATGGAAGACGTCAAGGATGCAAAAAGAGAGTTCGAAATTATTCAAATCAGGGTTTAAGCGGACTGAATTGACATTTGGCTTGAATATTAAAGAAAGATCTATAAATCTCCAGATTTGCGGCTGAGATGGCTAAAAGACTTAAAGCAATGGAAGGCAAAGTAACAGAGTTTCGAATTAAAGCATGCCTCAGGTTCCATAAAAAGGAGTGCAGGTTCCTTCAGCTGGACCTAGAAGCATTATTCCAGGTTCTGCAGTCTCAAACGAGAAACTAGACAGGCAACTTATATGATCAGAAACCATAGACAAAAGGAAAATTTAGAGAAAACGAGCAATAGAATAGGGAACTAAATCTGAAATTGAGCCTTACGTCTCCACCAGAAGCTTCTGTTGATAATTTGGGTTGTGATCCTGAGGAACTAGAGTTGAATTGAAGCCATTTTTTAGATGAAGTGACACCCTAAATTCAGTGAACATAGGCTCTGAAACGAATACATTCAGTTTCTTTCTAAGTAACCATCGATCTACAGAATTCTCCCTATGCAATTAGTATCAGCAATGTAGCCTCAAGTACACCTCCAGACCTCACTCACACAGTGAACACTTTGGTGCATCATCCTCATCTTTTTGCTTTTATTCTTGCTTGTGATATTATATGTTTTGAATCAGGTTTTCAAAATCTCTTTTCCATCAAAGAAACTTCTTTTTTTCTAATTTCATCCTCGAGAGATTCCCTAGGTAATAAAATTTAGTTTTTTTTTAATAATATTTGCTACCATTTTCCTTCCGGTATGCATATTGACCTTTTTCCTAATTTTCAACCATCTTCTTGATTTTCTCGATTTCACATAAGCATGAACAAACTTCATGATTCCAAACAATGGAATTCACTGAACCAAATCATGCAAAAGCAATTAGGGCTTTGGTGGGAGGCCCGACATCCATGATCTTCAATATAGCTTGTTTGATATTTGATTGATTGTGCTTCCTCTTTATGGTACATGAGATTATTTTATATCTATTATTGAGCTAACCTTGTTCTCCATTTTAGCGCTCAACCCGTTGTCCAGGTATGCTCTCTACCACCACACTTCCAAAAATTTCATGAATATGCATGTCATTGCCCTTGTTTGGTGTCATGCTTGTTTGTCTTGATATTTATTTGATTGTTTGATCATCTTTGATAAAAGCGCATGTTGGGTGATATATTATCTAGACTAACCATTGATGTTTTGTGATAGCGCTTAAGAAGTGGTCCAGGTACGCACCCTAAATCTTCTTTATGATTGTGATTGGTTTTCTTGTTAGGCATGACATTTTTTGAAATCATCTAGCCTACCTAGGTATTTATAATCAACCAATTAATTGTCACATTTCCCTCGACTTAGTCAATAGAGACCTTTGTAAGGCTTAAAGGGGTGCTACCTTTTAGAGGTACCTTCCCAATAGGTAACCTGATCCCCGGACCTAGACTCGGGTTTTTTCAAAGACATCATTTTCCAAAAACTAAGGAGTCACTTTTTTTCTTAGGGTTTTCTTTCTTAGTTTATTTTCCTTTTAAAATAAAAATAAAATAAGTGACAACTCCGACTTTTTCCAAAATAATTTTTTTCACCATATAAAAGTGAGTCTTGCCGATTGAGTGGGGACGCGCGTGAAAAATGCGGGTCCACACTTATCCATGACCAAGTATCCTACTAACTATTTGGTTGATTTGTTGAACCGTTTGAATGAAAAATTAGATTTGGATTATTTGGAACATTCCTAAAATTTTTCTTGTAAGTGCATGATGTCGTAAACTTCTTAAATATATTAATAGAACTTTGTTTGAATCAAAAATCATTTTCCAAATAAGAGATATCAATCAATCTTTAAACCCTCAAGCAACCTCAAATTTGTGGTTGGTTGAAATAGGCTTGCACCACCAAGCTTGACACAACTTTGCTCCTTTAGCTGCATTTATGCTCTATCATGATGTCCCAAGGGGTTTCCATGGCCTTCATTGTAGTGAAAAATAGATGTAAAGGACTAAATGAAAAGTGTGGAAAGATTGAGCATATGTAAGGTAGCATATAATTAACTACTTGTAGTGTTTGTTTAATACCAAATTTGAGACTACGATATGATTTTTGTCTTCGTTAGCATATAATAGCATCAATCAATTATGGATGTGAATGAAGAATAAAGATGATTATATCTTCAAAACAACCATGCAAGATTGTAATATACTCAACCAACTTCATATTACCATTTTTCCCCTTCAAGTTTTATATATCTAGATTGGAGAAAATTGGTATATATTTTTGATATGTGTTGTTTAAGTACATTTTCACTTATTCTACATTTGATAATAAGAGCCAAAGATTATGAACAAGAAGTCTATTGAGGGTCAAGATTCTAAACAAGAAACATGGTCACATACATTTTGTAGTGCATATTAACATCCTCAATATTATTAACATGATAATATGCTAATATTGTTATATACTTCTAAATTACATAGATATCTTTTTTATGCACACATTCATCTCTCTGTATCTTTTGTACACATACATTCAAGGGATTTGTACTAGAAATTTAGAAATAGTTATAAAAAGTTTATAAAAGTTTGATGTTTTGGATGAGTTTATTAAAAAAAATAAAATTACATGAAGTAATAATTTTATTTTTTATTTTAAGATAAATTATAATTATTATTTTTAACCTTGAACAAATTATACTATCTCACATTTTTATTCTAAATTTAGAAAGTGTCAATTGCTACAAATTTTAAAATTTTGAAGGAGCCTCTATGGAATATGCTCTTAATTGTTCTAAATATTTACATCAATTATCTTATTATTCCAATAATTTAATAAAACTTTTGAAAAATATTCTTGGTAATAGTTGGAATTCTTTTGTTAAATTTTCTTTAGTTTATTTAATAAAAATTTTGAAAAAAAAAATTATTGGTTATTTATTTTATTTTATTTAAAAAAGGGCCCAATGTTTAGTAACAAAAATAAATATGATTCATTTAGATAATTAGAAAGTAAGTTCCATGAATGATAGTAAGAAGTGGACGTAATTAAACTACTAATAGTATAATAATAGTGCTAACAAGTAAAATGACCTAATATATCATTATTATTTTTACTACTATCTTTTTATCAAGGATGCTATAAACACCCCAAGTACGAGATTAATGAATAATTAATATTTTTTCATTATAGAAGTGATATGGGAAAAGAGTTTCTAAAGTTGAGATAGGATTAAATCATCCAAATTATTTATCATATCTCCCTTTACCTAATGGAATCCTTTTCTTCAAATTTATTTTGTTCCTACGATTTCAAAATATTACCTTGTAATTTTAAAAGTAAAAAATCTATATATAAATAGGTTGCTTATATTTTAAAATAGTATTGTTGCACCTTTAACATTAAAAGAAAAAAAGAAAGAAAAAAGGAAAAAAAAAAAAAAACAAATTGTGCATGTTTTCAAAACACTATAACTATTATTTCCCCTACTCTTTGTTAATGGTTATAAAAAAGAATTAAAAGATGTAAACAACCAACATTATTTTAATTTCTTTATATATTTAATTTTTTCGTACACCATTGCAAACAAAAGAAAGAAAAAAAAAAGGGACTCTCCACTGTTAATTCTAAAATAAAAGTAAAAAAAAAAGTTAAAGTTGAAAGTTTTTGGTGGCTTCAATATTGTTGGCGAGTTTTCAGTTAGAATATTTACCTAAACTTAATTCAAATTGGTTATAAAGAAGTTCAAAAGTAACTAAAATGAAATATGATCAAGATTAGAGGATTAGATATTGAGCTTGCCAACGTATAAAACAGTCTAATATTGGGATGGAACACATTAGACTGATTTGCAGTCTAATCCTTTCAGAAATTATTTCTCCGTCCTTCCGGTGGAACACATGAGGACTGCATCCATGAACGGTAATAAGAATCTTTTCTTTATTTTCAACCAATAATTAATGAAAAACATACATGCGATCAGCCAAATAGTATCTAATATTGGGATCCCTCTCTTCTACAACAACACCGAACAATGCGAACATTCGTCAAACAAATATACAAGAAATGTGAAACATAAAATAGTACAATTAATTTCTGATATATGGGAGAGACATGCTGGAACATTTTGCCTGTGAATTTTGGAGATACACAGATTGATTTTTTTTTTTTTTTTTTTTTTTGAGTGAGAACGGACCACGGCAGCAACCACTTTCTCCTCCATTTAGAAGCACCATCAGCATCACGATTTGAAGAGGAGAGCTTCAGCACTAGGGGTTTTTGAAGAGGAGAGCTACAACATCTCGGTTTAAGGAAGTCATCATCAGCATACACAGATCATATTTGGTGGAGATTCTGAGGTAAGTGTGTTGAATTTTTTTACCTACAGGTTATCTTCATCGTCTTCATATTCTTTTTCTTCTTCCTCTTCTATTTCCTTTGATATGAAGATTATCTTGCTTGGGTGGGAATATTAAAGGCGACACATGATTGTTGTTGATTGATTGATTATGAATTGCTGAGAATCACATTTAGGCTCAAGTTTAATTCACTCTTTGTTTTCAATTTTCCCTCATTTGATTCAAGCCCTTCGATACATACATGAGATGAGGCTTATCACCATTTGGTTTCTCTATTTGGATTCTAATTTGATTAATTGCTACTTGTAATGATTGTTAGTTTACTTTACGCACACGCACTAGTTCACTTTCAACATACACTATGGTTCAAATCTCAGTGCACAAGTAACTCTAATTTTCAGCACATAAGTTCTTTTTTTAATGCAGCAGCCCACCTCCTTATAACACACCCAGAGCTCATTTAGAACCCTAAATTGGCAGCCCCTTTCTCTCTTGTACACCCACATACAGCTCACAATAACTCAGTATTTTGTAACACATTACTCCACAAGTTATCATCTTGGTAGCCGTTTGGAACACCAACTGCACACTTAATGTCATACCAGCAGCCACACACTTAATTCCTTGCAGCATCAGCATACACGCAACTTGCTCTTTACCCATCCACACAGAGCTCACTATAGGCTCCACATTCAACACATCAATAACTTCAAATTGCAGCACTTAAGCTCCATGTTCAACTCATTGCAGAGCATTAGATCAATCTACCTTTAGCTCTTTTTTTTTCTTAGCTTCCTAGATCAGCCCACTAGCAGCCTTTTGGTTCACACTCACCTTTCCATCAATAGATATGCGTATTAGACTATAGAGGGGGATGAATTTATAAATTATCTGTCTATTTACTGCTATTATCACAACATACTCAAGATAAAGCATGATTGATTATTACATAATCAGAAGAGAGCACAAAATTGGTCTCTGCTGGAACTTTCGCATGCATTTGCACGATAGAAATGCAATGCGGCTTTTGTTAATGTTGAAGGTGTTCGTTGTAAATTAGGAGTGATTGTTATCCTACTGACTTAGAAAGTCTTCTGGGCAGGTGATGCTAGTCTGCATGGAAATGAGGCATTTGGAAGAGGTCAGAATTCATTATTGGATTAGTATATACACGTAGGGTGAATCATCCACTTGCCGGTGTGGGACGGTTGACCCCCCTGCCCACTTAGCCACTGACGTTTCCGTGCGAAACGGTGGATGGACTTGAACCGAGTGCATGTGTTGATCAATTATTTGAACTTTGAAGTCTCAAGTCTCATTGGACGATTGCGTGCAAAACGGTGGATGGCCCTCCCCACCGCATTCTGAGGTAGACTTCGGCTTCCATGACTTGACTTCAAATTTTTTGGCTTGGTAGACTAAGTCAACACGCTTGGTGTGTTTTTTGGACTCCGCCTCCTTTTTGTTTATTTCATTCTACTCTCCTCTGTGTTTTCTTTCCATACGGTCTAAATTATTTTTTAGATAGACGTATGAAATTTGAATTTTATAAAGTTGAATTCCTATCTTATGATTTTTTTTCTTTTAATTTTTTTTTATTTTTTACAAATAAACATACGTGTACCTGTTCTTACTTCATCACCATATCTAGTTGAGAAGGTTTTTAAATATCATTCCTGTAAAATAACTTTCACCAAATAGTTGTCACAACTTTTTATTTGAATTTGATAATGAAAATCACAATTCCACAATAATGGAATGATCTCACTCAATTTCTCACCCCCATAAAACATATCGACAATGATCCAAGAAGTTAAGGATCTCTTAGTACTCTCACATGAATTGTCAACACTCCAAATACATAACAAGAATGACTCAAGAAATCAAGACTTTCATAGAGATCTCACAAGAACCCATAATAATTGATAAATGCAATCAACAGTCCTCATATGGTGATGCAAGTACCCAATTTAGTAGAATGCTATACACAAACACATCATTGCGCTTGTCCTTCTTTTCTTTTTTTCTTTTTTCTTTCTTTTGTCTTTGTTTATTTTCATATATATATATATATATATATATATATATATTTAATGAATGCACATATTCTGATCATCAATAAACCAAACTCCAATGGGCTCACACAGGGAATGAGCAAACTCTCTCCAATTACTTATGAGCACGTGAACGTGTCACCTATGAGATGACTTCTCAAATTAAAACAATCTTTGAATCAATGCCAATGGGGAAAGTGAATGAAGTGATATGACTGACCTCTATGTACTAAAATGTGATGTATTGTCAATCTAAGTAAAAAGAAATAAAGTAACTTATGATATCAATAAAATTCTTAATACTTTAAAATCATCTTAATTTACTCCAATACTCTATTTGTTAATTATATCTCAATTAAACCAATATTTTAAAATTAAATACACTAATATAGTAACAATTTTAATATTCATCCTTAATCTATTATTTTTGTATAAATCCCAATTTCATTTGGCAAAAAATTATTATCAACTTAGTTTCAATTTTATTTCATTAAATTACCAATCTAATGTTAAATTCAATTTCTTAAAAAAATCACTATAACAATATAAATCAAATAACTCAGTATCTATTTATTTCACAAATAAATCTATACTTCTACCTTTTTTACTACATAGTCATGTGTAATAGAGACAATCAGTTGCTTGACTTAGTCTTACATATCAGCTTGTATTATTCAAATATATTTAATTGTATTTAGCTGTCATCCATAGATATAGGATTCAATTGTAACCTTCCTAGTTTGTAGGATCTTCAACCATTCTTGGTTATGTATTTATATGTTTGTTTAATTAATGAGAAGAATTGAGCTTTTGCAATCTATTATGGTATCAAAGCAAAACCAGAGGTAACAAATTCCAATTTTCTCCCAAACCCCTCATCTCTTTAATCTCGAAAAGCCATGGCTACCTCTTTCCCCTCCATTCTCAACACAAATGATTCCCACAACACCCTTTTCAGCATTAATGTTGCTGCCCAAACCCCTCTAAAACTCACCTCCACCAACTACCTCTCCTGGAAACTACAATTCCACACCCTCTTCATTGGCTATGACCTCTTAGGATATATCGATGGCTCCAAGACATGTCCCTCATCCACTCTCACACAAAATGACACAACCAGATCCAACCCTATTCACACCCTTTGGATCCGACATGACCAATTGATCTTGAATGCAATCATTGGCTCCATCTCCCACACCACCCGGCCACCAAGCCCCCCAGCCGCCTCCCTTAACTAGACCACTCCATTGAAATCAAATTTCTGCAAATTTGGTGACAGCTAGGGGCATTTGCATTCATCTGAAATCGGCAGCCACACGTGAAATTTTCTTGTGACACCAAAGGAAAATTATGGGTTCTTGTTCTTGAGTACACAACAAGCTTTTGTGTCTCCCCATTTGGGTTCTCTGATGCTTTGAAAAGTTTGATATCCTCTAAATGAACGGTGTTCACTAAAGTAATTTTGTCACATTACCTCATTCGATTATACTATTCAATTCTTTGTAGAATTATGCAGATTTACACACTAAGCATGCTACAAACAATTGGCTCTTTTCTTTGTTGTGTAATGACTTGAACAAGGAATTCAATGCAACATTGCCCTTATCTTCTTTCATAGACTTCCGCTTATAGGTGGGTGGAATCAACGCTGACCTCTTGATCTAAAAATTGGGCTAGCAAAGTTTAATTTCTCATTTCATTCTTACATTCACACCAAGGGTTTACTTGAATTGATGATGCTTGAAACTTTGGAGTTTGGTCACAGTTCTGGATGTTAAACTACTTTTTCTCACAACATATAGTCCTTGTTATGATGGCGGAAGCTTTCATGTAAACATCGTTAATCAAGAATACAAAGATAAAATAATTAAAGTACATATAAAGTTACCACCAGGATTTGATGAAGAAAGAAAAAATGGAAAAGTTCGTAGACTAAGAAAGTCATTATGTGGCCAAAAAGCAATCACTTTAAGAAAGTCATTAAAGTTAATATATTTTATAACTATTTTTAAATTGGTCTCTCTACTCCTATTTATATCATTAAGTGCTTTACAACAGGGAGAGTGAAACAAGAGACGGCACAAGGAGGAGGAAGGTGATCCTGAGAAAAGAGAGCCATGAGAAGGCCATGGAAAGCCTGCGACGCCACGGCCTGCACTCCTCGTCGCCGTCTATGTAATCCGATGATGATTGCTTGAAGGACAGGCGAAACCTCAACCCCTCAAGGTTAGCCAGATTTCGATTTGGCCCTCAGTTTTGCTTCACGTTTTTTAACCCATCAACAATTTTCACCTAACCCTTTTCCTTTTCGCCAATTCCAAAACAATTGCTCTCTCTCCCCACCTCTATCGTCCCACTCTATCCCCAATTGTTTTGAGTGGGTACGTCAACAGGATAAATCATAAAGGCAACCTTAGGCCTTGTTTGCCTCATCACCAAGACTATCATGAGGTTTCTGATCAACGTTGTTTTTACTGTCATAGCCCTTGTTTTTCTTCTGAGTGTCCATGCTGCTAGGGTTCAGCAAAGGGGTCCTGTCCCTCCTCCTGGCCAAAATGCATGTGGGAAAACCCCCGTTGAAGGCCCTCCTTGCAAACATCCACCTGCATCTCCTGCAAGAGCACATGCCACTGCTCCGGCTGTCAAGGCTACCATGCACAAGTGACATTTTTACAAGCCATCAGCTCCAAGTATACGTAGTTTATTGTCGTGGTTTTCATCTGAATAAACTGGTTTGCAGGTCATTTTAGCTTTAGCAACTGCATTCTATTTTTCTTCTTTTGATGAAGTTTGTGTTCAACGAATAACATGGACAAGTTCTATGCGTTTCTGTGTATTACTTTGGCTCTTGATCTGTGCTGTAACCATGTGAAGTTTGTACACTCCATGATACAAAAATAAAAAGAAGAAAATTAATTGAATCATGAACAAATTTTTGACTGTTTCTTTTCTGATGGCCATTGATCTTTTAAACGTCTAAAACTTGATAGTCCATTAATCAGTGATTTACTTTGATTGGAAAGTAGAATGTATATATATTGATACGTGTCACCACCTCCCTTTACTTGTTTTGTATAATGTTTATATTCTCTATCAGACACGTCAACATCTCTGAGAAAACGGTTTTTACCTTTTTAAGGGTAAATTTAAGATATTATCCCACTGCTAAAACATTTTGAAGACGACAATTGTTTTTCAATAATAGGTATGACCTTTGATGCATGATTTTGACTTAATCTCTTGACTTCTAATTGTTAGAGATGCTTCCAAGGAGTTGTTAGAGATGCTTCCAAGGTGCCTATCACTACAATGATCCTTTCTCTCTCTTCCCCCCTCTCTCTCTCTCTCAATTTTCCTTTTTAATTTAATGGCTCTCCCTATCAATGTTATCATACTGTTAAATTTATAGTGGGTTTGCTTTCCAATGATGCAATTATAAGTTAAAATTTTGAGGGAAGGTGTATGAGAAATAAATTAAATAGGAAAAATGGAAAAATAAAAAATAGATTTAAAATTAATTAATTATTTTTATATTTTATTTTAAACTCATTTTATTTATTTTTTTAAAGATTAAATATTTTAAATATATATAATTTTTTAAATTAATTTTAATTATATTTCATTTTTTCTTATTTTTCCTTCATAAACCCAAACATGAAAAAATAATATTTTTTTCTTTTCTTATTAATTTTCAAAACCGACATAACTTTAAATTTTGATTTTGGTTTCATCTTATAGCAAAAAAGAAAACATTCCACCCCTTGGTACCTATTACATTTAAAAATTAACATGTTAATATAACTCGGTCCTATAATTATAAGATACTAAGATCAATAAATAAAAATAAATATTTTTGGCATCTCTCAACATGCGAGTATAGAGCAGTATATGAGAGAGTGTTAAGGAGCATGATATATATAATAAATCAAATATAACCTAAATTTTTTTATTTTAACTCAATTTTATAACAAAAATGAAGACATCCTATCTTTTAGTACCTATAACATTTAAAAATTAATACTTCATTATAACTCTCGATGTTTAATAAATGATCCTCTAATTATAAGATTGATAAATAAAAATAATATTTTTTTTTTCAAAATCATTAATTTTGATAAATAAATTAATTAAATTCCTTTTGGACGTATGTAATATATCCGGACGCTAAAATTAGTCTCTAAATTTTCTCTTACTATTCTAACCATTAATCTCATGGTAAAATGGAAGGCAAAAATTAATTCTAAAATGAAGTAAAAAATTCTTGTTCTAATTATCATGGAATGACAACTAATAATTTCTTTTTATCCTAATTAATGGTGATGGTGACCCAAATTTACTACGTGTATGAAAAGGGTGAAAGAAAATGAGAAATTAGGGGTAGGTCCATCAGTGGGGTTGGAAAATAAATCCAATTTACTAATGGGGTTTTACATATACCATTTTTAGTCATGTTTGGTTTTGACCAAATATTCAGATTTCGTACAAGATTTCATCTCTGAAAAAGATGAACCATAAACCATAATTTACATATTCATCATATGTAAATAATAAACTAATCTTTTTAAAAACGTTAAATATCGTTTTAGACTATATTCTATGTATCTTACAAGATTCCACCAGTACCATTCCTTTGGTCAAAGCAGCTGTTCGTTCTGACAATTGAAAAGAAAACACGTGGGTTCAAATGATTTCTTTTGTTTCCTTCCACAATTACCTCCTCAAAGTCGTCACTCGATTTATTATAATATAGTTTTGTATCATATTTTTTTAATTTTATAAATACTAAGTGGGATGTACCATGTGGACCAGAGGAATAAGTTTTTGAAGCTACCAAACCATATATGTGCTTGGTTGTTTTTAATCGAATCAACGTGTTTTAAAATCCGGAAGTGTTATTCAACCTCGTTTCAGAACATTTGGAAAAAAATTAAAAGAGAAAGAAAATAAAAAGAAAAAGTAAACGAAAAAAAATAAATAAATAAATTTTAAATTAATAAATTATTTTTATATATTTTTTTATAAAAATTAAATGGTTTAAAAATGCAAAAATTGCTAATCAATTTTAAGTATATTCGATTTCCTTTTATATTTTTTATAAAACAATTAAATATGATAAAATTATTTTTTTTGACTTTTTTTTCTTATATTTGTCAAGAACTAAATATATCTAAAATAAATAATATTTATATAAAAGAAAATAAGTCATTAAAAATAGTTTTAAAGTTAATTTCTAACTTGATGCACGACTTTGAGCATATTTTAAATGATGTTATAGTTTCACACTACTACAAAAATAATTTATGATGTCACTATTTATGGTGTCACATTTAAAATAATGACACCATTGAGCTTAAAATTTATAAAGGTGACACATCATATAAAAAATCTTCAATTAGAGTAGTTAGATGATGTTAATTTCAGATTTATAGTGTCATTTTTTGGAAGTGACACCATATGAAATAAAAAATTTTAAATTTTATAACTCAATGGGCCCTTTTTTAAAATAGTGAGTAGGAACAATTTATGAAAAGTCCATTGTTTCCATATATACATTAACTAATATAAAAGATCTTATTGCTTAACCCTAACCATCTTTTTCTTCTCCTTCTTCTCACACCTATGGTCGGCACACCCAAAATTGATATTCTTTGCTTCGTAAAATCTCGGGTAAGTCAAAATCCCTTATCTATCATCTTCATTTTTTTTTTTATTAATGCAAAAATATTTGTTAGTACAATTGTTTTATATCTCTTGATTTAGTATATCTATGATGTGGGTTTTGTAAATGGTGTTTTTTTGTCGAGTTCCAGGGAAGTAAAAACTAGATTTAACATTCTAACATATTTTTCGTTTCATTGCTAATAAGCCCCAAAACAAATGAAAACAAGAAAAATGAATGATTTTTAAAATTTTTGTCTAATTGAGAATGAGAGATACACTAGTTTTCTTGTATGAAAATAAGAGGATTTATATATATAATAGACATAAAAATAGACTTCTTTGATATTTAATAAACAAGTGAATTTTTCTCTAAAAAAAATAAAATAAGAATTTCTCTATATAATAAAATAATTTACATATGAGATAGTTGTCAATAAGAAAGTTTTGAAAATAAATTTGGGATAAAATATTTTTAGTAAGTTTAGTTTAGATAATTCAAGAATAAAGTAGTTTATTAACTTTCCTTAAAAAATAATATTCTTCTTTCTTTTTTGAATTGATCAATTTTTTTAGAAATAAAATTGTTAGGTTCTATTCTTTGTAAATGTTTAAGAAATTCTAAAAAATTCTTTAAAAATAAAATGACCTTTCTACCACATTCCTTGTAATAAATAATTGTTTTTTATACATATTATAAACTAAAAAAAAAAAGTCTTTGTTCAGTTAACCTAAGAAGACATTCCTTTGTGTTGAGAGTCACCTAAATGGAATAAAATATTCAATATCATAGGAGAGTAAAAAGTATTGTAAAAATGATTTTGTTGAGAGAGTTATCTAAATGGAATGAGATATTGGTAGGTGAATAAAATATTATGGTGATTGTAATAGTTGACTTAGTGAGTAGAGGATAAGTGTATGCTTCTTTGTTTATTCTATAAAAACAATAATTTTAGTAGTTGAAAACATGTATGAAATGACTGAAAATATTTTCTGAAAAATAAGATAATAATAAATGGATAATAGCTCATTTCCTAAAAATCTTTTGATAAATTAAAATAACTTGTAGTTAAAATATATTCTTGTGAAAGTATTTAAAAATGAACCAATATATTAATAATTGTTATGATTAAAAAATCAATAATGTTTATGAAAAGTTCTTTGATTCTTTCTCATTCTAATTTTTCTCTTAACATTTTTCAATAAAAAAATTAGATTTTTTTTTGTCTTATATGCACAATTTTCATGCTTGTTATAATATCATATCTTATCATATTAGTAGTTGAAAACATTTTTATATTTTGTTACTAAAATTTTATTTTATATAATTGAGATGAAATTTAATGGACATTGTTATTTCACAAAATGAACTTTAAAAAATATTGAAATTAAAAAAATCCTTCCAAGAAATATACATATATATATATATATATATTAGATGTTAAAAATGATTTTTAAAAACAAAATGAATTATAAAAAAAAAATAAAAAGTGCAAATTTTAAGTAGAAAATTAGTATTTTTAAAAAAATTTAGATTTATATTTTGATTTTGTAGTTTTGATTTATTTTTTATTTTCTTGAATTGTTTTTAGTTGAGTTCAAATGTGACTACTTTGTTATAAGATTCATTAAAGAAATAATTGTTGATTTTACAGTTATTGCTTTAAAGGTTTTACTCATTTAATGAATTGTATATAATTTCATACTTCCAATTATTGTGATATTAATGTTATTCTCATTTGATTTCAGTTTGATGACCAAAAAAACATATTCTCAAGTAGAATTTGATGAAATTAGAGAAGAATGGATTACTTTTGTGTTATAACTAATCATGAATCATATTGATGTATCGTGATCATTCATGGTAAGTCCCTTAGTTGTTATATGATTGAATTTTCCATTGGTATTGTATAACATTACTTATTCTTTACGAACTATTTTTATATCAAAACGAGAAAAAGGAAAAAGAAAAAGAAAACATTAGTACTTAGATTTGTTTATTGTTTATAACATCACATTTTTATTTTCAATAAGAACTCTAAACCTCATTAAACTATGAAATGCAGGTATACACTCTTGGGAGGACAGTATGAAGAATAAAAAGAAAGAAGAAAGAGGCAACAAGATTTAGGTTTTTAGATATGACTCTTATGTCATACATTATTGGACATAAATATTACTTTATTTGGAATTGAGAATTTTGGGTTTTTGGACGCAACTCTTGTGTCATTTTATGGTTAGCCGGTTTTATGCATATGAAATGTAGGTATACATGAATGTTGGGAAATTTAACATTTCTAAATCATGTTTTAATGTGTATTCACTTTTCTTTTTTAGTTTTGGTGGATTTGATGTGTTTGATGTACTATTATTTTGTGAACATTTGATATACAAATATTATTGGATGATGTAATGTGTTACAAGTTAATTCATAAGCATAATGAAAATATAAGTTAAATATAATATGATTATTATATTTATGGACAATTTACACAGGTTGGTCTTATTTATTAATAAGCATTACAAAAATCTACAAACTAATCAACAAAAAACAATCATATCTTCCATAATCATTTACAATGATGTGACACCATAAATTAAAGGTGATACATTTAACGTGACACCATAACTCAAAGATGATGCATTTAATATGACACCTTATATATCTCATACAACTCTATATCAAATTAAGCATCACTAAAAATATATGGTGTCACTTCTGAATGTGTCACCATTTATCTGCTTTGGTGTCGCTTCAAAATATGTCACCAATTGATACCCTCTATGGTGTCAGTGGATAAGGTGACGCTATATTGTAGTGACACCCTATGTTTATAGTGACTTATTATAAATGTCACCATATATCTTTTTTCTTGTAGTGATAAGACATGATGAGAATGTAATTTTTTTTAATTATATATATGCATTTTAAGGTCATGAAAATTTATTGGGCTTAAAGCGTATAATTTCTACATGAGATGAACATATTCTTACATGCATTGAGCAGAGGATATTACTTTGGAAGCAATTTTCTGTGATTATGCTCTCTTATTTATTTGACTTCCAAAATTCAATGGAACGTTTCAAAGGTAATTTCATTCTCAGCATGTGATCCAAAAAAGAGAGAAGGAAAACGGAGAGGGAGGGTCGATTACATAGAAGACTTAAAAATGGATTCAAACCCAATTCTAAAGTTTCCCAACATAGCTCGATTAAAGATACATGGAGTCATAGGTGGCCGCTGTTTGAAATTTGACTTCCTTTTCGACTTAAAATTTGGTCTCTTCTGACTTTGCTTAAATACATGGAGTCATAGATGGATTTTAATTTCTTCTTTCATTATTTATTTATTTATTTATTTTTAATCAAGTGAGTTTTGATCAACATTGAGGTGGTATATGAGACATATGGTATGTGCTCATGTGCCTATTTCTAGAGAAAAGACCATCATTTGGAATTACAAGTACTGTTAATCGTCTCTTGGCTTGTGACTATGCAAACGTTCCATCTCCATGCATATGGGTCAATCTACCCCGGAATCTTCTTACTAGATGAAAACTCAATATATTATGAAATTGTGATCCTTGGGAACTCAGGTGTGTGTGCAATTTTAAGAAATTTTTATGGCAAGGTATATATAACTTTCCAATTGCTTCAATTTATAATTAATAATTATGTGCGGGTTTGGGTTTTGGTAGATTGCTTGAATCTTGAACCCACACCTATCCTAATATTTTTAAATTGATATTTTTCCAACCCAAGTCAAACCTTGACTTATTCAAAGTTTATTCTTCAACTCGAACCTTATGTGGGGTACAAATTGGACCGACTCAAGTTGCAATCCTATTCCCATATGCATAACATTGTCCAAATATTATTTGATTTACAAAATGTTTGATAAAACTTAATATTTTAAGCTAAATTATTTTTAATTAATTGTTAACTTAAAATTTATTATTTAATTTATACTTTAAGTATTAAAGTCATCCAATAAAGTTAACATTTTTATTGAATCATCAAATTAACGCATTATTCTTATTAATTTCAATTAATATTTACCTTTGTTAATTTACATTAATATTTACTTTCATTATTGTTAAATAATAAATTTATTTGCTAAACATTCATATTAAATGTCTTGTAGAATCATAAAATAACTACAATATATTTAGTTAAAAAGTTATATGAATCATGTGGTGGAGGCATTGACATAAAAGATATTCTCATTAGTTGTGTATATGGACAAAAGGAAATCGATTATTTAAAATAAGTTAATCATTTTGACTTAATGGTTAAAATTATTTTTACCTTTAAGTTATAACATTAAAGGGTGTTTGGTAAAACTTAATACTTATTGATTTAAGTTGAATTTAATTTGACTTTGGTACAACACTTAACATTAAAAGGTTCTTAAGAAAATCATAGTTTGAAGTTAGGTATGACCTTTGATGCATCATTTTGACTTAATCTCTTGACTTACAATTTGGATTTTTGAAAAATCGTTTTCAAAAGTTGTTTTCTAATCTTTTATAAAATAAAAGTCTATTTGAAAATCTAAAATATTCTTAATTTATTTTCTATATTTTTAAATATGTTCTGAAAATAAATTTTATTTGTACTGCGTACTTTATTCTTTAATCATATTTTTTATATTTTATAACTATTTTTAAAATAATTTCTGAAAATACTTTATTTTCTTAAAACATTGTTCTATTTTCTAATTATCGAACTTGTTTTCCAATTTTTTGTTATGAAAAATGAAAAACTATTTTTGAAAAGAATTACCAAAC
The DNA here is from genome assembly GCF_004353265.1 of Vitis riparia. Taxonomy (NCBI): domain Eukaryota; kingdom Viridiplantae; phylum Streptophyta; class Magnoliopsida; order Vitales; family Vitaceae; genus Vitis; species Vitis riparia. The sequence continues at coordinate 16,571,089 of NC_048445.1, forward strand.
ACACGTGAATCATGTTGCGTCCTAACAAGATTCTTAATTTCTTAGCAAAAAAAATAGTCCATCAATTGAATTTCTTACGTGATTTGAAGCCATTTAACTTTGTGTAAATTAAGCTTTGGGACAATCCATTGGAATAAAAAGTATAAAATCAATTTCCATACATTTTGAGGTTACATCAGTTATGAGAGTTCCTGACCACCTTTTTCTTTTCTTCAGAATTGGTCCTCCAACACATGCCCAAATAAATAAATAAATAAATAATAGAAAAAAAAAAAGAAAAAGAAGAAGCTGGTCATCTACAATAACCCAATTCCAAAGCCAAGCCTACAAGCTTCGATCTTGAGCATTGTTATCCTAAGCAACGGAAGCCACAACAACATCTATCACAAAATTGGGAAATGCAGGCGGCACAAGCCCAACACGGCCAGCTACGTTCATTTCATTTAAGGCGCACCTGCCTCCTCTCTGTCTAGGGATGTGTGTGCACGGACTGGGACCAGATGGTGGCATCGACCCGCCTGCAGGGACTGACGCAACAAACCATTTCTCTCGGCCCATTGCTCTCCGCCATGCAAAGGCCTCATTGCTTCAACTTCTCCGATACTCCAACCTGAGAAAACTAGGAAAGTAAATAGCATCATGAAGAGGATTTTCCTACAAAGTCCATCTTGCCTTCCCAAATGTCAATATGTAGGGTAACCCCTCATGCTACAATATCTTAGAGTGGCTTGGTAGCAAAATTGACTCCCGTAAGCCATTGACCTTCCTTGGATGTATGGAGCTTTAGTTTCTTTACCTCATCCACAAAGATGATTGTGTGTGGCACCCTTGTCCACCATGGCCTTGGTTAGCTTGTCATTCACATAGGCTTCTACGTACATTAACCTTATGTTGAGAGGTGTCTTAGGCACTAACTTAGTCTTAAAGCCATCTTATTTGTCTATAATGCATGTGCCTTTTTCTATATCGACATCCCTCCAAACGCCACCATAAAGTAATCATGTCAGCGGGGTAGAGGGTCGTAGTGTGTACCTTAGTGGCCTTATCAGTTAGTGTTGTCACCTCAAAATACCACTCCATGTGCCATAGTATGTTGTTTGTTGAGTTAAGCATTTTCCCTTCTGCTTTTCAGACTTTGTTTGCCTTGACAATTGATTTGTGACTGGTTCTGGGTTCACCTCTTTACATAATAAAAACCCATTCTCAGGATATGTATTAAGATCAAGCAAATCAGTTCACAGTTTTTTCCTTGTCTACAAATAAATCCTTTCCTCAACACCAGTGCTCATTTTGAGTGAGCCCATATCTTCCTCATGTTTATGAACATTTATGTCATGTTGTCACGGTAAAATCTCATAGAATGATAATACTTTATCCTTTGCAAGAATTGTAAACCTTCTCTAAAACAACCCACTTTTGGAGGATAGAATCCAGCTTTCAATCTGTTGAAAAATATATCCAAGGGACTGCCAAAAAATATATCACTACCAACAAGGAGTTCCTTCATAGTCAACCAAAAAGTCTGTTGGTCCATATCAACCTTTCATCTTCTGTTAAACACGAATTCCATGTGTCCAGAGATAATATTTCTCTTAAATCTGGTAGATCGTAAAGCTCAAATGGAATGTTGCAAAGCTGACCTTCTACCACGCCAAGCTCACACCTTTCTTCCTCAAACTCACAATCATCAGAGTCATCCTCGAAGCTTGTCCCTGAGGCTCGGTTCTCCTCCAATACCATGTTATCAACATTGGAAGAATAAGAAACCCGTCTACAATCACTACTGACCCCTGATACATGACGGCCAATCTTTTGAATGCCCATTGAAAAAGAAAGGACAACGAAGGCAATGATCTGGTTCCACAAAGTCAAATCATCAGAACAAAAATCCTGATTCCCAGAAGAAGCCTGGAGTATGAACAAATCCTTAGCCATTGTCGCAACTTATAGCAACCAATTCTGATTGTTAATAAGCAGAAACAAGTAAAAGCAAGAAACTCTATAATCTATCAGAAGATTTTGATCTGTGTAATCTAATCACAGTAAGCTCCCAATAGATGTACAAATATGATTACATCATTAAGAGCTTTGATCTTTGTCATAGCCATCCTTAGAAATGGAAGCCATGGCAGCATCCTCTGCCAGCATGTACACGGAAAAGCCATGGCAGAACACTGGACCTTCATAACAAGCATGCACACAAATACACAATTTGGCAATTTGGAAAGGGCTTCTGCTCTTGGCTCGTTGCAACGCATAAAAAAGCTGATGCATGTGAGTAGAGTCATCAATCATATTCAAACATTTGATTCAAAAAAATCTGTTCCCACCGTAGATCTATTCTGTGATCAAACTTAGTGTCCCACAAAGGAAGTAAATTAATAAGGTAAATTATTGAAGTCATGCTTTTAAATATTTCAATTTCATTCATTGTATTTTGAAGAAGCAACAATTCAGACATAAAGTGGGAAGTAGATATTTTTATTTATTTGATTTGATTTATTTTAATTTATTTTATTTTATTTTTACAATTCACATACATAATTGATTTTGAATAATTCATGCTACAAAAATAAAAAGATCGATTAAGTTTGAATCACCAACACGTTTTGCCTTGGTTGTGGTCATCATTGATCTTTAGAATATGTAAAACATCTTGACATTTATTTTACTTTTACAAGAAAATTAAAGTATTTTGAATAATTTGGATGAACAACTTTAGTAGTTTTGACAATCAAAACCTTATATTAAATAGTTTTCATTATAAGATATCATTTTGAATATATGTTAATTTTTCTTTTAGGATGATGTCAAATACTTTCTAGTTCTCTCTCTATGAGAGAAAAGAGAGGCAAGTCTATTCAACAACACCTTTTCTTTACTGTGCATGTGGTTTTGGGTTAGTATTAGAAAAAAAACTTGAAATAAATCCTTAAACATAATTACCCATGGATCTTCATATGTGGATGCATTAATTTAGAAACAAGAAGTAAAATATTCTTTTACATTACTTTAGTTTCACAAGTACAAAACCCTCCACAAGCTCACATACATGCCCTTCTAGCCTTGTACTAGAAAATTAGAATTTTTGATACAAAAGGAAAATAGGAAGACTATCTTCCAACAAATGGAAAAGAAAAAAAAAAGGTACTGAAACTATAATGCACTTCATCCTTTTATTGACACAACAATAAATCATGGCATTTTTCAACTTTCTTCAACTTCACAAATTTTATTGGTGACTTTACACCTATTGTAACATCACAATTTATTTATGAATTTACAACTTGATAACTTCACAATTCATTAAGGGCTTTATAACTTGTGTCAACACTCAAACACTCACCCAAACACTTAGCTTTGATACCACTCTGTCACATTCTAAGTTAATGACACGATCCCATCCCCTTCCTCGCCCCCTACCTTGCCCTCAAGCTATGTTGCTAAGACAAAATATTTGCATTATTGCTCAAGAATAAGGAAATTTATAACTCAACAATTACTAAAAAATAGCTAGCTAAAGAATAACTCACATTACCCACTCTCTAGCCCACTACTACTAGTTATTTGAACTAACTCAATAAGCCAAAATATCTTAAATAAATAAATTAAAATTGTTGCACATGACATAATATTTGTGGACTCCAGTCGCTCTATTACGCTAAAGGAGTGTTCCTTTCTTATTATTATTATTTTTTTAATGTTATTTATATATTTGTTTATGACAAAGCAACTTTTTATTGATCTATTAGAAAGTGATTAAAGAGATTAAATTTTGAAAGGAATAGGGCAAAAGATTTTATGAACAAGAGTTATTAACTAAATTCTTTTATTTAAAAATTCTCTAAATAGAATTCTTTAATGTGATATAGGATACATTTTTTTTGGTAGGGCACTGTTAGCCTAAATCAAGATTAATAAATGAATATAATGAGCTAATTCATTAACATATATCTAAAAGATCTATATTATGAGATCTAATTGAATTGTAAACTATTTATAATTGAAGTACCCATTTTTAACTCATGTACTTATTTAAAAATGATAAAAAAAAAAAAAATTATTCAATGATGTTTGATAAAAAAAAAAAGGTTCCTAATTCCAAAATAAAATTACTTGTCCAATTTTTATTTTTTATTTAATTAAAAACTAGTTAATTGATTAAGATGATAAGAAGTTTTTTAAAATTTATAATTAATGGAAAAACTAAATCCTTATAGTAAGCTAATTTAACTATTCTTTAAGGTTTATTCCTTTTTCATTTTTAAATTATAAATACATACAAAAGTTCGGTAGCTTATCATATATTAAACAATTAGAACTCATATGCGTTATCTGTGCTCGCGAACCTAAATGCAATATTATTCACCTATAAGATTGGAACTCATGTGTATGAAATCAAATTAATTAATTTATGAGTTATAAAACAATATATATATATATATATATATATGATAAATCCTTACTATGATAAATCTGAGCAATTATATTTTTTTTCTATGTTTTGTTTACATGAGTCCACCCCTTATATAGAAGTGGTTCACCGAGCAATAAAGAACCGGTAAAGGAAAAAGAAAATTCTAGGCTAGAAATTGGGCTAATAGAATGCGAGGAATTTACAATGAATATGACAACTAATTAGTCCTATAATCACTCTAAATTAGAAAAGGAATTACAACTCACACTAACCCTCCCCATTAAGTTGGTGCATAGATGTCTCTAATGCCCAACTTGTCTAGTGAGTTGTGGAAGCTTTTACTTGAAATAACCTTTGTAAGCATATTTGTGAGTTTATCTTTTGACATCACAAAAGGAAACTGAATGAACTTTTCTTCAAGATTCTGTTTGATAAGACTTTGATCCACCTCAATGTTGAATCAGGTTATGAGAAATTTCAGTAGTTGCCTTGTTGTCACAAAACAAATTCATTTCTATCATTGGTGTAAGCCCAATCTCGGTTAACAACTTCCTAAGCCAAAGAAGCTCACAAAGTCCCTTGGAATTCCTTTGAACTCTGCTTAGACAATAGACAATGCTACCACCTTCTACTTTTTGCTTCTCCCTATAACCAAATTACCACCAACAAAGGTTAAATACCCAAATGTCAATTTTCTATCAGTAGTTCTTGCCTAATCTATGTTTGAGTAACCATCAACATTGAGATGGTGACTCTTAGAGAACATGAGTCCTTTACCAGGGGTAAATTTTAAGTATGTGAGTATTCAAATTACCGCCCCCATATGATCTTCACTAGAATTGTGCATGAATTAGCTTATTAGGCTGACAACGTAATTGCAATATCCAGACAAGTATGAGATAAATAGATTAGTTTACCCACTAATATTTTGTATCTCTCTTTATTGGTTGGCACTCGATCTGAATGTTCCCCAAGTTTGTGATTTTGAACAATTAATGTATTAATTAGCTGACAATCAACCATTCCCACTTCAGATAATAAGTGTAATACATGATTTCATTGGGAAAGAAATATACCTTGGCTTGATTTGGCTACTTCTAGTCCCAAAAAATCATTTTAGTCCTCCTAGCTTCTTCATCTCAAATTTGGTTCCAACTATTTATGAAGTTGGGAAATTTCTTCTATGTCATCTCCTGTGATAATCATATCATCCACTTAGATTATCAAGGTAGTAATATTTCCTTGTTCATGTTAAAAAAACAAAAAGAAAAAAAAATGATTTGAGTTACTTTGTTGAAAACCATATTTTCTCATAGCCAGGCCAAAACAACTAAGCCATGCTTGAGATGACTTTTTCAGTCCATATGCTCGTTGCAACTTACATACTACTCCAATGCTTGATGATGCAATGTAATTAAGTGGAATATCCATATACACCTCCTTCTCAAGGTCTCCATGAAGAAAGACATTCTTCACGTCGAATTGGTGTAAAGGCCAATCTAAATTTGCTACTAGAAATAGTAAAACTCTAGCAATGTTTAGTTTTTCAACTGGTGATAATGTCTCTTGATAGTCTCTGTCATATGTTTGTGTATATCCCTTAGCTACAAGCCTTTCTTTGGATTGCTCAATAGACCTATCTGCCTTATGGTTAATGGAGAACATTGATTTACACCCTACTATTTTCTTTCCCTTCAGTAGTGAAACAAGATCCCATATCTTATTCTTTTGTAGCGCCTTCATTTCCTCTTAAATTGTTTAGGCCCATTTTGAATCTACTAAGGCTTCATGTACTCCACAAGGAACATGACAAGAGAACAACTTGTGCATAAAGGCTTTAAGAGGCTCAAATAGTATCTAGGTGGTTACGTGATTAACAATCAGGTACTTTGATTCTTTCTCTTCAACATTTGGTGAGTATCGAACTAGAGGTTTACCTCTATTATGCTTGAAAGGTAAGTGATAACTAGTTGGAGTATCCAAAGCATGACTAGAAGATGATACAAGGGAACTTACTTCAAGAATATTCTGTGGAGAACAATTGTTAGGTACGTGAGGGAGAGGGATTTTTTGCTAGAGGGTCCAAATTCACCTTCCTCCCCATTGTTGCCACCATTTCCATTTCTTTCATCCTTATTTTCTATGCTATTCTTCTTATGTTCTTTTATTGCTACAACCTCATTTCCTCCCCTTATTATCTTGCTAGATCTAAGTTCTTGATCAATTTCCTTAACTTCCTTAAAACCCTTCCGCTATTGTTCTTCATCCTATGTCTCCCCTTGAAGATCATAAGTGGATTCCGATGAAAAGTAAAAAAAAATTCAGCTTCCAAAAATGTGACATCTGTCATGAGCTAGGTAAATTTGGTGGTAGAATTGTAGCAACGGTAGCCCTTTTTATTTGTAGCATACCCCGAAAAAAATGCAATGATTGACACAAGGATTAAGTTTTGTTCATTGATTTTTATGCAGATGAACAAACGTAACACATCCAAATATGTGGTGGAATAAACAGTATGGACGGTAAGGTAACATGGTTAGATAAAGCCTATAATGGAGTTTGAAACTTCAATAGATTTTAGGGCATTCGATTCAATAAATGTACAACACTAACAATAGCATCATCCTAATGTTGACCAGGTAGTTTTGCTCCAATTAACAAAGCATGTGCCATTTTTAAAATATGTTTGTCCTTTTGCTCAACCATGTCATTTTGTTGTGGAGTGTGAGTATAAGAAGTTTCATGAAGAAGGTCATTTAATTAAAATAGCTTGAAATTATTGGTTGACATACCTGCTTCCATTATCTGATCGAAGAATTTGAACTTTATCCAAGAATTGATTTTGAATCATGACATAAAATGCACAAAACACACCAAATACCACATCTTGGGTAAGACCATGTGTATTCTCATGCTTCTAGCATGCTCATTTAGTGTTCTATTCAGGCACTCTACTACACCATTCTGCTGAGGTGTCTTGGGAACAATTTTTTCCAATTTAATTCCATTAGTTGCATAAAACTCTTTAAGCTTCTCATCTTTGTACTCTCCTCCGTTGTCAGATTTCAATCGCTTCACTTTCAAGCCCATCTTGTTCTCCACCATGGCTTTCCATTTTTTGAAAACATCACAAACTTTTGATTTCTTTTTCAAAAAATAAACCCATACCTTCTTAGCAGAGTTATCAATGAAGGTGACGTAGTACAATGAGCTTCTAAGAGATGAAACCAGTGATGGCCTCCACACTTTTGTGTGAATCAGCTCTAACTTCTCGGCTTTAGGTGGATTGCCAATCTTTGAAATAGCTCCAACGCATGTTTCACAAACCTCATTTAGAGAATTAATAGAAGACAACCCAAAAACCTTCTTAGGAGCAAGTAATTTTAGACTTCCAAATTTTAAATATCCAAAACATGAGTATAATAACTAAATTTTATCATCAACTATAGAGCTAAAGAAAGTCAATTATCCACAATTAACATTTAATAGAAATAAATGATTTTGTATCATATTTAGCTTTGGTATTAGTCATTTCTAATCATTGTTAATGGTATGAACACCCATATAGATCCACATATCAAACCATTTTTTTTGTAAAAGTTGCCTTATACTTAATAGATTTTGATGAAGACATGGATTAACATATAACAAATTAGAGATAAAATTTTAGGATCCTTTATTTAATTGAATGAAAATCTTACCTTTATCCTTCTCTAGTACTATTATATCATTTCCAAAATTTACCTCTAAATTAGAAGTCTTATCTAACTTGGAAATCATCTCTTCCCTACCACACATATGACTACTATAGATTGAATCCAAAAACCATGTACTTTTGTTTTCATTCTTTCCAACACTATAAGCTAATAACAAGGTCTCTAAATTTTCACTTTTACCGTTTATAGCATTAGCCTTAAAATTCCTTTCATTCGATCTCCAAGCCTTATGTTTTAACTTGCAATGACCATATTTCTTTTTAATTATAATATTATATATGAGATTTACTATTTCTTTTAGTTGAAATATTACCTCGTCCTCATTTTTAGCCTAATTTGGAATTTCCTTTTCTATTTTTTCAATTCTAACCTCTCTTACTTGATTTAGAATTATTTTGAGACTCATTTTTTCTCTTCCAAGACTTACTTGGCTTTTTAGTGCTTTTTTCACCTCAATCTAAGACCTTTCATCCAAGTGTTGTTAATGGGCTTGCAAGGAACCTATCAATTCATTTGATGTCATGGTACTATGATCATTCAATTCTTCAATTATTATTACCTTATACTCAAATCACATGGTTAAGGTTTGAATAATTTTCTACATAACTTGGAGATGTGAAACATTTTTACCATTAGATTTCATTTGATTTTAATAATTTAGTCACTAAGGAATGTGATTTCAATGCTCATTTCTAATTTTATTGACCGAAAAAATTGCATTGGACTAGTATCGGGTATAACTAAAGGTGGAGTTGTTCCCTATGAAGGGGGAAGTTTTCATGTATGCTTTGCATAATGATGATGATATACAAAGGAACTTCAAGGAAGCTCTCCTTTACTTGTGACATGTGAAAAGCTACAACCAACTCCATTTGGAAGTTGGTTGAACTTCCCCTTTTAGCTTAAGATAATTAAGAGCAAGTGGGTTCTCAAGGTCAAATGAAAGATAGATGGTTCAATAGAGAGGTATAATGCTTGACTCATGGCCAAAGATTACATTCAAAGAGAGGATGTAGACTATAAGGAAACCTTCTAATCAATAATGAGGTTTGCCTCAATTTGCCCAATTCCTTTCCCTCCTTTTGAAGTAAAAGAATGCTCCTCTATTGATAGGAAAATTTAGAGAGGATTTTACTTATTTGATATTTGACATTCTTTTTGAAATTTAAAATTTAAAATTGGAATGCTTTAATTGCAAACTTGCTCTTGATGTTGGCACATATGCCATGGAGGATGTATTTTGATATGATTTGGGTCCACTAAAATTTTGAATTTAGTCCTAAAGGTATACTATTTATATGAATAATTTCTTTTTTGCTTTAATATACTAGAGAAAGAGAAAAAAGAATTAAATAATGGAAATTAACATTTTTTTAAAAAAGGGTTAAATTATTATCCTATTGTTAAAGATAAATTAAATTATTTGAGAAATTCATCATATCCAATACTTCATCTAAATAACGACAAAATATTCATTGAGTATATTTTAGGTGATATTTCCTCAAACGTAGGGAGTCTTATAAATTCATTTTATTGATGGCAAATATAAATTATCAAATACTTATTAATTGAAATCATATCAAACCCTCTTTGGATATATATATATATATATATATATATATATATATATATATATGTATGTATGTATGTATGTATGTATGTGTGTGTGTATGTATATATGTGTAAGATTGAAAAAATTTAGGTACAAAAAGTACCAATATTGTTAAATGTATACTCTAGTAAAATAAAAATAAAAATAAAAAAAAAACTTGTCCAACTTTTATTTTTCCTTTTTGTGAATTAAAAACCACTTGATTTATTAAGATGATAAGAAGTTTCTAAAATTTTATAATTTATGGAACAACTAAATCCTAATAATAATATAACTTAACTAATATTTAGGGTTTTTTCTTCTTCTTCTTTTTTTTATTTATTTTTTATTTCAGATACATTAAAAGTTTGATATATGGCTTATTAATATATTAAAAAATTAGAACTCATATGTGTTGTCTTTGCTCGCAAACTTGAATGAAATATTATTCACCTATAAGATTAGAACTCATATGTATGAAATAAAATTAATTAATTTGTGAGATATAAAACAATATATATGACACTCCACCCAACAAAAGTTTGGCATGAAACGCAATAGAGATGGACAATATCCATTCGAGTTTGTAGATTACCATCAATAAGTATACCCAAAGTTTGTTCTAGGACTAGTACAAAGGTTTACCTCTACAGATATAGAAAATCAAAATTTTGTACAAGTCAATTTTCTTCTTCTTAATCTAAATGTCACATAGTCTTGAATTTTTGGCACAAAGGCAATAGCTAGAGATTTGCAAAAAGGTCAATCTTATAAGAAAAAAATGTAAAACGTACTCATTATTGATGTGGCATTGGACAGTGTTGGAATGGTTGTTGGAGGCAATATCCATAAGAGTAGCAGAGAAAGCATGAAATCTTGTAAGCTAAGCTTTCATTACAAGTTATATTAAATTAAGATAAGACCAAAAAAGAAAAAGTACTTGAACTCTATTATCAATTTTTTGAATTGTTCATGCATTGAGAATAGATCATTTTGATATTATATTTTCTTATAATATAAAAAATATATATTAAAACTATCACTATAAATATTTCAGGTGGGAAAATGTTATAGGATAGAGATGAACTTATGAAGACTATACGTGATGGATTGAAATGTGACGACGAGTAGTTGGAAGCATCCACTGGAGTGAGGGAACTAATCATACTTCATACTTCAGGATATAGATATAAGAAGTGTTGAGACTTGATAATTATATATAGTTTCTATCCTCTATAATATATTTGCACCAAAGAATTAATCCTTTGAGAAAACTCAATGATCTAATTTGAATTGATAGATGTCATGAAATCTCAAATCTTGAAACATAACACATTATATGAGGTATGCATTTTGGACTAATATGGTAATTAACTTTTATTCAAATGTTATTTATTTATTGCACTTCAATCTCAAAACAATCAAGTTGTATTTTAATGGGATAATCTCTAGCATAATATTTGAGGGTTCCAATCACTCTATTATACCAAAAGGAGTGTTCCTTATTTGTTTTTTATTTTTATGTTATTTATATATTTATTTATGGCAAAGCACATTTTTACTAATCTATTATTTAAATATTATGATTAGCTATTAACTTTTGAAAGGAATGGGGCAAAAGATTTTATGAATAATAGTTATTAGCTAAATTCTTTTATTTAAATATTCTCTAAATAGAATTCTTTAATTAGATATAGAATATATTTCTTTTTGGTAGGACATTGTTCACTTGAATCAAGATTAATCAATGAATATAATGAGCGATTTCATTAACATATATATAAATCTATATTATGAGATCTAATTGAGCAGTAAACAATTTATAATTGAAGTACCCATTTTTAACTCATGTACTTACATTAAAATGATTAAAAAAAATTATTCAATGTCATTTAATAAAAAAAGGTTTCAAACTCCAAAATAAAATTACTTGTCCAACTTTTTATTTTTATTTTTTGTTAATTAAAAACCACTTAATCTATTCAAATGATAGAAGTTTCTTTTTTCTTTTTTTTAATTATAAATACATAAAAAAGTTTGATAGCTTATTAATATATTAAAAAATTAGAACTCATAAGTATTATCTATGCTCACAAACCTGAATGCAATATTGTTGACCCATAAGATTGAAACTCACATTTATAAAATAAAATTAATTAATTTATGAGTTATAAAGCAATATATATGATAAATCTTTACTATGATAAATTGGAGCAAGTATATTTTTTTTCTATTTTACGTTTACAAGAGTACACCCCACATAGAAGTAGTTCACGGACCAATAGAGAACTAGTAAAGGAAAAAAGAAATTCTAGGCTAGAAATTAGGCTAACAGAAAACAATAGAGTTATAATGAATATGACAACTAATTAGTCGTATAATCACTCTAAGTTTAAAAAGAAAAAAAAAGGAATTACAACTCACGCCAACACTCCCCCTCAAGTTGGTGCATAAATGTCTAATGATCAACTTGTATAGTGAGTCGTGGAAACTTTAACTTGAAACAACCTTTGTAAGCATAACTTTGAGTTGATCTTTTAACTTGATGAAAGGAAATCAAATGATTTTTTCTTCAAGATTCTATATGATAAAATGTCCAAACACCTCAACATGTTTGGTATGATCATGTAGGAATTCTTTTGGCAATTTTTCTTTAGTTTATTTAATAAAACTTTTGAAAAATATTATTTTATTATTTTTTGTGGTAAAAAGTGTGATTTTATTACTAATTTTTTTTTAAAGGGCAAATATTTAGTTAGTGCTAGCAAATGGTATATTAATTCACTAATGGTTTATTATTATTATTATTATTATTATTATTATTATTATTATTATTATTATTATTTCATAAATTTTTAAATTTTTTTCCATGTAACCTCACTTCACAGACAGAAAAAAAAATAAATAAATAAAAAAAAAATAAGAACTATGAAAATAGCCCAAACATTATAAAGATAGCCACAAGAGCAACAAAACTCATCATCTCAAACTCGAACACTTTGGCTGTGAATAAAGGGTCGAGGGCAGTGATTACAACGAAGAAAGAGATCTTGTGTTGGAGTAGGGTCCAGCGTTGGCATGGTTCATCTTGGTGTTGGAGTTGGATTCAGATTTTGTACCTGATTGATGATCAAGAAGGCTCAGAAGAAATTGCCGAATGAGAAATTGCTGATTTCACATTCATCAATTTTTTTCTGAGTCTTGATCATCTATCAGGTACAAATTCTTTAATCCTGTGTTTGTTTTTCTTGATATCCTGGACAGGTTAATTAGCTGTGATTGACAAGTATGATCCACGACTGTTTCTTTCTCACTTTCATGGTCAAGAATCTGAAACTCAATTTCACTTGGGAGTTGTACTGTTTCTCTCTCACTTTCGCTCACTTTCTCTAGAAAATTAAATTCTAGTTTGGTAGCTTTCAAGAATCTGATAGCTTGGGTGTCGTTGATTTCACACCCAACAATTTCTTGGCCCTTTTTGTCATCAATCCGGTAAAATTCTCCTAACCCTTTTCCTTCTTCCTTTTTTTTCGTTCTTTCTTTCTGTATAGATCCATTACAAGTTCATTTGCGTTGTTTCCTCTATAAGATTCATAACTGTTTATCACTTTCTCTCAGTTTCGCTCACTTTCTCCAGAAAATTAAATTGAAGTTTGCCAGTTTTCAAGAATCTGATTACTTGGTTGTAGTTGATTTCTCCTAACCCTTTACTTTCTTTCTTTCTGTAGAGATCCAATTCAAGTTCATTTGCTTCGTTTCCTATATAAGATTCATGACTGTTTCTCTCTCACTTCCTCTCACTTTCGCTAACTTTCTTCAGAAAATTAAATTCAAGAATCTGATTGCTAGGGTATGGTTGATTTCACGTCCAGCAATTTCTTCCGAGCGTTGTTCATCATTGACTGTTAACACAAATATATTAACTAATCCTCTCTTTCTTTTGTCGGATATCTTAACACATCCTTAACTGTTTGGCTCTCTGTTTCTTGGTCAAGGACCTGAAGCTCAATTTCAGTTGGAAGTTGTTGATTTCTTTTTTCTAATCAGATTGCCTTTTCACGTGGAAGTTGTTGCTTTACAATTAGAAAAAAGAATTGATGTGTTTTTAGCTGTTTTTGTTTTTAAAAAATATTTTGATAAAGTAGAGAATACTTTATGACTTTTATGGGACCACAAGGAATAAACTGAATATGTAGGCCTTGCATTTGTTGTTTTTGTTCTTTTATTTTATATATTTTCCTTCTCATAGAAAAAATAAGAATAACACAATTGGTTGTATGTCATTCGTGTATTCTTTTTCTCCATTCACAGTTTGTACCCTGGTGGACTTCTACACTTTGTGATATATATAGAAATAAAAAAGAACAAGTTTAATGATGCATATGCTCATATATGCTTGCTGGTTGTTGGAGTACTTCCGTTTTCATTATCTTTGTTCGGCATTCATCGGTGTGTTTTGTCAAACTTTGTCAAAAAAACTAAAGTATATTGGCAAGGTTAATTATTTGTGATAATATGGATATATTCAGGGTAGCTTTTTTATTAGTTTGATAATAGAACAGAACAACTTATTTTTAGTATAAATATTATTTTCTTTAGGTGTAACTTCGCATAGCCTAAAACCATGTCTACATCATTAAGAGAAAATTTATTTGTAATTAGTAAAGAGAAAACTGCTACATAATAATATTATCAGAAACTTGATTTGTAAACACCCACCCAAAAAGGGCCCATTAAGAGACGGTGAGTCCATTTTGCATCAAAATTTAAAAAGAAATCTTTGTCTCAACAGATAAATATTTAGTATAAAAACTACATACAACTAAATGATTTTGGTAAAACAACAATAATAAAATAAATTAATAGCGGAAGCAAAGGTTGACAAGATGATATACAATTGAAAACAATTAAAATACATTAAAGAAATAGATTACATATCCTACAGGTCTAATAAAGAAAAACACAAATCTAGGTACGTAGTGATTTGTTCTCTGAAGTTGATTCTACCTCATGAATAGGCATACGAGAGTCCTTACCTAAAAAACCATTAAAATCTATTTGGTGAATGAATGGTTTAGTGGATAATTATGCTGCACTTTTGTTATGATAATTAATACAAGGTAAAAACAATTTTAAAATATATTATATATGGAATAATTTTGATGTACCAAAACTAGCATAACATAATGATAATAACATTTAAAAAATGTATAAGATACAAATAATAAAATCATAGATTTGGACATATTTATGGTCAATCCATCAGCTATACACAAGCCTAAATTTTTATGAGATATGATTTAGCAGCCCCTTATGCAATTAATATGTCACAGAAA
Organism: Vitis riparia; assembly: GCF_004353265.1. Taxonomy (NCBI): domain Eukaryota; kingdom Viridiplantae; phylum Streptophyta; class Magnoliopsida; order Vitales; family Vitaceae; genus Vitis; species Vitis riparia. The sequence goes on from NC_048445.1 coordinate 16,586,149, forward strand.
AGGCCATATATCCTGAGCATGATAGGGAATATCACTTGTACTTGTAGCACATAAATTGATTCTTCAGTGTCTAATACAGGTTAATTAAAAAATCAATAATGTAAATAAACTTTATGAATATTGCTTAATTTGGTGAAAAAAAATGTGATTATATAGTAGAACCTAACTTTCTCGTGAAAACCATAACTAAGGATATTTAATCAAGCCAAATTACATACTTTACTATTAACTAAAGCTAATGGGAATGGATTAATTTCTCATATCTGTTTTGAAAAAGCTTGTAGAGAGTATCATATATTTTCTTTGTAATTGATTTAAGATGCATGCATATGTGGAATTAAATTAACTACAGAAGAAAACTAGTCATTTGGTAATTCTAGGTATTTTCTTCCTTTATGACCTATTCAATTTCTAATCTCCCGCAGTAAAATTCTATTAGTCAAGAGTCAAAAAAAACCCTTCAACTAAGCCAAACTACCAAAAACTCTAGTCATGCCACTGGCTGCATTCATATAAATCACCGGTGATCGTTCTCCTCCATATATCTTCACATTGCCCACATAAAAATATTGCTACTGAACAGGTTCGCATGCCAGCACTCCTGTTGTCATGGCTACTGAACATAAATGAAGCTCCAGCCTCCAATATGCATAGTCATCAGCCAACATCAGAAAATCTTACGAGTCCTGAGCACATGATATGTAGGCCCTGCATTTGTTGTTTTTGTTTTTGTTTTTATATATTTTCATCATGATAAATACATTAAGGAAAAATAATAATAACACAAAAAATTGTATGTCATTCGTGTATTCTTTTTCTCTGTTCACATTTTGTACTTTTACACTTTGTGATATATTTGGAAATAAAAAGGAACTAGTTGAATGATGCATATACGCATATATGCTTGCTGGTTGTTGCTGTATTTCCATCTTCATCATCTTTGCTTGGCATTCAACCGTGTGTTTTACCAAACTTTGCTCATGCATCCAAGTTTATGGCACTTACATGCTGGAAAAGAGGAAAAAAACTAAAATATATTGGCAAGGCTAATATTTGTGATAATATGGATATATTCATGGTAGCCTTTTTATTAGTTTGATAATAAAGCAAACCAACTTATTTTTTAGTATAAATACTATTTGCTTTGGATGTAAATTTGCATACCGGAAGACCATGTCTACATCATTAAGAGAAAAGTACTATGTAATTCGCGAACAGAAAACTGCTGTATAATAATATTACTAGAAACTTGATTTGTAAAGACCCAAAAAGGGCCCACTAAGAGATGGTGAGTCCGTTTTGCATCAAAATCTAAAAAGAAATCATTGTCTCAATAGATAATTATTTAGTATAAAAAAATACATACAATTAAATGATTTTGATAAAACAATAACAACAAAATAAATTAATAGCGGAAGCAAAGATTGAGAAGATGAGACATACAAAAGAAAACATCTAAAATACATAAAGAAAATGAACTACATGTCCTACAGGTCTAATAAGGAAAAACACAAATCTAGGTTACCTAGTGACTTGTTCTTTGAAGCTAATTCTGCCTCCTCAATAGGCATATGCATGGGAGTCCTTACCTAAAAACCATCAAAATCTATTGGGTGAACAAATGGTTTAGCGGATAATTATGATACACAAGTGTTAGGATAATTGATACAAGGTAAAAACAATTTAAAAATATATTATATATGGAACAATTTTTATGTACAAAAACTAGCATAACATAATGATAATTACATTTTAAAAAATGTATGATATGTAAATAATAAAATCATAGATTTGGACATATTTAAAGTCAATCCATTAGCTATACACAAACTTATTACCATCATGGCCACCACATATCAACATGCTCTTCAGGATCTCACTATCCTTGATTATAATACCATAGAGCTCATCTCTTGATCATATGATCTAAGGGTATAAAAGAATATATTCATGTCAAAATCCCATTTTGAAACAATGATCTTACTTGAAATAAGAAAGAAAATAAAAGATGAAATACACGATAACTATTAACAAAAACTTGTTTTTTTTTTTTTTTTGTTTTTTTTATAAAGACAATTTGTGAATGTGAAATCATTTTTTAAAAAGACAATTTTCAAAAATATTATATTTTGTAATATATATATATATTAAAAATTATATTATTATTTCAAAAAAAATCCTAGATTGGTGTATTCTTTTTCTCCATTCACAGTTTGTGCCCTGGTGGACTTCTACACTTTGTGATATATATAGAAATAAAAAAGAACAAGTTGAATGATGCATATGCTCATATATGCTTGCTGGTTGTTGGAGTACTTCCATCTTCATAATCTTTGTTCGGCATTCATCCGTGTGTTTTGTCAAACTTTGCTCATGCATCCACGTTTATGACACTTATATGCTAGAGAAGAGGAAAAAAACTAAAATATATTGTTTCTCCTTTTGCAACAACCAACGAGCCCTTAGTAAGCTTCCAAATAAAAAATATCTTTGGGCCTAAATTCTTTATCTTCAAAAGTATTTGACAAATCATTGATGGTGAGAAAATCTTTCATCATGGACTTCCACATAGCCTAATTTGAATTGTTAAGTTTTATCATGGAGGTTGAGTTCCCTTTTATCTCAATCCCTTTCAAGAATAAAAGTTCCACAACCAAGCTCTGATACCACTTGTTGGGAAAATAAATGGAGAGATCTAAAGTATTAACCTGCCAAAGTTAAAAAAATTCTTTCACAAGAATAACAACCACTCAACAATAATAACCACCTCTCAAGGATAATAACAACTTAAGAAAAATCAAGAACGACAATCAATAACATTCAACCACAAAAGAGGATACCAAATATAACGTGGAAAAACCCTTTGAATAGAGGTAAAAAACCATAGAGAAAATTTCTTCTACTTCAATAAATAGGGATACAATAATTAAGTCCTCGCTTAAGGTAGGAATCCATCACCCAATGAAACATGAACATAAAGAAATTAGGGAGAAAACGTACTATAGGAATTCCCCAAAATGGTTGATGAAAGGAACCTGTAACGTCACCCTTGAGCCTTAGAACAATGCCCAGAAAAACAAATCCTGATCTTCTTTCCTTTTCTCAATCAAATGCCTTTTTCTCTTAATACCAAAGCGCTAATGCTATTTTTATATCCATATTTGGGCTTAGAAAAAACCTAAATATAAAATAGCCTAATATATGGGCTCATGGGCTAGACAAACATAGCCCAACAACTTCAAACTTTTTCAATTTTTTTTACTTAAAATTCAATACACCCTTTGCTTATATCTCTTCACTCTTTATGCATTTTTATTTCTCTTACTAAATCCTATTTAAAACCTCATATTTGTAAAGTCCTATGGATGAACCCAAAATCAATAGTTTCCTAATCATAGTCAAACTCGAAAAAGGTAATTTACCAAAACACAAACTCTATTATAAATATTGACTTTCCTAAATATAATAAATAGATAATTTAAACCAAATGCCAACAATCTCCACATTGATTAAAATTTCTCAATCTTGCATAATTAATGAGAATAAATATGTGCCAAATTCAAACTGTCATCGAACTTGATTTAAGAAATTGTCTTTGTTTTCTTTATAACTTTATTCATTTTGAAAGTATTTTCATCCTTGTGTTAATGAGTACACTTAGTGAAAAATGGAATCTCAATCATCTTGTGGCATCCATCTACTTTGACAACTTCTTTACTACTCGTAAAAGACTTTTCATAATATGACTCTACCTTCATAGCTCCACCTAAAATTATATTTTCAATCAAGTTGTATAAAATTTTTCACCTTTTTCCCTATCATAGCTATCAAAGCACTTTAATTGATATTCATAATATCATTTATTCATTTTTTTTCCAGAAAAATCATAGAGAAGAGTATCCAAAGCCTCTAAAGAAATTAAACTCTTTCTCAACTTAGCAATATGCTAAACATTACTCAACATTCTCATAATACCATCAAGCATCCTCACCTTTATGGTATCAATCTTAATGACTTTAGAACTTGAATCATTGCCCATTCAAACAATAAAATTTAAAATCTAAGAGTCAACAAAAGTTTTATCGACTATAACAAAAAGAAATCATCTTTCTTATTAAACTTTTTATCAACAATATTAGTAAAATTTGAAGTTTATTGGAATTCAAGATTTTTTCTTACTACTTGGTGTTTTGATCAATTCTTCATAATTTCTTCTTTTATGTCCCTTTCTATGGTTGTAATAACACTCCTTCTAGAACTTCATTCAATTTTTGAAACCAATGCGTGCCCCCAAAAGGAAGTTCTAAGTTATAAGAAAGACACTCCAAAGTTCATTCCACGATTAGGGGGTCTAATCTTATTTAACGCTGACCTAATTTGGAAGTGGTTTTTCAATTTTTTTTCTTTATTAAATGACTTTTACCAACTATATATTCTATGCACCTAATTTGATGACATTCGGAACTCTTACTAGTAGATAATAGCTTTCACCACCTTGTTTAATTTCGTGTGAACAAATTAATGTTAGATTAATGGTAAATCCTCCTCAAGAAAATTATGATTAAGGACAAGCAAGGCAACCCTGCAACTTAACATTAAAATCATTTTCATTTTTTTTTAATTATAATTTCTTATGTTTTAAAGGTCATAAGATGCATGCTTTAGTGTACAAGAATCAAGATTTATTCTATGATAAAGTCTATAAAATTTAAAAATAATTATAAACCCATAACAGACCCAAATAATATACACTAATATTTTGGGAATCTAAAACTATCTTAGCACGTAGTATTGAAACCCATTGATATTTTCCAAATAAAGGAATTTCTTATTCTCTTGCATTATTGTGTTTTTTCATGTATAGTATTTATACACCTATTGTAATAGATTCTTGAATGGAATATCAGTTATGTGATTTTACAATAGTCTTGAAGATTCTTCTGGTGTAGCCATTTTTTCTATTGCAGGTAAGTTGTTGTGACTTGAGGTTGTTGCAGTATGGTGAGTGTTATCACCAAATTCTTTCCTAACGCAAACAGATTTAAAATCAAGTGGAATTTTACTATTTGGTTCTATTTTCAGTGTATTAACATGTAAAATTAACAAGGGGTCAAGATCTAGCCAAGACAAAAAACCTTCAAGAAACACAGGTGGTTCAAAAATACCTAAGCTACTCTCTATTTTCAATCAATTTGTTTGAAATTTTTGTACTAGGATATTATGGTCCAAAGGATAGATAGACTTAGATGGTTAATTCTTTAAAGAATATATTCTTTTAAAAGAATTTGGGAGTCTAATATCCCCAAAAAAAATCTTAGAATTTTGAGAAATTCAAAATTGTCCAAGTATCAAGGAAAGAAAGAAAATGATTAGGAAAATAATTTTATCATGTTTGGTTTTTTTATATGAAAAATATGAAAGAGAACCACATGTAATTAAAATTGGTTAGAAATTTATATATTTTAAAATTATTTAATATTAAAATAAGTAAAATAAACTTTAAATAATGCATGTATAATAATAATTTATAAATTTTAAATTTATTTTTTATTTTCTTTCATTTATTTATTCATTTTATTTCTATCATTTTTATTTTCTTCCCATCATATTTCCTTCAAAATTGTGAAACCAATATAGCCTTGAGCTTGTGTTTAACACTTCATTCATAACTTCATTGATTTTTCAAAACTAATGCCCCCTTAAGGAAGTTCAAGTTATAAGAAAGAATCTCCAAAATGCCTAGATTAGACAGTGTACTCTTATTTAACGCTAACCTAGTTTGTAAATATTCTTAATTTTTTTTATTAAATGACTTATACCAACTAGTATGCGCACCTAATTCAATAGGGAGAAAATTAAACATGCCGACCAATGAGTGACTCCTAATAGGTTTAGCCAGCTTGCTGAATGGTGAACCCTCCTCAAGGAAATGACGATCAAGGACAACCAAGACAACTCTTCAACTTAACATCAAAACCATTTTCCTTTTCACGCGTGCACACACACACGCGCACACACACACACACATATATATATAATTTTTTATGTTCAAAAAGGTCATAAGATGCATGCCCATGTGTACAGTAATCTGGTAATTTCAGACGTAGTTTCTTCTTTAAGACCACTACTTCAATTTTCAATCTCCCAAAGCAAAACGCTATTAGTACGTCGTCAACAGTCAAAGAAACCCTTCTCACTTTGGCATTAATTTTTTTTATTAAAAAAAACGCTATTAGGTGTTCTAAGCCCCTTTCTCAATGAAGCATTTAGAGCCATATTCTCACTTTGGCTTCACAACCACTTCTTACTTAGAAGTTCATAGCGACTCTCTCAATTAAGCGTTTAGAAGCACATTCTCAATTAGGCATCTTGAGCCACTTTCTCATTTAGGCATTTAGAGCCACTTTCTCACTTAGGCGTTCAGAGCCACTTGCTCATTTAGGCATTTGGAGGCACATTCTCAGTTAGGCGTTCAGAGGCACATTCTTAGTAAGGCGTTTAGAGGCACATTCTCAATTAGGTGTTTAGAGCCACTTTCTCATCCACTTAGGCGTTCAAAGCCACTTGCATAGTTAGGCCTTCAAAACCACTTTCTCACTTTTGTTTCACAACCACTTTCTCACTTAGGCGTTCACAACCCCTTTCTTAGTTAGGCATCCAGAGTGACTTTCTCAGTTAGGCGGTCAGAACCACTTTCTCAATTAGGTGTTTAAAGCCACTTTGTCAATTAGGCATTCAAAGCGACTTTTTCAATTAGGCATTCAAATGCACATTCTTGGTTAGGTGTTCAAAGGCACTTTCTCACTTAGGCCTTTATACCCATTTTCTCACTTAGATGTTTAGAGCCACTAGCTCAATTAGGCGTTCAAAGCCACTAGTCTAGTTAGGCGTTCAAAGCCATTTTCCCATTTTGGCCTTCACAACAACTTTCTTACACAAGCATTTAGAGCCACTTTCTCAATTAGGCATTCAGACACTTTCTCACTTAGGAGCTCACAACCACTATCTCATTTAGTCGTTCACAACCACTTGCTCAATTCGGCGTTCAAAGCCAGTGACTTATTTTGGCCTTAAGAACCACTTTCTCATTTAGGCATTCATCACCACTTTCTTAGTTAGGCGTTCAGAGCCATTGTCTCAGTTAGGTGTTCAAGGCCACTTGCACACTTAGGCATTCTAAGCCACTTTCTCAATTAGGCATTTAGAGTCACCTTCTAACTTAGGCTTTCGAGGCCACTTTCTCACTTAGGCGTTCAGAGCCACTTGCTCAATTAGGCGTTCAGAGCCACTATCTCACCTTAGTGATCAAAAACACTTTCTCACTTAGGCGTTGAGAGCCACTTTCTCAGTTAGGCGTTGAGAGCCATTTTCTCACTTAGGCCTTTATAACGACTTTCTTAGTTAGATGTTTAGAGTGACTTCTCAGTTACACATTCAAGGCCACTTTCTCAACTAGGCATTCAGAGTCACTTTCTCACTTAGGAGTTAAGAGTCACTTGCTCAGTTAGGTGTTCAGAGCCATTTTCTCACTTTGGCATTCACAACCACTTTCTCACTTAGGCGTTCAGAGTGACTTTCTTAGTTAAGCGTTCTAAGCCACTTTCTCAATTAGAAGTTTAGAACAACATTCTCACTTTGTCATTCTTACCCACTTTCTCTATTAGGTGTTTAGTGTGACTTTCTCAGTTAGGAGTTTAGAGGCATATTCTCAGTTAGGCATTCATAGGCACATTCTCAGTTAGGCGTTCATAGCCACTTTCTCGCTTAGGTGTTTAGATCCACTTGTTGAGTTAGGTGTTCAAAGCAACCATCTCACTTTGGCCTTCAGCACCACTTTCTCAGTTAGGCGTACAGAGTCGCTTTCTCAGTTAGGTGTTCAAAGTGACTTTCTCAATTAGGCATTCAAGGTCACTTTCTCACTGAGGCGTTCATAGCCACTTTCTCAGTTAGGCATTTAGAGTAACTTTCTTAATTAGGTGTTCAAAGCCACTTTCTCAATTAGGTGTTTAGAGGCACATTCTCAGTTATGCGTTTAGAACCACTTTCTCACTTAGGCATTCAAAGCCATTTTCTCACTTAGGCATTTAGAGCCACTTGTTTATTTAAGCATTGAATTAATTTTTAAATCGTGAATTTAACCATTCCCATGTTTTTTTTTTTTTTTTAAAGTAACTTGTTATTATTATTATTATTATTATTTTACGTAAATGCCTTCTACCATTTCAAGTATTTAAAGTAACCTGTTTTAAAAGAAAGTTATTTTTACAAGAAAATAATAAGAGTAGTTTTATCAAAAACCCTTTTAATCGAATAACTCTATAAATAACCGAGATATTGGTTCTTTTCCATTTATCATATATGCATATTAATTTGTCCAGCTAAAAATATTTCTTTGATCATCTCCTCTTTGCTTAATCCGCCATGATCATGAGGTTTCTGGACATTGTTTTAGCTGTCACGGCACTTCGTTCTTGTTCTGAGCATCCAGCCACACAGTGCTGGTAGGGTTCTTGATGGGGAGAAAGAAGAGTGGATCAAGATAGGACTTGTCCCTTTACAGTCTCTGAATTCAGGTACTGTGCCTCCTTCTGGAAGCAGTTCATGCAGCCATATCCTGGAAAAGGGCGCTCCACCTTGCCATAACGGAATAAATTTGCAGGTCATGCCATGCCTCCCCCGGCGGTTGTCATGGCTACTGGACAGTAAACACATATAGATGAATGAAGCTCGCTCCTCCATGGGAGCCACCAAAATCAGAAATTCTTACAATTCTCTAGCACCAAAATATACTTCTAATCAATTCTAGTGAGACCATAGGAGTGAACTGATTTGCAGGTCCTGTATTTTTTCATTCTTGTGATAAAGTTTGTGTTTGTTAGAACAAGAAAGAAATAATCATTATCACTATTTACTTGTGGTACCCTTCTGAAGTTTTTTACGCTATCTACAAAGATAAATGAGAAAAAATGAATAAGATGGAAATCATATGGGCATACATATCTTTGGTAGCTGATTTACCATCTTCATCATGTTTCTTAGTTTTGCATTCATGCATGGAATAGGAAACCCCACTCAAGCGTTTCATCCAACTTCGTGGCACCTGATTATGTATACGAATTCATATACCTTTGCACAGGCAATTTGGGTTACTTCCAACATTTACGCTTGTGAATATATTTATTTATTTAACTAGCTTGTCTGTTTCTGCTAAATAAGGTTGATCAAAATTTATTGATCCTCCTCTTGGTTTCCTGTTTTTGGTGTTTTTTTTTTCCTCCTGTCATGGTTTTTAGGACCGAAATAAAGATCAATATTTTCAATACAAAGTATGATTGCATTATCAAGCACTAAACTCAGTTTACATGGCATCTTATCTAACCAGTTGAATTGGTTATTCTTTCTAAACCAAGTATATGAAATGAATTAAGGTTAGAGATAAAACATATATACTAATCATAAGGATTGGGATCTATCTTCCACATCTAACTCATCAGATGATCCATGCACAAATATGATTACATCATTAAGAGCTGTGATCTTGGTCATAGCCATCCTTAGCAAGGGAAGCCATGGCAGCATCCTCTGCCAGCATGTACGCGGAAACAGCTGGAGGTGCAGTTGCAATGTCATCAGCTATATTCTTTTCATTGAAGGTGCATCGCCCTGCCCTTTGTTCTGGGATGTGATTACAAGGACTGGGGCCGGATGGCAGCACTGGACCTTTCTGCAGAGACTGAAGCACAAGACTGTTTCTCTTCGCCCATTGCCCTCCTCCTAGTAGCCGCATTGCTTCAAGTTCTCGGAAACTCCAAGCTGAGAGAAGCGTGAAATTGAAAAGCACCACCAAGAGGACTAATTTCCTAGAAGTGAAACCCATCTTCGAAAAGAAATGAATGGATCGTTTTATATGAATAGAGAGCGGGGAAGATGTGAAGAATAAGCATCTTTGGGGTGCTTCAAAAATGGTATATGGAAAAGTATATATATATATATATATATATATATATATATATATATATATATATATATATATATATATATATATATATATATATATATCATAAATGTAGACGCTGGGCCTTCATAACAAGCATGCACACAAATACACAATTTGGAAATTTGGAAAGGGCCTATGCTCTTGGATCGTGACAATGCAGAAAAAAGCTGATGCATGTGAATAGAGTCATCAGTCATATTCAAACATTTGATTGTTGAGGAGGATGTCACGTAAAGGCTGTGAGCATCACGACCAAACCAACAAACATTCAAGCCCCAATTCACTAAAAAAATCCGTTCCCACCATAAACCCATTCTTTGATCAAACTTAGTGCCCCACAAAGGAAGTAATCCACTAATCGTCAGTCAGAAAAGTGGTATACAAACCGTGAAACTTTTTAAATGCGACAGTTTGCATGAGACCAATTCTAACTTAATTTGGAAAATATTTATTAGGAAATGATTTTGGTGGCCGTCATGCTGCTACTTTATTCGGTGGGGCAACATCATGCAAAAGTATGATGTTACAGGTTAATTAATAAGCTAAATTATTGAAGTCATGCTTTTAAATATTTCAATATCATCCATTGTATTTTGAAGAAGCAACAATTCACAGACATGAAGTGGGAAGTAGATATTTTTTATTTAATTGATTTTTATTTTTATTTTTACAAAGATCATAATTATCATTGTATTTAATAACATTAAATTTTTTAATTAATTAATTAATTAATTTTTGGGATGGCGGATGCTTACAATTAATGACCTATGAAAACTTTGTCATTGTATGTAATTCAAACCTAGTATCTTTATGACCTTCTCAATTTCTAGTCTATGCCGTGGCAAAACCCTTGTATTCAAGAGCTAAGAAAACCCTTTCAAACAAATGAAACAATGGAAAATCAAAGTTATAACATTGGGTATCCATGCTTATAAATAGAAATTAATATGATCTCCTTCACATATGCATATCATCCCAGATATCATATTAATTCCATATCTCCTAGTGTCTTAGCTTAAACCCCACCAAGATCATGAGGTCTCTCACCATTGTTTTAGCTGTCACTGCAGTTGTTTTTCTTCTGAGTGTCCAGCCACACCATGCTAGTAGGGTTCCTAATGGAGAGAAAAAAGAGTGGAAGAAGAAAAGAATTAATATTGTCTTGCAGTCTCTGCAGGCGGGCCAGTTTCTCCTTCTGCCCCAAGTCCATGCACCCGAATTCCCGGCAAAGGCCCCCCTTGCATGATAAACAAGAACTTTGCAAGCCACGCCCTGCCTCCCCCTCGGCCAAGCCCGCCTGCCACCTCTCCGGTTGTCATGGCTACTAAGCACAAATGAAGCTTCACCATGGCCACCACCAGATTTCAGAAATTCTTACTAGTCATTTGCACCAAGTATAACTGTCATATGTCATAAAATCATGGGAATAAACTGAGTTGCAGCTCATGTTTGCTTCTGTAATTTTTTCATCTTTCCGTAATGTTTGTGTATGTTTTGTACACATATATAATGAATAAAAAATAAATAACATGCATCAATTAATTGTGTGCAAGAATGTTGTGTATTATTTTCACTCTTGATGTCGTGTGACCTTGTGGATTCTGAATAATTCATGCTACAAAAATAAAAAGATCAAGTTTAAATTATGAACACATTTTTCCTTGGTTGTGGTGATCATTGATCGTTTGAATATGTAAAACCCAATAGTGTATTTTATCAAACATCGCAACATTTATTTTAAATACTTATAATTTGTCGTATAAACCTTTCAAAATTTGTGAACATGCAAGTCCATAGAGATACATACTTCGAATAATTTGGATGAACAACTTTAATAGATATAACAATTAAAACCTTATATTAAATAGTTTTCATATGTTTAATTTCTCTTTAAGGATGACGTTAAATACTTTCACTACTCTCTCTACCGGAGAGAGAGAGAGGGAGTATATTCAAGAATACCTTTTCTCTATTGTGCATATGTTATTGGGTTAGATTTAAAGAAAACAGGAAATAAATCCCTAAAAATAATTACACATGGATCTTTCATATGTGGATGCATGCATTTAATTAGAAACAAGAAATAATATATATATATATATATATATATTTAACCCAATTTGATTTCACAAGTGCAAAACTCCAAGCTCACATGCATGTCCTTCTAGTCTTGTGCTAGAAAATTAGAACTCTTGAAAGACAAAGGGAAAATAGGAAGACTATCTTCCAACAAATGAAAAAAAGTGTTGAAATTATGATGCACTTTCATCCTTTTATTGACATAATGATAAATCATGACATTTTTCAAAATTTTGTAACTTTAAAAATTTTATTGATGACTTTATACCTATTATAAGATCATAATTTATTTGTGAATTTACAATTTGATAACTTGATAATTCACTAGTGACTTTATAACTTCTATTTGTAACCTTGCAAGTTATTGTGACTTTACAACTTTTATAACCTTACAATTCATTGTAACTTCGCAACTTTTGTAACATTACAATTCATTAGTGTCTTTACCTTTCTTTGTGGCATTGCATTAATTCATTGTATATTTACAACCTTTTCTAACTTTACAATTCATTAGAATATGTCAACTTCTAAAGTAAATGTCTATAATTAATAAACTCATTCATATGTTATGAACAATTCATATTTCAATAAGTTAATAATCCGAGGTGAGGACATGTAGCATGGGACCTTCGTGGGATCTCTACATCTCTAGTATGTTTATTCCAAATGAACTTGTCAATTACAATCATATTTAAAACAAATTACAATTTCACCCAAAAAAAAAAGAGAGATAGATTAGTAAGTTCCCCACTTACACATTAATTCTTCCACTAACTAATATTCCTTACAAGTTTTGAAGTCGGATCAAGATACCTGTCATTCCCTAAACTTATAAGTGTGTCACCTCTTATAATTGGACCTTTTAGAGAAACCAATTTAGAAAAGCTTAATATATGACATACTAAATAGATATATACACTAAAAAAAATTCTTTCTAAATTTTATAAGTGACACAATCTTAAATATTCTTTCCTACTATAGAAGCAATGGGTCCTTTATCAAATATCCACTAGTTTTTATATATTATTTATAAAACCCAACAGATCCGTATATAATCCATTATTAGACATCGACAGTTGATAATATCAAAGCTATACAAAATCAAGTACAAAACTTAGCAACATCCTTAAGTCTAAGGATTTTATGTAATATTAAACCAAATAAATAATAAGAGGTCCAAAAATTGTCTTGTAATGGTACAGTTTTTTTGATTATCACATTATAATCACCCATGAAATTTATTAAGAGCCCCTCAACTTTAGTGAATAAGATCCATCACTCTATCATATATAGGAGTACAATTCATGACAGCTTTTAATAAGCATGTTATCCATTACAAGCTTATAAGTTGTAAACATGTTTTAAGATTATAAAGAAATTAGAAATCATATCTCATTGTTTATAATCTCTATTATCAAGATGATTTTTATACAATATAATTTAAGGATAAATATCATCAATTGTGACATATATAATTTGTAACCATGAAATGCATGAAAAATTTATTGTCTATTGGCTTTAAAGATACGCAATTCATTCATTCAACCTAATAGAGTTGTGGGTCATCTCGTTTTTTGATACAACTGTGAGGCCTAGACCAACCCAGATTTACAATAAATATAAGTCTCTTGGTTATCCGATTTTTGGGAATATCAAAATTTTATCTTAAAGGCGTGATTTTTAAAAGCAGATTGTTCTAGGCATTGAATTAGGGCAAACTCACATGAATCGTCGATTGAATTGTCTAAACTGGTGGACCAATAAGTTTTTTAGGAATCATACTGGTCTTTTTAGTTGAAAACCTATCTTTTTCCTTGGGTATGGGCCCACCTATGTCCACCTTTGTGGTTTGTTCCATCCCATCTTACATGGCTAACATGACTAGATCCCACTAGAAGGGGATGCAAATGACAACTACTAGACTAGTTCTCTTTTTTGTTTATTGTGTCCTCAAATTATTTTGTTGGAAAGTATCCCAAATTCTAATATAGATTCCTTTTTGTAAAGATTATTATATAGAATATTTTTAAAATTGACTTCTTATTATAATATTAGATTTCCTTATAGAATAAGAAAAGTTATTAAGAATATCTCTATATATATTATAGGTCATGAGAAGAAAAGGTTATGAAATGGAGATGGACTCGTAAAGACTATATGAGGTGGATAGAGATGTGAGGAACAATGAAAAGCATTCAGAGGAGCGAGGAGCCTATGGTTCAAGGTTTTATATAAGAAGTGGGGAAACATGAGATATTTCGTGAAACCAATAGTGTATCTGTTTACATTTTCTGTAATATTCTCTATAATGTAGTGTAATACTTTTCTCTCATCTATGAATTGGGTGTGGTTGGTCGAACCACATTAAAACCCTGTGTATCTTTGTGTTTTTGAACTAACATTGTTTGCATTAGAGCTTCCGCTGACACGACAAACTGGTATTAGCTAGAGCTCACAATGACGATTTCTAGAAGAGTAAAAGATAACAAAACACACAAGAGTATGACAAGGAATTTTAATTGAAGGTAAAGTCGATTGTTATTTCATCAAATGTGATACAAAAAGTGTCATGGAAAGATGGAAGATTGATTTAATGGAATTTGAGCCAAGACGGAGATTGTTAAAAAATGTTTCAAATTTTTAATTAGTATAGATTCCTTTTTGTATAAAACATTGTATAGAATATTTCCTAAATTGATTTTTTATTGTAATATTAGATTTCCTAATAGAATAAGGAAAAGAATATCTCTATAAATATTCTAGGTTATAAGGGGAAAAAGTTATAGATGGAGATGGGCCTGTAAAGATTATACATGATGGATAGGGATGAGAGAAAGAATGGGAGACACTCAATGGAGCGAGAGGGCTCGTAGTTCAAGGTGTAAATACATGCTCTCACTACAAGAAAAAAGGTCATCGTTGACATATATTATCTTAAGGTGATATGTGTCAATATTACCTATTTAAATGAACAACTATGACATATAAAACTTGTTTAAACCAATAATGACATATATAAAATTTGTTGAATTCTTTCATGACTTATATAATAGAATCTTGACAGATAATTTATAAGTCAATGTATAGTTAGTATGTTCATATGTCAAGGTACTTAAATAAAAGCAATAATGATAATAATTTGTTTGATATGTGTATATCTAATTTACTTACTAAGTATTATAAATTGAAGTGACAACAATCAATTTTGATTAAGGAAGTCAATGTTTATTTAATAATTTTTTTTAAGTAATGTTAATATAAGTTTTCATTTTTTTTATCAAATTGATTAAATTTTTTTTAGTCTATATCAATAGCAATGAAATAAATTTTTATAAATCATTTTTTATTCACTAATTTTAGTGAAATAAAATTTTCTACATTATGGTTTTTTTTATAACTAGATATAAATAAAATCAATACTAATAAACTATTTTTTTTATTCATTGATGTTAATGGATTTTTTTTTTTTTTTGGAGTTTGTATTAATATAATCTTTTTTTCATAAACTATTTTTCATTATTTTTAAATTAGTAATTAACTTGTATTTGATTTAAAAATAATTAATAAATTTGTGTAAGCTTGAAAATTAAGATATTTGAAATTTTGATTTATAAATTGTCGGGCATAATATTAGGTTTCAAAATTTTATTTTTTAAGTTAACTCATACAAATTTAGACATTAGGAAAGAAGAAAATTAATTATGGTAAATTGACATTATAAAAG
Source organism: Vitis riparia (assembly GCF_004353265.1). Lineage (NCBI taxonomy): Eukaryota > Viridiplantae > Streptophyta > Magnoliopsida > Vitales > Vitaceae > Vitis > Vitis riparia. Next base: position 16,601,949 of record NC_048445.1, read on the forward strand.
TTATAAATATATTCCATAAATTGATTCTCATAAAGTTAACTAATAGAATAAGAACTTAAATTTTGGTGTGATAAGATTAATGTTGGTGAAATCTGGACCGTTTATTTTTTAATCTCATCTCTACCATTCATTTCAAAGAACCCTAAGAGATCACATTTTTCTCTCCCACTTCTCTGCCACCGCCACTCTCCCTTCCTTCTCTATTTTTCTTCTTTCCTCCTTCCTATTTCTTTCCCGTTCTCTCTCCATACCCATGCCACTTACCCATCTCCCTTTCTCCATTTTTTTTCCTTTCTCACTCTTTCACCTTCCCATCTTCACCATGCCTTCCCTCGTCGTCATCGCCGGCTGGACCAACCACAATCGGTTACGCCAACCACAGTCGGCTGCACACCATTTCCACGATCCTACTACGGCGACCCCTTCTGCCACCATTCTCATCGCCCACCGTTGACAGCCACTTGTCGCCGCCCATATTAGCTCCACAACACCTTCTCTTCATGCACCACCTATGGTCGTCATTATCTATTCAAACGATGGGTTTGTGGATAGGGAGTCTCTTTCTCGGCAGTGATAACACAGCGATCAACACGAGAGGTGATTTTCTTGCTACCCAAACAGTCTGATTTATTTCTTCCATCTTTGACTTTCACGCATCTAAGTCTTTTCCTATTTCCCCACCTCAATAGAAAGTCGGGTTCCAAACCTCTACACCATTTCTGATTATTCCAACAAAAATGACACCACATTAACAACACCCATCTCGATTTTCTCAAGAAAATGCTAGAAAATATAAAGGTAAAAAAAAAATACTACAAACTCCAAGAAAACGTTCTTCCAATCACCTCAAGATCAAAGAAAATCCTTCAAAAATATCTATAATTACTCTGCTTTTCAACAAATAAACAATGACCCATCAGCGAAATCTCAAACAAAAATAAGTGAATGAAGCTCCAAAGATTAGAAAAAGAACTACAAGGAAAAGAGTCCATTACATAGTAGCAAAAATGTAGAAAAATAAGCAAATTTTCTGGAAAAAAAAAACCCATTTTCCCTAGAAAATAAGACAACCCCAGGTCAGTTTTTCCAACTTTTTGCCTCTGCAAGATGTGTTTGGATGCCAAGAAAAAAAAATCGGCACTCTTGTTTCATCTTCTCCAAGGCCTCTCACCCAAAATCTTTCCCTCTTCTCTTTCTGTTCAACCTATTTTTCTTGCTCTTTTATTTGTATTGAATTAAATAATGGATGTAAAATAAATAAAAAAAATTATAATTGTTTAAAAAACTGATGGCTGTCAAATGTGAAATGTAGGGTCAGATAAGGTTCCTCCTATGTAGCTCAATGGGTTAAAGGTCCAAGGGTTTTGGATATATTCCTATTTCGTTTTATGCTAGTAAAGGCTGATGTTTTGTTTTCTTTAAATTGATTTCTTTGTTGATCCATAATATTTGGATGTGTTAATCAATAATTATGAGTAGATTTCCTTCAAATTTTATCTCTACTATTTCCTTTGCAGTTGTATATCGATATCATTGGACTTTTAATGCAATCTAAAGAAACAGAACTGTATATTTGGGCACACAAAAACAATTTGCATAATGTGACATGGTTTTCTCCTTAATATGGTTAACTTTTAATTTACTTATTTATGCACTTGAATTTTTACTTGGGCTCCTTTAGTTTGGTTCTTTCTCTTTGTTTTTTTTTCTTTTTTTTAGGGCTGAATTTTAATGTTCTAAATCATGATTGTTTGAAACTCTTTCTTTTGTTAAATGTTGATATGCTATTTGGTTGATAAGCAATAAATCAACCCTCACAAAATTTTAATTCTTCAATTCATAGTCACAAGCCAACTAAAATTATTTATGTAGTCCTTAATTACCACTGTAATGGTATGAAGTATTTTCTTGTTGCTTATATGGGGTCTCTTCATTTAATTTATGCCATGAAATTTTTTGTTTTAATGAGCACAATTACATTAGGATGAACATTATATTGGGTGCCAATGCAACTTTTTATATTTTGTTATTAGTTGCTTTATTAGTTTTAGTTTTTGCTCGGATTAAGAGTTCTTTAATAATTGATAATTGGGTGGTTTGTCTCAGCTTTAATTGTTGTTAAGTTTTGAATTTGATGAACTCATGCATTAGCTGCCTATGAGAGGAACATCTAGACAACATTTTCATACTCATGCATAGTTGTCTATCTATGGAATATTTGACATTGTATTTTAAGAAGGCATGATAGATATAAATAATATAATTTGCTATTTGTCATTCTTAGTTTACATAGCTTTAAATGGAAATCTACACATTATTTCTATGAACCTTATAGATGTATTCTCACACAACTTTGTGTCAAATATGTTTTCAATTTCACATTAGTTGAAAAAGAATAGCAGCATATTGCATAACTTTTTCCCATTTATGAAATGTGCTTGATTTTCTCTTTAATTTTGGAGATTTTCCATTTCTTAGACCTTTTTTGTTTATTTAATTAATTTATTTCTTTTAAAAATTTATAGATTTAATCTCTCAACTAGATAGCTTGTGCATTTATTAGTTCTTGAAATAAAGACAAAATTTGCACACATAAGATCTATTATCTTATTAGAATTGAAGGAAAATATCCTTGATTTTTTATTTTGTTAAGTTTAGATGCATTTGGTGCTTGAAATTAATAGTTAGTGTGGTTTCTATGAATTTGAATTTAGATATTTCATTATTTATGATTGAGATTATTAAAATTTATGCTCAATTTTAATTTTAACGATTTCTTAGATAATGTGAGTTTTTATCTATTTAGAAGCCAAAATAACATGAAAGATATATTTGAAACTTTTGTTTTCTCTTTTCCTTTTTGCATTCCTTTTAGAAATTTAAAAGAAGTATAATTTTATAGTTATTTAGGTCCATTATATAAAAACACAATAATTAAACTTAGAATTCAATCTTAAAAATATTTCATTGTAGTTAGATATCTAATTTCTCAATTTGAGCTTTTATTTTTGTTAACATCATTTGTTTTTTCTATCATAGGTTTGAGATAGAGGTGCTGGCAATTTTGGGGTCTTTCTAGAGGGCAATGCTTGAAGATTAATGCTAGAGATACGGTATCTACAAATTGCATATATGTTTGATGTATTCTTGCAATTGAAAGTACTTTATAATTTGAAAATTGTTATTTTGATACTCTGATATGATGGTCAAACCCACTTTTATGGTAAAGGTCATTGAGAATATGGAATGATACTTCATTTGGTAAGTATAGAAAAAGTATCACTAATCAGGTGGTGTCATGTATACATAAGTCTCATTATTTGTAACATAGTTTCATTTGTTTGTATCTTTATCCTTTGGTCTCATTTACTTGTACCATCATTCAATGGACTATAAAGAATTTTTGGATGAGGTACTAAACACTCTTATGATAGTCAAATAAACTTTTATAGTAAGGATCATCAATAGTACAAAATGATACTTTTTTGTTAGATATCAAAATGGCACCATGAATTAGGCATAGTCATATATACATATATAAGTCTCATTTTTTGTAATATAGTCTTATTTGTTTGCACCCTTATAGTTAAGTCTCATTTACTTGTTCCCTGATTTAGCAGTTTAAATTTCATCATACATATTCAATGGTCCAAATGTGAACTTCGATAGGTATTAATGGAATACCTTAGCATTTTCTTTACAATAATTATCTTTTGCTCAGAAGATGATGAATTATACTTAATATTTTGCTTTGATGAGCTGTCATTGATTTTAGTAGCTCTTGGGATCTCTTTGGTTTGTTGAATGCTCAACACTTGTTAGTTCGATTTATCAATTTGGCCTTTTGAGACTTTGATGCGTGCTTCATTAAGCATTTAGCGTGGCATGCACATTATCTTAATTAAAAAATATGTAGACAATATAATAGTTGAGAATAAAAAAGTTAAAAAAATAAGGAAAAATTTAATAATTATAATTAGATGAGTTCAACAAAATAATAAAAATAAAATAAAATCTATAACATTTGAAGTTATTTTCAATTAATTATAATAATTTTAAAAATTGAAAAAATCTTAAAATATTACCATGCCCACCTATTTTTATGGGCAATACCAATTTTTTATAATTGGGATAACAAGTGAATTATTAATTTTAAAAAAATCAATTTAACGTCCTTACTAGTTACTAATTATGGAGACATTTTTCCTTGATTGATAAGGAAATCTCTGAAAAATGTAGAGATTATTTTGTTTTTTTTTCCTTCCATTTTTATAGCTTCGAGTTGTGGAGACCTAATTCCAACTTATCTTATGATTTGGTTATGTAAGGCCAATTATTTTCTAGTCGGAACCTAGTTATTATTGAAATGCATGTACACTACTGACTCATATATCTTAGAGTTGTAGCAGCCATGTACTTGCGTATGATACTTTCAACCATGACCTTGAGGGTGAACAATAGGTGTATTTTAAGTATGGAGATGACTCAGCAAATTAATTTTATCATTCCCAATTAACACTTCCCAATCTTCGGCTACATACTTTCACATGGAAACTCTTTGAAACCACCTTTTTAGAACAATCTTAACTTCTTGATGCCTAATTAAGAACAATATTGGATTTTACTCCAACAAATATAGAATCAGAAAAAGAGATGAGTACAAAATTGAATGAACTCTTTTAATAGAAAATTTTTCACTGTCACTCAATGTTATGCTCTTAGTCATAAGATTTTCCACAACCTAAACACTCAATTTGAAAATTAATTACAGGCTCAAGGAGGATAGCAGGATAAACAGAAGAAAGGCATTATATGCATTTTTTTAACATTTTCTCAAGAGATTTGAACAGAAGAAAACAAGATCATAAACAAGCGTTGTGGTGGTCTGGAAATGGTGGTATGTACATGCGTATACATCCCCAGATGATGCCCCATTTTTAAATTAAAGACATCGTGTCTTAGGTCTTGATAGTGGGAAGGTTGGTACATGTGAGTGGAATCATCTTCAAAAAGTTGATCAATTCTTAATTAGGAGTATATGTTACCAGAAAAAGTAGAATTCTAGGTTTTGTTAGAAGGATTTGTATCCCCTTAAAAGTTGAGAGGAATCCATTGAAGTATTGGAGGTACTACATCACATATGTGGATCGAAGTATAGGTGCTAAATAGTAAGTCTTTAGAGTAAAACGATCATGTAAATTTGTGTACTTAATTTAATCTCAAATAGTGAATTTGTAAATTAGAGGTCTTAAGCCCCATGGTTTTTTATCACCATAATTAATTTGAGAGTTTTCCACATAAAAAATTACTATGTATCTTGATATTTGATTACTTTGAGTATATATCATGTATCTTGATATTCATCATTGGTGCATAAATTAACAATTTATTATTTTGAACTTTACTGATAATTTAACATGCATGTTAGTAGACCTAGTTTTATTAGCTATGAATTTCACCCTCGGTTAAGGTATATACAAGGTCCAAAGTATTGGCTGAGACAAGTACAACTCAGCCAAGTCGTATCCGCCTTGGGCAAGCCCCCTATGAAATTGATATTTGAGTTTGACTTGAAGATGGTGTGAATCGATTCAAAATGAGAAGTAACTTAGAACTTGAGTTGAGGAGAATCAATCACAAATGGTTTTAATTTCATTCACCTATTTGTAAAGAAAGAAAAAAAAAAGGTTTGACTGAGAAGAAGATGATGGGGAGGATGGTTTTATCCTCATTCATCTAATTGGAAAAAAAAAGGGTTTGAACAAGAAGAAGAGGATGTGGAGGATGGTTTTATTCCCATTCATAAAGAAAGAAAAAAAAAAAAGGTTTGAAAGAGAAGAAGAGGACAATGAGGATGAAGAAATGGGTCTTGGGTAATAAGCTAATGGATTTATCCATGGGTGATAGGGTATTTATAAAATGGGAAATGAATATAGTGGTATTTATATCATGGGTAATGAATATAATGAAATAAATAGAATTGTAAATATAAATTATAAAGTATAAATTATAAAAATTTAATTTAATTATATTTTAAATAAATTACTAATTGTAAATATAATGAAATGAATATATTTTAATTCAAAGACAGTTTCTCCTTTATGACCATTCAATTTCTAGTCACCTCGTGGCAAAACCTTATAGTCAAGAATCGAACCCTTCAAACAAATCAAATAATGAAAAGTCCAAGTGATACCATTGGATATGCATGCAAAAGTCTTAACAATATTTCTTAGGATCAGCTGGTAGGACAGAAAATATAGAACAAGTCGAACTACAACATTCCTCTATCCGGCCAAGTCCGCTCCGCATGCCTCAAAACTTAACCTGTCATTAGAAAGGGTATAAAATTAAGACCGACCAGATAGTGAAATTCTACGGTTGGTCTAAATGTTTCTAAATGTTACTAAATATTATTTATTTTCTCCAACTATGCTGTCATGTTACGCTCCAGAAATTGTAGTGTAGTGCATCATTCTAGGCAAAACCAGGACTGATGGCGAATGAATTAAGAGGACAAGTGCACATAGAAGTACATACTTTTACGATTCTTTTTCTGTAGAGCGAACAACCGGAGGTGGGGGTCAATAGGAAGACCAATCGCGTCATAGCTTGGATCATATAAACCATTTCTAACTTGCCTGAAACTGTTAAATTAGCTGAGAAAACAATTCTATCTTGATACAATAGTGAAAAGTTAGTGAAGACATTAATTTGAATGCATCGATCATGCAAACCTTGAGCTGTTCTGTGCGTCGTTTCCTTGAATTGGAGAAATGATATTGGCCTGCGGGGGACTTGATGCAGGTGGAGCTTCTTCCTGCCTAGCCATCTTCTGCATTTTATAAAGAGTAGACTACTAATACCACAACACAAATGTTCTGACCATTTAGAAGAAAACAAAGACAAAATTAAGTTGCATTGGGAGAAGTTGGTACACTGGGACGCTCAGGAAATAGCTGTAATTCAATTGGGGTCCTGGCACGGGCGCGACGTTGTGGTGGATCTCTTTGCTGAAGCCAATTTGGAAAAAAAAAAAAATTAATATTAGTTTTGAAGAAAACAAAAGGCCGGATAATTTTGCTCTAAATAAATGTTAGATATAATTGATTTCAGCCTTGGATAAATTGAAATGCTGCTTTGGATGAATTTTCAGCTTCTTTACATCATGGCCTTCAACAATGGATCCCAATTCATCAGCACAAATCTGAAAACCTGCAGCTTTGATTTCCTCAGGTACAACATAGTCGCTGACAGGTACACCTGCAAATATCCCAAGAGGAATCAATTTGGAGAACCTTTTAAGTTTTAACATAATAAATGTTAGATATAATTGATTTCAGAAGAAGCTCACCTTGGATAAATAGAAATGCTGCTTTGGAAACCAATACCGCAATTCTCAATTTCTCCTACATATGAATGCAGAAAAGAGTTAGTCACTTAACAATACAGAGAACAAATTCTCATAGTTATGGTAAAAGAGATATTATGTGCTGGGAAAGTCTTCTTCACTGAAGTTGAGAATTAAAAAGTTCATTGGAAAAACAACTTGGGCAAATAAAAGTACTGAGCAATAAATCCAGGAATGACGGGAGAAAGTAAGAACTGGAATCAAAGCTTTGGTAGTTTTTAATTCTCAAAAGATTTTGGTAGTTTTTAATGATCTTGAAAGAGGCATGATAAACTTGACCACTTTTATCAAAATATTTTGGTAACTTCCTAGTGCCCAAGATAATCTTGAATCTTCATCTCAACTCAATGAAACCTAATCCTCGCTATTTCCGTTTCCGTTCAGCTGAACCTTTGCATCCTTCTACTTCACAATTATTATTAAAAAAAAATGGAGTGGAGAAGGTTGTGGGATTGGGTGAAAAAATTGCTTGTAGAAGCGTTTTAAGGCTCTCACGCGGCCCACAATATCTAAACGATTAGGAGGATGTTACAAACTGGGAGCGGATGTTACTAAGGGTTTGAGAAAGGAACGAGATTTAAAACCCATAAAGGCCCATATTCAAGTTCCAGATCAAGTCCAATATTTAGGTTTCCAATACGAGAGCTTATTTACAAATAAAAGGCAAATGTAATGAATTAGAGAGGAGACCTGAATGGTGCGGCGCATAGCAGCCGGCTCGACACGCTTGGAGAGGTTGGCACTGAAGCGGAACCTTCGCTTGGGGTTCTTGACATCCGACGAATGCTTTGGCTTCACTCCTGAGAAGTTCTCGTCCAAATAGCTTTCCATCACTAGCTCTTGTAATCGCTTTTGTAACTTGTTTCTCTACCTCCACAACCACACTCCTCCCTCATTTAAATACCCTTCCCCCCGTCCCAAACGAAACCACCAAGAAAATTCTCTAAAGCCTCCTACCTCCTAACTGCGCTTTACATTCCCAAAAACTACCACAGCAAAAAGCAGAAAATGATGTGGTATGGTGATTGCCACTTGTCAAAGTTGTTTTTTTTTTAATAATAATAATGATGAGTTCATTTTTCTTGTCAAAGTAAAAAAAAAAAAAAAGTGGTAGTTGGTGATAGGTGAGAGAAGGGGTTTAGGGTAAGTTTGGAATGTTGATTATTTTTACTATTTGAGTGAATATTTTGAAGGTTATTTTCCTCAAAATACAAATCCTTTGAAAATTAGAAGTCAAAGTTCTAAAAAATGTTATTTTTTTAGATGGGGCATGATTACATAATCCCCCATTATGTTATCAATGGCTATTTAGTAGGTTATTTGTAACTTTCTAAACTAGTTACCTTGTGCACCTCATTCAAATACCCTTCCCCCCGTCCAAACGAAACCACCAAGAAGAAAATTCTTTGGCAGAAACCCCCACCGCGTCACCCGCTCGATCTTATTGTAATATACGAGTACAACAAATTTACCGCTCAGATCCGAAACAGACGAAATTATGAGGAAGACGAAGAAGACGATCCGCTCTTCTAGTTCTTTGGCAAATGGAACCGATTGCCCGAGTCAATTCCGGCATAACGCTTACTTGACTAGTTGGTAGGAATGGCAACGGGGCGGGTTCGGGACGGGTCGCCCCTATCCCAACCCCGCCCCGTTTAGCAAAACAAATTCCCATCCCCGTCCCACTTTAAAAAATAAACGGGGCGGGGCGGGGCGGGGCGGGTATGGGAAATTCCCATACCCGCCCCGCCCCGCCCCGTTTAGCTTTTTTTTTTTTTTTTTTTTTTTTTTTTACTTTAAAAAATTTTAATTACATTAAATAAATATATTTTATAAATAATAAAATTATTATATTTTTTATAACTTATTTTATTAAAAAAATTTATTATTATCTATATATTAAAAATATTAAAATTAAATTTTAAATTAAATTAATTTTAAAATTAAATTAAATTAAATTTTAAAATTAATTTTATATGTAAACGGGGCGGGGTGGGGCAATACCCGAACCCGCCCCGGGTTTTAAAAAAAATTCCCAAACCCGTCCCAAACCCGTTTAATAAATTTTAACCCCGTCCCATTAGGGGCGGGGCGGGGCGGGTACCCGAAAAACCCGCCCCGTTGCCATCCCTACTAGTTGGTATTTCAAATTTGCTCTAGTGGTGGCCCCACGCGGTTACACGCTTGTAAGACCTACATTTATTTATTGACGATGTCTTTATAACAAAAATATACTTTTATATTTTAACTAAATTATTATTAGTAATTTAGGCCAAGTAATTGTTTTAAAAATAGTTTTTATTTTCAGAAATAAAAACATAAAAACATGTTTAATAATTAAAAAATATTTTTTGTTTTTTATTTTTAAAAATAAAAAATAAATATTTTTAAATAACATCTTTTAATTATTTTTATTTATTTTCTAAAAATTATTTAAAAAATAATTATATAAATACATAAAATAATTAAAAATAAAACACCACACATAAAATTTATTTTTATTCTATAAAAAATAAAAAATAATTTTCAACCTTCATTTTTTTTTTTTTTTTAATGTTTAGTGTGAGTATTATAGATCGTTGCTTGCATTGAAATGAAATCATATGGGTAGATGGTGTGCCATACCAAAAGTTGACCTCAGGTTATGCTTTCTTGTCCTTGTGATTATGACCAATGATGGGTTTCCCATCACTTGTTACAACATTAATTTCATAATGTATTTGACAATAATTCAGAAAGTATTCTCGTTCTTTCTAATTTCAAGAACACTAAAAACATTTTGAAATTTTATAAGGGGCTGCTAAAACTTATTGAAGGAATCCGCGTTAACAAATGATGTTGGTCTAGTCTATGTATTTTACAGTAGGGTTTGAGCTGACATGTATTTTACAGCCAGTGAAGATGTTGCCAATGAAGTGGGGTATGCCATGAGTAGATTGGAGATAGATTCTGATGACAACACTGAAAGACTCAATAAAGAATCGAATCATTTAGATCATGAATGTCTGAGTCAGATTATTCCTGGAAAGCGGGACTCACCTGTTTCGACGGTTAACATACGATTTTAGTCTTATATACATATAAGATTCTAAACAATAAACATGGCCATTTATAGTTTGTTTGTATTAATATATTATTAATATGATAATATGCTAAGATCTACTTGGACTGTACTTTTATACTTTTAATTTATACAAAAAACTTAGTATAAAAAGGTGAAATTTTGTTCAAAGTAATGTAAAGCTCCTAGCAAGATTCAACCCTTCTCTAATTTATTCCTAAATAATGTGAATAAAGATGTAAGAATTCTTTGAAAAATGAAAACATTGAGCCAAAATGAAAAGAAAACAAGAAAAATATAAGAATATGAAAAAATAAAAAATATCTAAAGTTAATAAATTATTTTTATATATTTTTTAATTTAGTTTATGCGTATATTTTGTTTTTAATTATATCATTAAAAATAAAAAAATTAATTTACAAATATATAAATTTTAATTATATTTCTTCTATATTTTAATTTTAATAGATATAACTATTATACTAGATAATTTAAAAATATAACTATTCCAAAACCTATTATACTAGATATCTAGATATAAATTTTAATTATATTTTAAAATATATAAAAATAAAATATGAGATTTAAAATTTTTATTCTAAAATTAAAGGTGAAAATGTAACAATCAAAGGTATTGATTTTTCATTTTTTTTTAATAGATAGAAAATAAAAGCTCTTCACCTAAAAGTCAAAGTTGAACACCTAAGTTTTATTATTGTTCTACCTCCATTTAACGTGTAATTTGGACAAATTAATCATACTGCACTAAACCTAACCTAATATTTAAATGAGTTTGAATAATTATTTTTAATACTATGATTGGACGATTAAATTTTTTTTAGAACCAAAACTCAATTTAAGCTGGATTTGGTTAAAGTTTTGAGTAACTCGAACTTAACTTAACCTTGATTTATTATTTTGATAATATTTATAGTTTATATGATTTTATAAAATAATATTCAATTTATTTTTTAATTTTTAAAGAAAAAAATATCAAATTATAGTTATATCATATAGTTTTTCATCGTTTTTTAATAATATTTTATAATTTTTTTCTTTTTCAAAAGAATGATACACATACCAAAATATGAAAATATATCAGAGAGTCGCTTGCATTCATAAGATCAACATTACTTGAATAAGAAAATAAAGTGTACATTTCATTGTCAGCGACTAAACAATTGTACAAACTGTGGATTGATTGATACGTTCAATCAGTCACACGTGCAATCCACGTGGGGGCATTATAATAATACAAACATTATAAGAGACTTTCAACCCTAAAAATCACAAACCAAGTGAGACCAAAACCATATACTAATCATTTTTTATTTTTTATGCATTGACTCATCATGAAAATGACTCATCATGATGGGTATATGGTTTTGATAAATATCGACTCTTTATTGCTTCTAATACAAGGCCTTAAAAACGTTTGGAAATTAATTATCTAAAAGGTTTTTAAAAACGGTTTTAAATTATTTTTAGTAATAAAATTCAATTTACGAACTTAAATATGAAAAATGCTTCATCAAAACTGATGTCATCTCAAACTTTATTAAGGAATCGATAAAAATATCCAAACTATTTTTTTTTGGAAAAAATTGAAAAAGAGTTTAATATAAATATTAAAGAGTTTCCATTTTTAAAATAATTCATTTTTTTTTAATTCTTATAATTTTTTTTTTATATTTAGTAAAAATTGTTACATGATTTTAGCTTTAACTTTAACTTTTAGTTGGTGTTTGATAAACCAATTTAATAACTTAATTTAAATCATTAATTAAATTAAGTATATTTGATAAAATAATTTAATTGTATGACTTAAAATAAAAAATAATTTTAAGCAATAATTAACTTATTTTTAAGTCCATATTCTTGTTTTATCTTTTTACCCCTGTTTATTATAATTATCTCCACGATCTTCCTTGTCACTCCATCACTTCCAATGTTACTTAATCTTCTTTGTCTTAATTATAATTTACAATGATAAGTATGTCAATTTGATAATTTAAAATATATTTTAAATTAATTTTATCAAATAACTTTAATATTTAAAGTAATAAGTTTTAAGTTAACAATTTAAGTATAATTTAACTTAAAGTCAATTTAAATCATTAAGTAATAAGTATTAAGTTTCACCAAATACTTAAAGAAGAAAATAAAAAGCTAGTAAGAGAGGCTTAAGGAGAAGAAAGAAATTTAAAATTTTGGTTAAAAAGATAGATATATATATATATTAAATAAAAAAAAATTGATAAAAAAAAGGTGGTCATTTTACTGGGGAACCGGACTTACAAATATAAAGCTAAAAGGAATTGAAGAGAGCTGGTTGGGTTCTTGGTTCGTGGTTTTGTGGCATGGGCTTTGAGCCCAGAGGGTCCTTCAAAATAATGGTTAGATAGATGGGCTTTTAGGACCCAATGTTGGGCCCATTATTGTTACAAAACCTTTAACTTGGGTCTACAATTTTGAAAATTGTAAACAACCTGCTATTATATATATAATTGTGACTTTTGCTATTCCCAGAGAGAGAGAGAGAGAGAGAGAGAGACTTTTGCTATTCCTAGAGACTTGCTATTATACATATAATTGTGAACGACCACATAGTTATTCATAGAGACTTTTGCTATTCCTCTTAAAGATTAAATATTGTATTTAATTTTGATTTTGTCTACTCCTATAGATAGGAGACCTAGATCAATGAAAACCATGTTTTTTTGAGTTACAAAACTCTTTCACATTCACTACAACCAATGTGATATTTAGTTGACAAATTTTTTTGTTTAAGACTGAAATTTCATCACCAATTATAAGTCTTGTGATATGAAATGGAGATTTTGTAATAAAATACTTTACCATTAAGTTTTGGTACAAAGTTACTTTTTGTAACTAAAGAAGTGACATAAAAATTTGATCGGAAATTTTTTGATGACAAAATACATATATTTGTGATAGAAATATTTGTCAGTAATTTTTAATTTCCAATGATAAATAATTTTTGTAACAAAATGATCAACTATTTTATATAAAATATATATACTTACCGGGTACAATTAGGATATTATTGCATTATGGAAAAAATAAAATTAGAAATTAGAAATCACTTATTCTTTTGTGAAAAATTACTTTATCATCAAAATATGTATATTGGGAATAGTAGTTAGTGACAAAAATTAGTATCACTTTTACAATTAGGATAAAATAATATCATCAAAATATTATTGCATCTCTGCACTAAGCGCATTTGTTCTTCATGTTCTCCCCACAAACATCAGTTTGTTTTGAAACTTTGCATTCATAATTTAACACTTCTTTGTCTCCTCATAATCATCAATTAACGTCTTACTTTGTCTTAAAACTCTAACCCTAAACACAAATCCACTACAATTTGAGTAATTTCAATTCTATATAGTCGAATCTAAGCTCTACTTTGATAAGATTTACATTCTCGTTTTTTCTTTTCTTTTTTCTAAATATTATTTCTACATAATCATAAGTCATAAGTCATAAGTCAACTTTCTTTACCATCGAAGAATAAATGAAGAAAAAAACATAATCAAAAGGGAAAAAAAATGAGATGAAAATAAAAGAAAATTTGTGCTATGATAGAAACAAAAATAAAAGGGGTATTTTTATCCAAAATGAGTTATCTTTCAAGTTTTGAAAAGAACCAGTTATTTCCACAAATATGGTAATCATTCGGACAGTTTTTTATTACTACTATATATTTTTTAAATAAAAAATGTATCCAAGGAACACTTATTTTTTTACATTTATATAAACAATTAATAATTTGAACATATATAAGTTTTTAATTATATATATTAACCAATTAATTCCTTTTACATTTTCATTTTATTGAAGAATTAAAATAATTTAAAAAGTGTCATACTTTACTAAATATTTTTAAAAATTATTGTATCCTTTTCAATGGTATGATTTATGAGACCAAATGCCCAGTTAGAAATGTGAACTACACAAACACACGAACCATATAAAAGTGTTACTATTTGAAAATATTTTAATTGTGACAAATTATTTGCTAGTGTATATATATATATGATAAAAAAATCTATTATGTTATAAGATTTTTTGTTATTAAATATTTTTTGATAAAAATAAACATCACAAATTATTAGACCACACAAATTTATAAAAATACACACATAAAAAATTAATCATAAAAAAGTAATTAATTAAATAAAAGTAATATTAAAGATTTATATATATTTTATGATGAATAAATATCATCACAATAACATTTGTTATTTTGCATTGATAAAGGATATGACTTAGAAAATTTAAAAATTGATTTTTTTATTTTTGATATATTGTTTTATTCAACATTTAAAAAATAATAATAATATCTGTATGCAAATAAGAATTAATAATTCAAGATTTATGTTTCTAGTACTACATTTATGCTTTAAACATTTAACCCCATTTGAAATTAATAAAAATACTGTAAAAAACAAATTCTAAGTAAATCAATATTTGAGTTTCCAATTTTAGTTAAAAAATGAAAGCTTTTAGTGAAATTTTTAATTAAAAAAAAAAGGTGTGGACCCCGCATTTCGGCTCATGCGTTTCCCACTCGGTGGCGAGCTCGATTTTAAATTTGAAAAAATGATTTTTATTCATTAAAAGCTGACTTGGAGTCGCCACTTATTTTTGTTTTATTTTTAAAGGGTAAACAAAATAAGAAATAAAACCCTAAGTGTGACTCCTTGTTTTGGAAAAAGGTGGTCTGTGAAAAACCGGATCGGGTTCGGGGGTCAGGTTACTTATCGGGAAGGTACGGTATGGACCGTAGCACCCCTTTAAGTCCCTAAAGTCGGGTCTCTACTAATAAAGTGAAACTGACATGACAATCAATAAGGAAAATCAATGAATACTCAGAGCGAATCATACACATACGAGAATCAAAACATGCAATGAGAATGACTAGGATGCGAGTGGATGTATACCTAGGTCACGAACGATCAACGCGCTATCATAAGAGGGGTTAGTACACAATTAAAAAATAATTTCAAGCATATCATATAACAAAATAAAATCAATCATGCATGACAATTAAATCAATTAATCAATCAATCAATTATAAAAAAACATGTATGTGGGGCCCCCACCAAAACCTGTTTATTTTTGCATGAATTAATTCCGTAGATTCCATCACTCGGAATTACAAAATTTAATTCATGCTTATTTTAAAACATTTTGTTAAAAAATAGAGGCAGTGTGAAAATGGCTTGCCAGAAAGAAAGTGGCAACCAATTTTTATTAAAAATGTGATTTTTAGGACCTATAACCCTAAGGATGGGAATTTGAAAAAAGTAAAATTATTTAAAATGTATAGAGATTGGAAAACTATTTAAAAGCTTGAATTTGAAAAAGATGTAAGAAATAGGAGTATAAGATTATTTATAAAAAACTAACAAGGATGAAACAGAGGGAAGGGGACACGTGGCTGAACGGTGGCTCATACTGAAGGTGTTCATGCGTGGCCTGGTAGGAATGGGGCCCAGAGATGTATTTAGTATTGCGCCCTCACTGGTTCTAGTTCCACCTACGACACAGGTCTGTGACACTTCGGACAAGGCTTCATATGAACTGTGATCCAATTGACTGTTTTTGATTCATTTCGGTACTTCTTGGTTCAAAAACTCCCGTATCAAACAGGAACAAGGCGAGTGTGTCTTTGATAAGCAACTGAAGCCAAACTGTACACCGCATGAATATTCTTCCTCACAAAATTCATCATCCTCAACCCGGATTGTTTCCTCAATGACAGTCACTTTCTGAGGAGAATTTGCATTTGCATTTGCGTTTTCTGCTTCCAGTTTACTTGATATTGGCTTGCTACTGGCTCATTCTTGTCCACAGTTTTGGAGCGTTCACATGCAGGATAATCATAAACAAAAGTCATCATGAGAGCTCTTGAAAGAAAAGACCCCATCATTTTGAATTCTTAAACACGTAGAAATGGAAACGACTTCAGATGCTTTTCTTTGATCTACATGGTCATTAAGAGATGAAAATCCTGAAAAGATTGCAGTCTGCTTCAGCTCTGACACCAACTTCAGTAGTGAGTCAGCTGCTTGAACCATTCTGGCTGCACGCGTCTCCATCATGAAAGCGTCCTGTGAATTTCTGACTGGTGGTTCATTCACCCGAGCAACGTTAACCAAGAAAGCGAAGTGATCAACCACCTTAGCGATGCCGGTTGCAACTCTCTGCAACAAAGCTTTTCTGTTTCTGAGCCGCCACCGCTGCCGCCGCTGCTGCCACTGCCGAACCCGCTGGAGCCACCACCAGCGATGCCGCCTGGACTCCCATGAAGCCACCACTACAATGAGGAAGGACTTTTGGGACCTTCATTCCCAGCATGTAGATTTGCAGTTCGCGTCGGCCTGATTATCATGCAATAGAGTTCCTTCACAGAGGATGCAAGTAATGGTGTGAAGGCGAGGAACTAGCCAAAGCTAGCGGCACGCGCGCCAAGGTGGCCATGCATGCGGATTCTGATGCCGAGTAACAAAAAATTTTCCCCACACATGCCAGGATGTGTTTGTTCTTTCTATCAAGTGTTATTCTTACCAACCCGAAATCAGAACTTCAGTTATAAAGCCATTTTCAAACAAGATGCTGCTGGGTTTTAAATCTCAATGCATAACACGATGACCTGAGTCCTTAGGCAAATACAACACCATGAGCTCCTTCGCGAAATATAGGCTTTCTACGCTTTAAAGTCCGGCAATATTCTTCTCAATGAAGACTACGTACCATTTCTCACAGGCTACTCCTTTTATTCGTTGGTCAACGCGACCCAAGCATCCCAAGCCATGTTCGCATGCAGGGTTCAAAACCAACATGTTTTCCCCCCAAGCGTGACATCTACTGTCTGGGAATCGTCATTCTTGAAATCATTACTAGGAAACTCTCCTCCCAGCATTTCAGCAACGGCAAGGGAGGAATTGACGTTGTCTAGTGGGTCAAATCTGCCATTGAAGAGAACAGAGAGACGAAACTGACAAACCCAGGGATAGCAGGTGAAGCTTCAGAAAGGAAGGTACAACGGCTTCTCCAGATCGTCTCTGAATACACTAAAAAATAACCCTGGAGATGCTCTTTCAAAGTTCTTGCCCTCCAAAATATCATAAGAAATGTTTCTCTCCTCAAGCGCGGGTCAAAACGTCGAACCAATAGTCCAAAGAAAATCCAGAAGCGGGAGCCAAAACAGGGATATAGATTGAGATACCGGAAATGGAGGAGGAAACAAAACAAGGTGTAGTGTACCCATGGCAGAGTAAACAGAGTGAGCCGAACATTAAGTGGGATCCCCTTTCATATTGAGAATCCAGGGGTTCTCAGACTAGTAGTGCATCAGGAGAGTTTAAAACCAATATCAAAATGAGAGTAAACCATATTCAAATAAACAAATACGAGAAGAGAGTAATGTAGCATCACATTCATACCCAAACAATCAACCAATGATCAGAAGAAAAACAAAGACGATTAGAGAAGATATAAGATAGAAGGAAAACAGGGGGTGAGTAAGAAGAGTTCAAGAAGTTGTCCCAAACGTACCAGAAGATACTCTTTCCCAAGTTCTTGCCCTCCAAAGCGAAAGAGATACCCCTCCTCAAGTTCCAGGACCTCCTCTTCTTTTCTTCAACTCCCAAAAAAACCTCTTTGTAACCCTCTACCAATATCTCCCAACCCAGAAGCTCTCTCAAAATATCTCTCTCTCACAGCTCTCTCAAAATATCATCCTCTTTGCCCCAAAACAGCAGCCAAAAGCACTACCCTCCTCTAGCTTACTGCTCCTAACTCCTAAAAAAAAAACTCTCTCCTCTGTTTTTCCTACCTTCTCTTTCAGAAAGAAAACTCCTCTCCTCCGTCGCAGCTTCCTCCTCCAGCTAACAGAATCCCCTCCTCTCGCTCCCTGCCAGAATCCCTGCACGCCCCTCCTCTCGCTCCCTGCCAGAATCCCTGCACGCCTACCCTCACTAACGGCCTGCAGCCTTTGCATAACAGACCCGCTCCTCAGAATATTCCCTTGACAGGTGTCGCTCCCTGATTGCATCTCCCACCCACTACTCTGATTCCCAGTGGCCATCCACGAGTTGACAAGTGGCTCATTGAGAGGCCTCCACCTGGTAAGAATGAGTTGCTGGGATATGACAAAAACCGAGCCTCATATGGGGGTCTACAAAAGGTTTGCCCAATAAAAAAAATTTGAAAAATTAATTTTTGGCAAACAAAATTCATTATTTTTTCTCAAATTTGGCCTATTGCCTATATTTAGTGAAATATGAAGACCACTAACTCTAAATAAAAGGACACACTTGAAGTTTTTCAATCCAAATGGCACTAAAGGCTTTCAAATGAGAAAATTTACTTATAAATATTATAAGAGGTTCTTTAATTGGTACCTCAAGTTCTAAAATTATGGGCTGACCCTTTTATATTTTATTAAAAAAGATAAGTTAAAATAGGGTTTTGCATCAGATGGAACAATTTGAGCTAGCTTAAATTCTTAGATTATTAATTCAAGCAATTGGGATTCCAATTAATTGGTCAGCTATTCAATCCTTTTGGGCATGGCAACTTGGATACCAAGAAAAATGGTACTCATTTACTCATTACCACATAGCATCAAACATATCTCATTTTACACATTGCCACATATCTCATTCATCCTAAAACATTCGGCTAGAGAAGCAAATGACTATTAAGTTTCAAATTTTATTCAATTGCTATTACATTACATCACATTGAGAGATTCTCAGTAACAGAGAGAGGCATCAGCCATGAGCCATGAGCCATGAGCCATGAGCCTTGTCCTTGAACCATTATGGCTGAGGAGGATCAGGAACTGGCAGCAAAAATTTGCCTACGTTGACAGTAGGGTGGCTTTGGCTCTGCTTAAGCTGCATGTGAGATATTGAGCTAGAGATTAGAGCTTGCCAACACATAAAACAGATAATTCAGACCAACAAGGGTATGGTATTTCTTACGACTCTCCAGCCAGCAGGTTCCCGGCAGATTAAACAGAAGACAGGGGTCATCGTCAAATTAGTCACCTGATGTGCACCTCTAATCCCTTCATAAGTTATTTGTCCATTTTTAGGACGGACAGGAAACATGGCAGGACTGCATCCACATATATAGATTATGATTATTCTATCTGTAACAAAGCACAGTGAGAAACCTAGCTACTAGCAAGTAAACATACATGTTATCAGCCACATAATATCTAGCTTCGGGATCACTGTCTTGGACAACAACACCCTACAAGGAGAAATCTGAAACATAAAACAAGTGCCTTCATTGCAAATCATTAATTACTGATATATATATATATACATATATGGGGAGAGACATACCCGAACATTTTGGCTGCGAATAAAACGTTGAGAGCAGTGGTTACAGCTGATCCATGTTGGAGTTGGGTCGGGATTTTGTGCTGCCATGGTTACTTCTGGAACTTTCACTCTCCCTAACCCACGCTGCCAGAATTAAGTTTAAGATCAAGAACGATGAAAAAAGATTAAAAGAAAGCAACAAATTCAAAGTGAAATTTAGTTTTAGATTCTTGACCAAGAAACTGGGATTTTCATACCTGATTGATGATCATCGAGCCTGAAAACAAGTTGCTGAATGTGAAATCAACGACACCCAAGTTATCAGATTCTTGAGAACTAGCAGACTTGAATTGAATTTTCTGGAGAAAGTGATACAGGTATGAATCTTGTACGGATCTCTCCAGAAAGAAAGAAAGAAAGAAACAAAGAAAGAAAAGGGTGAAGAGAATATTACTAAATCATGTCAAGTTTAATCTTATTTATGATTAGGAGAATTTTAAAACATATAAAAATCCTAGTAAAAGCACAAATAGATTTTGTTACTTTCATTTTTTTAGTTTAGATACGACATTAATTAATTATTATACATTTTATACTAGCCATATTAATTACGGGGTAATGTGAAAAAAATGATAATATATTCATATTTTTACCATTTTAAGGTTATTTTAAACTATTTCTAAATAACCAAATAGTTCATTAATTTTGTTAAACATAAATACATCTATAGTGAGTAGCAATCTCAAATGTTATATCTTTGAAGCTAAGTTCCTATTTTCTCTTAAAGTTTTAGAATTCAAATCATAGTTTTAATTCAAAAAAATCTATTACAAAGCCTAAGTTCAAGCAATTGAAGCAAGAAAGGTAAAAAATAAGTATGGATTTGTTCAAATGAAGCAAAAAAATCTCTTAAGTGCTAAGATTAAAAATGGACTTCACTGGATGGCATCACCTTATTTTTATGCAGCATACAATTTCATTTCTTTTAGATTTAATTTTAATGGCTATTGAAAGGGTAGGGTAGCAGAGTAGCAGGGTGATGGAGAGCAGGGAACTGTGGTCCCGACTCTTGACTCCTGACTCTTCTCAACTACTACAGTCCTAGTCAGCACATGTGCCTCCAAGAAATCCGCTATATCCCACGCATTTGCAGCACCCATGAGCATGACAATCGGTCTGTAACTGTTACGTGGTGTCCGTGTTCTAAATGGCCCCTTTTAGCCATTAAAATACATTTTTTGAGTCATTTGTTCAAATGACCATTTTTCTTTCATACTTTGTTTTATAATTTTTTTTATTAAAAAAAACTTTTTTTTTTAATTTGAGATTTCAATACAAATTTAAAATAAATGGTTAATTTGGACCATAATTTCAAAATATACCTAAACTGCTAAAGGGCCGTTTTGACCAAAAATTATGTTACATGTCTTTAGTGGAGTGCTTAATGAATTTTGGATGAAAATAGCCCATATCAAGAAACAAATATTATCTTTAAACTCTTTCTCAAACTTGCACTCAAATTAGTCTTGACTTTGGGCCTATGAGTATTATGAGTTTTTTTTTTTAATTGGGTTAGAATCATAATTTAGACTTTTAGACCACCTCTCAAACTTAGTTTCAAAACAGGTGTTTTCTTGTTAAGATATATAAAGTTCAGTTATTATTCTGATAATAAGAGTGTTTTAAATTGAAGTATTTTTAAAATTTTATATATATAATTTGGTTATCCTATTTTATGTAAAAAGAAAAATATAGGAGATGGAGACATTTTGAATTTTCTTGTATTATCTTTTCATAATTCTACGGCATGGTAACTCTTATTAAATAGTGAATCATTATAAATTTTGTATATTATTATACTTAAATTTTTTGTATTGATTTATTGTCGTTTTCAAAAAAATAGGATTAAGGTGTTTTAATCATTACCATTTATCACACCTATAAATTACCAAATTTTATTTTGATTAGATCGAAATCAAATTTTAAAATGAAATTTATTAACTTGTAAAAGAATGACATTTAAAAAGATGATTTCATTTCAAATAAAAAATAAAGGCATCCATGAGGTTCTTAAGCTTGAAAACATGGCCCAGATGATATTATTTGAAGAAAAAAAAAGAAAATAAAAAAAGGGCATTTTGCTCAAAATTGGTGTTTCATTTTATAGGCAAAAATCATTCGAGGGCGCGGAGAATCAGATCGTAAAGATGCCGGTTTGATTCCTTTTTGGGTAGTTGGCAGAGCATGCGGCTTCAATTGTAAGTCAAAAACCACGTGAGGAAAGTCCAGTCGCCAACGGTAAAACATTAAGATTTTGAAAAAGAATAGGAAGAAAAGAGAAATGGGAAAAAAATCATGGAAATTTCATTTGGGTTGTCTTCCATTAAGGTCGTGTTCTAAAATTAATTATTTTTATCTTTAATTAAAAAAATTTAAATAAAATTTATAAATATAAAAATCAATGATATTACAATAATAATTACTTATACTTATCTCCTACCGGAGGATGAATTTTAGGTAAGTAAAATTTAAAAGGCGATAAACAGTGTTATACTACAACAGTAGAACTAAACCCTGAAGACGAAAGCTATGAGCCTATGAAATGATAATCACGGGGCGGCCCTAAAATCAAATCCCTATTTCTTAATCGGACGGCTGTTATTAACCCAAGCTTCCCTACAAATACCCCAAGGTTCCCGTCGTGTGAAACCTTCTAAGCTCTCTCTATTTCCTTCAGATTCCGAAAGCAGATCTAAGCTCAACATGGTCACCATCCAGTTCGTGAAGGCGAGGCAGATCTTCGACAGCCGTGGCAATCCTACCGTCGAGGTTTGATTTCCAAAGATCGATCATCACTTTCGATGCTTTCTGCGTTTCTAACAGATCGATCATCACTTTCGACGATCTCTATGTCACCTTCGATCTGTGACAAGCTACCAAGTAGATCTGTTTATGTAGTTGGTAGCTTTGATTTGAAGCTGTGTTTGTGAATGAAATGTGGATTCAGCTGTAGAACTGTCAAAAATTATTATTTATTATCGTTAATATAAGATTTATCCCAGCTGAATCAGTTACCTTCAGTCAGCGGAACAAGTTTAATTGAGTCATTCACTGGGTTTAATATCTATTCAAATCGTATTAAATCGTTTTTTTTAACGATTTATAAGGTTATTTCCAAATATCATTTTAGGCGTTGTATTTGTATTTATTGTGATTAATTTGGAACCATGTGATTGAAAAAAACCACTTGATTTATTTCCAAATATCTTATAATACTTGTCCAACTTTTATTTTTCTTTTTTTGTGAATTAAAAACCACTTGATTTATTAAGATGATAAGAATTTTTTTAAAATTTATAATTTACGGAAAAACCAAATCCTTATAACAAGATAACTTAACTAATCTTTAGGGTTTTTTCGTTTTTTAAATTCTGATACATAAAAAAGTTTGATATATAGTTTATTAATATATTAAAAAATTAGAACTCATATGTGTTGTCTTTGCTCGCAAACCTGAATGGGATATTATTCACCTATAAGATTAGAACTCATATGTATGAAATAAAATTAATTTATTTGTGAGATATAAAGCAAAATATATGATACTCCACCCAACAAAAATTTGACATGAAATGCAATAGAGATGGACAATATCCACTTGAGTTTTTAGATTACCACCAATTAAGTATACCCAAAATTTGTTTTAGGACTAGTCCAAAGGTCACATTACCTCTACATATATAGACAATCAAAATTTATACAAGCCAATTTTCTTCTTCTTAATCTAAATGTTATATAGTCTTGAATTTTTGGCATAAAGCCCATAGCTAGAGATTTGCAAAAAGGTCAATCTTACAAGTAAAAAAGTAAAACTTACTCATTATTGATGTGACATTGAATGGTGTTGGAATGGCTATTGGAAGTAAAAAAGTAAAACTTACTCATTATTGATGTGACATTGAATGGTGTTGGAATGGCTATTGGAGGCAACATCTATAAGAGTAGCAAAGAAAGCATGAAATCTTGCAAGCTAAGATTTCATTACAAGTTATACATAAATTAATATAAGACCATAAAAGAAAAAGTACTTGAACTCTACTATCAATTTTTTGAATTGTTCATGCATTGAGAATTGATCATTTTGATATTATATTTTCTTATAATATAAAAAAATTATTAAAATTATCTTTATAAATATTTCAGGTGGGAAAATGTTGTAGGATAGAGATGATGAACTTATGAAGACTATATGTGATGGATAGAAATGTGACGACGAGTAGTTGGAAACATCTAGTGGAATGAGGGAACTAATAAAACTTCATACTTTAAGATATAGATATAAGAAGTGTTGAAACATAAGATGTTTCAAGACTTAATAATTATATGTAGTTTCTATCCTCTATAACCAAGGAATTAATCCTTTGAGAAAGCTCAATGATCTAATTTGAATTAATAGATGTCATGAAATCTCAAATCTTGAAACGTAACACATTATATGAGGTATGCATTTTGGATTAATATGGTAATTAACTTTTATTCAAATGTTATTTATTTATTGCAGTTCAATCTCAAAACAATCAAGTTGTTTTTTAATGGGATAATCTCTAGCATAATATTTGAGGGCTCCATTCACTCTATTATACCAAAAGGAGTGTTCCTTCCTTATTATTATTATTATTATTATTATTATTATTATTATGTTATTTATATATTTATTTATGGCAAAGAAAATTTTTACTAATCTATTAGAAAGTGATTAGAGATTAACTTTTGGAAGGAATGGGGCAAAAGATTTTATGAATAATAGTTATTAGCCAAATTCTTTTATTTAAATATTCTCTAAATAGAATACTTTAATGAGATATAGAATACATTTCTTTTTGGTAAGATATTGTTAGCTTGAATCAAGATTAATCAATGAATATAATGAGGGATTTCATTAACATATATATGAGATCTAATTGAACTGTAAACAATTTATAATTGAAGTACCAATTTTTAACTCATGTACTTATATTAAAATGATTAAAAAAATTTATTCAAGGATGTTTAATAAAAAAAAGGCTCCACACTCCAAAATAAAATTACTTGTCCAACTTTTTATTTTTCTTTTTTTGTTAATTAAAAACCACTTAATTTATTAAGATGATCAGAAGTTTTTAAAAATTTATAATTTATGAAAAAAAAAACTAAATCCTTATAATAAGCTAACTTAATTAATCTTTAGGGGTTTTTCTCTTTTCCTTTTTTTAATTATAAATACATAAAAAAGTTTGATAGCCTATTAATGTATTAAAAAATTAGAACTCATATGTATTTTATGTATGAAATAAAATTAATTAATTTATAAGTTATAAGCAATATATATGATAAATATTTGCTATGATAAATCAGAGCAAGTATATTTTTGTTCGATTTCCCGTTTACAAGAGTACACCCCATAGAGAAATCAGGCTAACAGAATACAAGAGATTTATAATGACTACGACAACTAATTAGTCCTATAATCACTTAATAAAAAAAAAAGGCTCCACACTCCAAAATAAAATTACTTGTCCAACTTTTTATTTTTCCTTTTTTGTTAATTAAAAACCACTTAATTTATTAAGATGATTAGAAGTTTTTAAAAATTTATAATTTATGAAAAGAAAAAAAAAAACTAAATCCTTATAATAAGCTAACTTAATTAATCTTTAGGGGTTTTTCTCTTTTCCTTTTTTTAATTATAAATACATAAAAAAGTTTGATAGCCTATTAATATATTAAAAAATTAGAACTCATATATATTTTATGTATGAAATAAAATTAATTAATTTATGAGTTATAAAGCAATATATATGATAAATCTTTACTATGATAAATCGGAGCAAGTATATTTTTGTTCGATTTCTCGTTTACAAGAGTACACCCTATAGAGAAATCAGGCTAACATAATAGAAGGGATTTATAATGACTATGGCAACTAATTAGTCCTACAATCACTCGAAGTTAAAAAAGGAATTACAACTCATGCCAATGGCCCCTCAAGTTGGTGTATAAATGTCTCTAATGATCAACCTATCTAGTGAGCCGTGGAAGCTTTTAATTGAAACGGCCTTTGTAATAAGCATATCTCTGAGTTGATCTTCTAACCTAATGAAAGGAAATTGAATGACTTTTTCTTCAAGATTCTATTTAATAAAATGTTGATATACCTCAATGTGTTTGGTACGATCATGTAGGAATTCTTTTGGTAAATTTTCTTTAATTTATTTAATAAAAATTTTGAAAAATATTTTTTTTTTTGGGTAAAAAGTGTGATTTTGTTACTAATTTTTCTTTTCCTTTCTCTTTTTTTTTTTTTTTTTTTTAATAAAAGGGGCAAATATTTAATTAGCAAAAATAAATATGACATGTTTAGATAATGAGAAAACTATATGAAATACAATAAGAAGTGGATGTAATTAACTACTAATGGTATATTAATAGTGCTAACAAATAAAATGGCAAACAATTCACTAGTTCTCTTCAAAACTTAATTTTCATATTATTTTTATTATTTTTATTACTGCCATTTTATCAAGGATGCCATAAAAGTCCCAAGTAGGAGATTAATAAATAATTAATATTTTTTTAATTATAGAAGTGATATGGGAGAAGAGTTTCCAAAGTTGAGGTAAGATTAAACTATCCAAATTATTTATCATATCTTCCTTTACCTAATGAAATCCTTATTTTTAAATTTAATTTGTTCATAAGATTTCAAAACATTACCTTTAATTGAAAAAACAAACAAACAAACAAACAAATTGTGCATGTTCCAATAAAATAAATTTCAAGACAATATAACTATTCTCTCCCTTACTCTTTATTAATGATCAATAAAACCAACATTATTTTTCTTTATAATTTTTTTTTCCTTCATAAAGAAATGTAACCTCACTTCACAACCGTTAATTATTAAAAAAAACAAAGTTGAAAATTAGCTAAAATAAAATAGGGACAACTGTGTTTTCAACTCATATAGGCTTGATAATTAAGGTAAGGTCCTCCAACCCCCCATAATTGATTATAAGGATATGAGATAGTAATTGAAAAAAATACCCACTTGATTCATTTTTGTCTTTATTCTACCACTTTTCACATGCCACTATTCTTTCTTATTTAACCATTTTTGGATTTTTCATTATTTTTTAAAACTCTTTTATAAATAATTAAAAATTCAACATTATTTTATATTTTTAAATTATAAATAAACAAAAATTATATTAATGATTCAAAGATTGTTTTGGAAAATACTTTCTAAAAAAAATTTAATTTAAATAAATAAAAATTATCTTTTACATTTATTTTTATCTTTTACATTTTAGAAGTAAATAATTTAATGATTAAAATAAATATATTCACTATTTTAATTTTTTTTATACTAAAAAGTATTTTAAAGTTTTTTTTACTATTATAAAATAAAAAGTTTAATTTTTTTTATCTT
Source organism: Vitis riparia (assembly GCF_004353265.1). Lineage (NCBI taxonomy): Eukaryota > Viridiplantae > Streptophyta > Magnoliopsida > Vitales > Vitaceae > Vitis > Vitis riparia. Next base: position 16,629,260 of record NC_048445.1, read on the forward strand.
CTTCCTTCCTTATTTTAATAACTTTTTGAACATGACTTTTAGTAATAAGTTATATGGAATGTTACAAATTAGTTTATTAAGGATTTTTTTAATGATTTTAACTAATTGAAAATTTATTAAAATAAAAAAAATAAAAGAAAAAAGAAAGAAAGAGGTGTTGAGATATTAGGAATGCTTTCCTTATATCATTCTTTCCTTATATCATTTAGTGTTGAGATATTAGGAATGTTTAGATATTAGGAATGTTTAGATATTAGGAAAGTTGAGATATTATGAATATTGAGATATTAGGAATATTGAGATACTAGGAATATTGAGATATTAGGAATATTGAGATATTAGGATATTAATTGTTATTTCCTTATATCATTCTTTTCTTGTATCATTCTTTCCCATTCTTAGAATGGTGATTACCCTCTATATATACTTTGTACATGAATGAAAAAAACTACCATTTATCAATTTGAAGATGGTATTAGAGCCATGGAACTAAAATCCTGGATATTTTGTCGTTATGGTAGTCCGACAGCGATCAATCATCCTAAGACAAGCCCTAATATTGACAAGTCAACCTTCAAATGCACTCACTGCAATAAGACTGGTCCCACCAGTCTGGATATCCCACAATTTCAAAGCAACGACTCTTGGTATGACCAGGAAAACAATAAGGAACCGAGGGTTTGAACCATGGACCTTTAGATCATGTTTAGGCTATCAACACTTTGTTATTAATTATAATAATCGTGATCAACGGAAGAAGGATTCCAAGAAAACCGCGACTGCAACTGTTGCCGAAATAAAAACAGAGGCTAATGTTGCTGAAAAAGCCTCTGCATTGGTAGCCGCTACTGATCATGGTGGTAAGTTTTTAAATACTTTTACACCTGTTATTAATAGTGCATGGATAATTGATTCTGGTGCTACAGATCATATGACTTTTGATTCTAGACAGGTTTCACCCCTTAGACCTTCCTCACAAAAAAATTGTTTCCACAGCCAATGGTAATACAACCTCAGTCATTGGGGAAGGATCCTTAACTCTTACTGATACTTTGAATTTGGATTCTGTTTTAGTTGTTTCATCTTTAGATTACAATCTTTTGTCAGTTTCTCAAATTACTGCAACCTTATCTTGTATTGTCATTTTTTGGCCTGAATTTTGTGTGATTAAGGACATCCAAACAAGACAGACGATTGGTTGTGGTATTAAACGGGGAAAACTCTATTACTTGGACTTGCAATCAAAGGATTCAAATAAGTTGCAACAAGCCTTGATGGCAGATGGATATGAGGGGGAGAAGAAAAAGTCTGAAATTTGGTTGTGGCATCGACGTCTGAGACATGCTTCCTTTGGTTATTTAAAAAAATTGTTTCCTAGTTTGTTTGCAAAGAGTGATATTTCTGGTTTCCGTTGTGATATTTGTGATGGCTAAAAGCCATCGTGCTTCGTTTCCGTTAATTTTGAATAAAAGTCCGTTTCCTTTTATGGTTAGACATTCTGATGTTTGGGGCCCATCCAAAGTCCCAACTTTGAGTGGCTCACGTTGGTTTGTTACTTTTATTGATGATTGTACCAGAATGACATGGTTATGCTTGATGAAGACCAAAGATGAAATGAACTTGTTGTTTCAAAAATTTCATAAAATGATTGAAACTCAGTACAATGCAAAGGTTCGGGTTCTGCGTAGTGATAATGGTGGAGAATATCAAAGTTCTGATCTTCAAAAGTATTTGGAAGGACATGACATTCATCAGACTACTTGTTCCAATACACCCCAGCAAAATGGAGTCGCTGAACGAAAAAATCGACACTTGTTAGAGGTTGTTCGTGCTTCCTTGATAGCAGCAAAAACACCGATATCTTATTGGGGAGAAGCAATCACATCTACAACATACTTGATCAATTGGGTACCTTCTAGCTCAATTAACTTTCAAACACCTCTCCAAGCTCTTACTAATGTCGTAGTTGCCCTAACCGTCCCAAATCTACCTCCTCGTGTTTTTGGTTGCGTGGCATTTGTGCATCTACACAAGCACCAACGCACCAAGTTAACTTCCCATGCATTGCAATGTGTGTTTGTTGGATATGCATTGCACAAAAAGGGATATCGATGTTACCATCCTCCAACATGACAAATGTATATTACAATGGATGTGGTGTTTCATGAAGATTCCATGTATTTTTCATCTGAGTCTGAACTTCAGGGGGAGTACCATAAGGAAATTCAGACTCTCGATTATGATTATCATATCTCTGAGGAAGATGAATCTGGACAATCTGAACTAGTGAACCAGGAAGTGGGTGAGTTGGATATGAGTGGTCAACAATTTGGGTCCGAAGATGTCTTCACTGAAATACCAAACCAATCGTCATCTGTTGAGGGTGTTCTTAATTTGGAACCTGATCCATTCATGAAACGGTTACCACATCATCATAATAGAGGTATTCCTAAACCCACATATGAACCTGAATTGTCTACTAAAGTCAAATATCCCATGAGCAACTATGTGTCTACCCATCGTTTGTCTGAATCAAATAAGTCATTTGTAAATCAATTATCTACTGTAACTATTCCTAACAGTGTGTAGGAAGCCTTAGCTGATCCAAGGTGGAAAGCAGCCATGAATGAAGAGATGAAATCATTGCAGAAGAATGAAACATGGGAACTCGTAGAATGTTCACCAAGAAAGAAACCAGTTGGGTGTCGTTGGATCTATACTGTGAAGTACAAGGCAAATGGTAGTATTGAACGATTTAAAGCAAGACTGGTAGCAAAAGGGTACACTCAAACTTATGGAATTGACTACACAGAGACATTTGCACCTGTAGCTAAGATCAACACAATTCGAGTATTACTGTCTTTAGCTGCAAACCTAGATTGGCCATTACAACAATTCGATGTGAAAAATGCCTTTCTGCATGGCGAGTTATCTGAAGAAGTATATATGGATCTTCCACCAGGATGCATGGTGTCAGAAAAGCAATGTCAGAAGGTGTGCAAATTGAAGAAGTCATTGTATGGGTTGAAGCAATCCCCGAGAGCATGGTTTGGAAGGTTCACAAAGTCAATGAGAGCTTTTGGCTATCGTCCAAGTAATTCAGATCACACTTTGTTCCTAAAAAAGCAACATGGTAAGATTACGACACTCATCGTATATGTGGATGACATGGTAGTTACAGGAAATGATCCTGAAGAAAGAAAAGCTCTGCAAAATTATCTATCTAAAGAATTTGAAATGAAAGATCTAGGTCATCTGAAATACTTTCTTAGGATTGAAGTTTCTCGATCAAGTGAAGGAATTTTTCTGTCTCAAAGAAAGTATGCCTTAGATCTTTTACAGGAGACTGGAATGTCGGGATGTCAACCTGTTAATACACCAATAGAAGAAGGTCTGAAATTGTGTGTTAAGCCTAATCAAGTATCAACCGATAAGGGAAGATACCAGAGACTTGTGGGGAGATTAATGTGCTTAGCTCATACAAGACCAGATCTTGCTTATGCATTGAGTGTAGTGAGTCAATACATGCATAATCCTGGAAAGCAACATATGAATGCAGTCATGCGCATTTTGAGGTATTTGAAGAATGCTCCTGGGAAGGGAATTTTGTTCACTAAAAATGTTGATCATCAGAGTATAGAAGTATATACTGATGCTGATTGGGCCGGTGCAGTGGATGATAGGCGATCTACATCTGGTTACTTTACCTTTGTAGGTGGTAATCTTGTGACATGGAAAAGTAAGAAGCAGAATGTCGTCGCTCGTTCAAATGCAGAAGCGGAATTTAGAGGTATGGCTCTAGGACTTTGTGAGGCATTATGGCTAAGACTCCTCTTACAGGATTTAGGTTACCTATCTAGGCAACCAATTCGATTGTTTTGTGGCAATAAAGCCGCATGTGACATTGCTCATAATCCAGTACAACATGTTCGTACAAAGCATGTCGAGGTGGATAGATTCTTCATTAAGGAAAAGTTAGATGATAAGATTGTGGAATTGTCTAAGATTCGATCAGAAGATCAATTGGCCGATATCCTTACCAAAGCTGTCTCAAGTCAAGTGTTCTCAAAATTTTTAGACAAGTTGGGCATATGTGACATCTATGCACCAACTTGAGGGGGAGTGTTGAGATATTAGGAATGCTTTCCTTATATCATTCTTTCCTTAAATCATTTAGTGTTGAGATATTAGGAATGTTTAGATATTAGGAAAGTTGAGATATTATGAATATTGAGATATTAGGAATATTGAGATACTAGGAATATTGAGATATTAGGAATATTGAGATATTAGGAATATTGAGATATTAGGAGACACTTTCCCTAATCTCCTCTCACAAGGTTACAGGAGCCCTTTAAAAAGACTCATCCTACAGTTTTTCCCTTGGTGGTTATGCAACTGCCCATAACCCCTCTGAACCGCTTGCACAACCACCCACTATCCAGATCGTGGTCCGCTGAGAAACCGCCCACTACCCAGATGGTGGTCTCTCTAAAAACTGCCACGTGGCTTCCTCTCTCTTGGACACGCAGACGTCTCCCTTTTCGACGCGTGGCATAACACATTCTACCCGGATGGAATTCTCTCTCATTCCACCCGGATATTTCATATCCGAAATTCTGTCCGTCGACATTTCCCTTATTCGGATATCTCACATCCGGCGCATATCCGGGGCCGCCGTTTCCATCCACCCGGATGTCTCACACCCGGCGACTGTCCGGGGCCGCCATTTCCATTCACCCGGATGTCTCACATCTAGCGCCTGTCCTGGGTCGCCATTTCCATCCACCCGGATGTATCACATCCGGCACCTGTCCGGGGCCGCCATTTCCATTCACCCGAATGTCTCACATCCGGTGCCTGTCCGGGGCCGCCATTTCCATCCACCCGGATGTATCACATCCGGCACCTGTCCGGGGCCGCCGTTTTGGATGGGAGAGGAGGACGATTCAACTTCCCCGGGTAGACATATCCGGATCCCCACACTTAGCGCCTGAGGTTTGAACCATCAAACCTCCAGGCTTTCCTTGCTTTCCGCTTAGGCTCTCATGGGTGCAAGGCCTACCCATGAGGCCTATATCTCCGGGTCTGAATCAAGTGGCTAAGGGGCTAACAGCTACCCTTTGTGAAAGATTATAATTGATTATGAATCATTCCTTTATTTTTCTGTTCACTTATGAATTGTACACATATGTCATGCACTTTATTTAATTCTCGCATGGAAATTCCAATATCTTTATTCAAAAATATTTAGGATTAGTATGGAGAGCAATTAGGTAATTTTGGAATGAAGAAATTTTGAATAGTTTGAAAACTTTAATTCGGCCAATTACCCTATTTACACTTTCAAAATTACTGAAAGATTGGTAAATTAGTCTTAAAAATATTGTATTCTTGATTAATATTATATATGTATGAGTGTGAGTGTTTACATTATTTTCGAAATAATATGAGAAATAATAAACACCATGTGTCTAATTTTCAAGTTAGAAAAAAAATAATTAATAATATTTTATGAGGTATTTAAAAAGTATTTATTATATGTTCTATAAATTTGAAAAAAAAAATATTTGATGATATTTAATTTACAAGTTAGAACAAACAAATAATACTAATATTTTATGAAGTGATTAAAAATTATTTAATATATATGAGAAATAATATAAGTTTGAAATAAAGAATAATATTTATTATATATTATGTAAGTTTGAAAAAAAGAATAATATTTGATGAAAAAAAGAATAATATTTATTACCCAATAAAATATGATCAAGAGTATTTGAAATATTACAACCTATCAAAATAGCCCAAACATTATAAAGATAGGCCCAACAGCAACAAAACTCATCGTCTCATACTGGAACACTTTTGGCTGTGAATAAAGGGTCGAGAGCGGTGATTTCAGCGAAGAAAGAGATCTTGTGTTGGAGTAGGGTCCGGTGTTGGAGTTGGATTCTGATTTTGTACCTGATCGATGATGAAGAAGACTAAGAAGAAATTGCCGAATGAGAAATTGCTGATTTCACATTCATCAATTTTTTCTCAGTCTTCATCATCTATCAGGTACAAATTCTTTAATCCTATGTTTCTTTTTCTTCATATCCTTGACAAGTTAATTAGCTGTGATTGACAAGTAAGATCCACGACTGTTTCTTTCTCAGTTTCTTGGTCAAGAATCTGAAACTCAATTTCACTTGGGAGTTGTTAATTTCTTTTTTTCTAATCAGATTCCCTCTTCACATGGAAGCAGTTGCTTTCAAATTAATCCAACATGTGTACATTCTAATCAGATTTCCTTTTCTTCCTTCCTTTCTTTCGTTCCCTCTTTCTGTAGAGATCCATTACAAGTTCATGTGCTTTGTTTCCTATATAAGATTCATAACTATTTCTCTATCACTTTCGCTCACTTTCTCCAGAAAATTGAATTGAAGTTTGCCAGTTTTCAAGAATCTGATTACTTGGCTGTAGTTGATTTCACATTCAATAATTTCTTGTCTTTTTGGTCATCACTCCGGAAAAATTCTCCTAATGCTTTACTTTCTTTCTTTCTGTAGAGATTCATTTCAAGTTTATTTGCTTCGTTTCCTATATAAGATTCATACTGCAGGATCCGTCAAGAAGAGTAGCTGTTAATCTTTGATATTCCAAGTTCCAATGGCGCTTCCACCAGAAATTGCTTTTGACAACAATTTTATTCAGTTAGTGTTTCTTTTCTGTTATATACATGATTTGTGATTTTAATTAAGATTTGATGCTTAATTAATTAATTAATTAATTTCTTTGCTGTTCTTGTATGATCTTTTCTGTTATAGTACTTCGCTTGAGAATTTGTTGAACTTCCACTTAGGCTCAAGACTATTAGGGTGTAACTATGAGGAAACCTCTCATCGATATTGAGATTTGTCTCAATTTTCCCCGTTCCCTTTCTCCACCCCCTTTGGAGTAAAAGAATGTACCTTTATTTATATGCATGAGAGTGATTGTGACAATGACAATTATGGTGATTAGACTGATGAACAAAATGGTGCTTATTAAAATCATCTAGCTGTTGAGCATGAGAATCTTATTAAAAAATATTTAAAAAATCATGATATTCTTCATGCCCATAAGCTAAGATTGAATTGCTTAATGAGGAAACGACTAGTTGCCTTGAAAAAAAATTTGATTTCTCAAGTCTAAACATAATTCTTTTCTTGAGAGAAATAATGCTCTCATTCTAGAGATTGAAACAATGAAATCCTCTTATTTTGTTAATGAAATCTTTCGCCCTAGAACTAAAGTACTTAATGTAATCTTTGATAAATGTAAAACCCATGGTGATAAGAGAGGTTTGGGATATGTGAATAAAGTTGAAATTGTCACTAGTGGAGAAATTATTTTTGTTAAAGGCAAAGATAATTTAATTCTTACTAATTAAATGAATATAATAAGGAGCATGTTTTACTTAAGCAAATATTTTATTATTATCTTTTTTTCTTTTGAAGTTGACTTTGTGATTTTAATAATTACATTGAATGATTGAAAAAAATTACATTTGGAAACACCCCTAAAAGTGGATATAAAGGCAGTTCCGACTTTTATAATTTTTCATTCTAATTTGTTCCATTGGGCTTAAAAGACATTTTTATTTTATAATTTTTTTATAAATAATATTGATTTGAAAATGACACATATTATAATAAGACCGAAGATTTTTGTTATTGGTAGGATGAAATATAAATATTTGGAACAAAATTGATACTACATGTTTCTCCTAAATCAAGATATATTTGAATTTTTAAATAAAAAATATATTTTAAATTGATTTGAATAATAAATTATCTTAATAAAATCATTAAAAAAGTTTATTAAATATTAAATAATTATATATAAATATTAGAATATTAAATAATTATACATAAATATTAGAATATGAATGGAGATTTATTTATAACAATAAAGTTGGTGTTTAAAATTCTAAAATCAAATTGATATTTATAATTATTGAAAAATAAACTTTCCTCCGTGCCCAGGGGCAATGAATGATCCCACAATGACACGATGGGATTGATTAGAAGAACGCCGCTCCAAAGCCCTAAACACACCAGAAATTGAACGAGTCCTACACTGTGGGGGACATCACGAGTACGAGGGTACAACGTGCCCATTATTATTCACTGCTGTAAATGTTATGGTTAATTGTACGAAAAACACACTTCCAGCCACTTAAAATTTTTTAACTTAACTACGAAGTAATCATTCAACCAGGGTTTGGACAATTCTTAGGTGGCATTTGTTTGTTTTTTTGTTGGAAGAATTATCTTTTGGGGTAGATAGACTCAAATTAACAAAAGGTCCGTATAACTCTTCAAATTGAGTTGAAGGATATGAAATAATAACGGACAAATATACCCTTTAAGAACACATATAAAATATTTTATAAAATTAAGTTAAATAATTTTTTTTCAATATTTTTTTTTTCAAAAATACTAAATTAAATAAAAGTAGTTTTCAAAAATATTAAATTAAATAATTTTTTTTTCAAAAATATTAAATTAAATAATTTTTTTTCAAAAATATTAAATTAAATAATTTTTTTTCAAAAATATTAAATTAAATTAAAGTATTTAAAAAAATATTAAATTAAATATTTTTTAAATATTAAATTAAATAAATTTATTTTAAAAAAATATTAAATTAAATAAAAGTATTTTAAAAAATATTAAATTACATAAAAGTATTTTTAAAATATTAAATTAAATCAAAAATATTAAATTAAATAAAAGTATTTTTCAAAAATATTAATTTTTTTCTCAAAATCAACAAAGTGCATTTTTTGAAATACTGAAGGATGATATCCTTCAACTCAATTTCCATACTTTCATTGGGTCTTAGGCTCAATTTGAAGAATTACATGAACCTTTTGTTAATTTAAGGGTCCATCTACCCCCAAAACATAATTCTCCCTTTTTTGTTTTACTTAGTTATAAATAGAATTTAAAACTAAATAGTATTTAATAAGGTTAAATATTAGTTTGTTTATTTTTATAATATTTTATTCTATTAAATATTAAAAAGTAAAAAAAATTAATATATTATTTTTTTATTAAAAAAAAGTAAAATATATTGATTTTTTTTATTTAGTAAAAAATTTATAATAAAATTATAAAAAATAAAAAACCAAACAATTTAAAGTCTAAAAATAAATTATTTTAAGTAAAAAAGCTAAATAAAACAAACACCCTTTGAATTCACTCAATAATTTGCTTAATCAAATCGGATTAATATTCAAATTTTTAGGAAATAAAGCATTCAGAAAAAACATATGTTGAATTTTTGAAAAAATTAAGTAGATTAAAATTTTATTTTATAGTTCCTCCAAATTATTATATATAGAATTTAATATTTTATTGTACTAATCCTATAAAGTTATAAAAAGTTGAGATTTAGATATTACCAAAAGGGTTGGATGCTTGAAACTATTTTATGTTGGTGGATAATTTCTGTTTGATTTAAAAAAGGAAAGAAAAGGGTATGGGCATATAAGAGCAAATACTAGATTTAATGCTGTTGTCAAATATTACTTCACAACAAGGACAATACATATGAGAGAAAGTAAAAGGAGGAGACACTGTGTTTGGCCATAGAAAGGAATCTTCTCTTCTCCAACAGTGGTCACTGCTCTTTCTCAATCTTTCTTTTTCTCTCTTCCAAACAATTGGTGTCTGGGAGTGTGGGGTTTGTGACCTGTCCACACAACTGGAAGCAACATAGAAAGGTAAAAATGGAATGGAAATCTGTGAAAATTGCAGTGCTGATCAACCCAATGTCTTTGGAATATTGCTAGGATTTTTCTTTTTCCTTCAGCTACTGCCTGGCTCCTTCAACCTTGGTTTCTCATCCAAGTCATATCTTTGGCTTTCTTTTTCTCTCTTTAGGCTTGGTTTTAGATTCTTTGCTTAATTTGGAAATGTGCTTCTCTATTTTCATGTATGGTCGTTTGTTTATTTTTTCTCTTATCTCACACCCACATTTTTTTTTCTCTCTTTCGAAACCCCCATTTCTCTTTCTCTCACTCTATTGAATTCTCTTTGAAGTACCAGTTTGATCTGTGAAGCGTCTGATTTTTTTTCCTTATTTGTTCTCTCTCCCTCTCTCACTCTCTCTCTCTCTCTCTCTCTCTCTCTACATATAAGGAGTAAAATGGTCCTTTGGTCTGATACGGATTTGTGTTGATTTTTTCTGTGAAGGGTTTGGTTGAAAATTTTCGAATGGCGCGGCAGAAGATTGAGATCAAGAAGATCGACAACACAGCAGCAAGGCAAGTGACCTTCTCAAAGAGGAGAAGAGGGCTTTTTAAGAAAGCACAGGAGCTCTCAATACTGTGTGATGCCGAGATAGCGCTTATTGTCTTCTCAGCAGCAGGAAAGCTCTTTGAGTATTCAAGCTCAAGGTTAGTTTTATCATCTCTCCCATTCCTTCTTTTTATACATAGATATATGAATCTCAGTGCATTTTGCAGGCAATCCTAGTACCCTTTCTTTATTTGTTCGCAATTTTTAAAATATTTTTTTATCAAGCTCAAACCCTAGTTGTCCTATGCACTTGGAAAAGCATCATCAAATCTAATAAACAAATGGATACCCTCCCAAATGCACAGTAATGTCTGAATTGTTTTGTCAGAGTGGAGAGTATTCTACTATTTTACACTGTGTAATGTTACGTATAAAAAATTAAGTTCAACATCATTCTCTATGATGTAGCTGCTTGTTAATGGTGATTGTGCTATCCTGATTGTCTTCTGCTTACCCTCATGTTTTATATATCATTTTCTCAGCTGGTTTCCCAAGATCACCTGACAGAAAAGAGAAGAAAATTTAACCTCAGAAGCATTTTTTTCCCACTCCATTGGAGCAATCAAAGCTTTACAACCAAGAAATAATAATGTATAATTTTCTTTCCTAGACATACACATTGGAAAATAACTATACATGGTACGTTTTCTGTGAAATAGTATTTAGCTTAGGGCAGTGTTTGATCCAATGTTCTTGGGTTCATTTGAAGGCTCAAACTTTTTCAGATCTTTCAGTTTTCCTCACAGTGGTTCTATTTCTTGCCAACTGTAAGCATGTGATAATATATGATTTGTGAGTCACATGCATGTACTGTAGTACTATTAGATATGATACTCTAGTGAAGTATGAGCTATGAATTAATATTCCTTAATAATTAATCATAATCAATAATTAAGGTTTCTTCCTGCTTTTAATTAAATTAGGCATATATCTAATTATCCTAGACTGAAGATATGGTTTTTTTTCTAACTATCATCTTTGTGTTTTGTGTATTGTCCTTCATTTTGACAAGGTGCTGGTTTTCTTCCTACTGACAATCATTAAGATGATTTTGTAAGGAATAAGAGGGATTAGGGAGACAGATGGAGCTTGAAAGAGCATCCTTTGTTGGGTAGATGTCACAGAATAATTAGTTGGCTAAGCTTGGGTTTGAATTGGTCCCATGATTAGCTTGGGTTTGACTTGACTTTAAGAAACCTATTATTTTTGTATGAACCTAATCCGAGTTTGAGCACTATGAGAGGTAAAAGCTTGGGAAATCAATGCCATATTAGATACTGTAGGGCTTTGAAAAAGGAGTTTTACATCCAAGGTGATCTACCACATGGAGAAGAGATATATACATTTATGAACATTTATGAACATTTACATACAGTTCTCTCAGCTTTTGATCTATGAACTTTTGTTTTTGTAAAGGTAGTCTCCTTACAAAAGAGAAAGTACTACAAATGCTCAACAGTGAGATTACAACATATCATAAGGGATTCATTGCATTAAATCTCATTACTTCATTGTACTACCTTGGATAGCTTTGAAACTAGGATGTATGAAAAATACGGAAAATAGCTTCAAAATTTGGCCACACATGCATGGAAAAATCAGTCCAAAACAAAATCAGACAATAAGTACTGCATTTGTCCAATTACATGCATGTTTGTTGTGTGTATATATAGACTGGAGTGTGCTAAAAGCCTAGGTGCCATTTGCGAAGTTTACTTTCTTGTCTTTTCTCATTTGGTTGATTTAGCAGAGAAGATTGGTGAAGGTAACAGGAAGTTCGAAGCTTTCTTGAACTCTTGTTGTTTAGTTGATGAGTGAAGAGATTCAGAAAAGAAGTTCAACTCAAATTTGAAGGGAAAATTTTCCCTAGACAATTTAAGCACCATAGTTAATTAGCCTAAGGTATATATGCAGAAATGCCTGCTTACACAAACAAAGAAAAAAAAAAAAAGGAATAATCTCCTCTTTCTTTGTTTCTGTTCCTCTTTCATTTTCCTTTTCTTTCCCTTATTTAGTTATGAACCAAAATTTTCAAACAATTATTAATATTTTCATTTAGATTATAAGAAATTTATACAAAAGGACAACATAGAGTACTACCATTCTGTAAACTGTCTTGAGAAACTATATAGACCATCAAAATCATGTGTGTACAGCCCTCTACAACTGATGATTAATGAGCTTGCTAACAGTCTCTAATAAATAATCATAAAGTTCTTGAGAAAATAACTTGGTAATAGTTTTATGATTTTAATCATTAAGCTTCTACCGATCACTTTGTATTGAAGCATACAGCTATTGCAGGAAACCTCAAAGCCAGAAAATCATGCCAAGCTTGGCTGATTCTGTTACCTGATCAGTCACAAAGTCATTCTCAAAATCCATAAAATCATGCCAAACTTGGCTGCTTCTGTTATCTGATCAGTCATTAAGTCATTACAGCCTCTGACTTCCATTTCAGTATTTATCCCAAAGGGCTTCATCACTTGTATGTCATTGTAGCCAAAACTATGCATACCCTACCTTCATTTTCTGTTCTTGTAGTTTACTCATCTTAATTTCTTCTCCTAAACCAATGCTTTGGATTATAACCCCAAAATTTCTTCATTCTCCCTTGCCTTGAAAAATATTTTTCAGTCACATCTCCATCAAACTTGAATAGCATATCCACATAGTTTAGAGTGACGGCATCAAGAAAATCTTTTGAGAACATATCTAACGTACAGCCTCCTTTTCACCATTGCCAACTACATTGCCAACATATTTCATAGAATCAATAAATGACTTGATAAAAATTAGTTTGTGAAGAGTTGCATGAACTTGATCTAGAGTACTTGGGAGCTCAAATACCTTCAGCATCCCTATGGCAAAAGAGGTAATCAATTAATCATCCTTTCAGCTGTTATACCAACAATCCGTAGCCTCGAAACCCTGTCTTTGTAATAAATTAGAAAATCTGATGAAAGGGGAGATGCTGGCCTTCAACTTTGCTGTTATTCGGTAACAATCATTCATGCTTGCTCTTCCAAATGTTGTTTTTGTTGGCAGCTCAAACCTACTAGATATATTCCAAAACATACATGTGATAACAGCTGTTTTGCTGAAAGATCTTCTACATGATTTTTTGTTAAGTATTGCCAATCCAAAACTCCTACACTAAGGCAACCGCTCTTTGTCTTTTCTGACTTATTACACTTTTTAGAGCATTAAGAAGTAATTAGCATGCTGCGTGTCTTTGTTCTTATTACAAACTTCTTTGCTTACCCAGAAAACTTTGATCTGCTTGCTGTTAACAACAAAAGAAGGGGTTCCTTTTCTGCATCTATTAAAATTTCAGTTGCCTTTTGAAACTCTTAAAATGCCATATAGATGCAAAAAGGGACACTACTACTGTCACATGTGAATCAGTTGATGGAGTAGCCACTTGTCACAATTATCCAAGATTTCATAGAGAAGTTATTTGAAAAAATGTCATAAAATTAGGCATGGCACCACAATTGTTGTCTTTAACCACTCGTATTCAAAAATTACATTGTAGATATTCACACTTAACAAGGCAGAAACTTGTAACAGCAAAAATATAGAAACTCCTATTAATAAAATATAGAAATCTTTTAGTGCTCAACTACTTAAATATAGAAACTAAATCAACTACTCGAAATAAAATGTTTTCTTTGACTTTTAGAAAGTAAATCTAATTATAATATTTAGAAGCTTTCTAAATCAAGTTTAACTTTCCAACATGCTCCCTTAAACTTGATTTATAATTCTAAGTAACATCCTTAGTCTTCTAAAATTTTTAAACTTGAGAAGCTTTGTAACATATCCATAATTTGATCTTAAAACTTTGAAAATTTTAATTGCACTTCATCTTTCACTAAAATAATATCTTTTATTGATGAGCTTGCTTCAATCATGGAAATTAGGATTTTTTTGTACATTGCAATAAATGATTTCTTGTTCACCTAATCAATGCCTTGTTATTGCTCATGTCTCTTAGCCACCAATTTTTCTTTGTATCTATCTACTTCTCTCTTTACATTCTTCTATGTCTCTTATATTCATCTTATTCTAATTGCCTTTTTCCCTTTTGGAAGAGGTATTATTTCTCATTGGCATTCGTCTTTATTGTTTTTATTTTCTCGTCCATAGCCTCTTGTCATCTTTTATTTTGAATTATTTTTTCAAAACATATTGGTTCCCTTTTGGAAGAGGATTAGATTGTTTTGATTTTTTGTTACCTCAAATCTCTTGTAAACTTCCAAAATGTGTTGTCCTTTCGTTTAAGTTTTTCAATGAAGATGATGTTGTTAGAACTTCAATGATGGAGGTGTTGATGAAGGAGGAGTAACAATCTCTTGCAAGCTTTCTCTAGTTTATTCTTCTTCTTCATAGAGGGGAGGAATATCGTAGTTATCTTCTTGAGCACCCTAATTTTATGTTTCACTTTCATTAAACGTGATATCTCAACTAATAATAATATTTCCATTGTTTGGATTGTATAACATGTAGTCTTTGGAGCTTTAGTCATAATCAATGAAAATATTTTTTTGCTCTTGTCATTTGATGTAAGTTGCTTTTGAGCTAGAACATGAGCATATGCAATACCTTCAAACACTCTCAAATGTGAAATACTCAACTTTCTTTCATTTCAAGCTTGTTATGATGTTTTATTCCTTACACTTCAATTAGAAAAATGATTTAATAAATAAACCACTTTAGCATAAAATTCTTTAGTCATCTTCTTATTTTTCTTTCAACTACATCACTTTGTTGTGGAGATTATGGAACTGTTAAAGGTTGACAAATCTCATGATTTTCACAATATTTTTCAAATTCTTTTAATGTCAATTTAACTCCTTTATCACATCTCAATGTCTTTATATTATAGTCACTTTCCTTTTCTACAAGTGTTTTAAATTCCTTAAAAGCATTAAATACTTAAGATTTTTCCTTGAAAAAATGTACTCATGTTTTTCTTCTAAAATCATTCATAAAAAGTAAAAAAATGTTTTTGATGAATTGGGTCCATACATCTAATGAATGAGCTTTGAGGTCCTTTACTCTTGTCATTGCTTCCCTTGAAAAACCTTTTTTAGGGACGTTTTCCAAGTAAGCATCCTTCACCTAATTGATTTAGGGGATATATTGAGGTCAATCCTTTCACTATATTTTCCTTGTTCAACAATTTTAAACCTCCAAAATTAGATTTTCAAATCTTAAGTATCAAATTCTAGAAGAATCATTGACATAGGATTTTAGATATTTTACATCATTTTGAATGTTTAATAAAAATATTTTATTTTATTTAATCATAGACACATTAATAATTAAATTGGCATGTTGATTTCTTATCGAGAGACTTTGATTTTTCACATGAATATTATATTCATTTTTTTAAGAGTTGACCTAAACTTAATGTATTATTTTTCACGTTGGGCACATGGTAAACATTTGAGATAAATTGATGTTTTTTATGCTTCAAATGAATTAAGATTTTATCTTTACCCTTTACCAAAATTTTGGATGCATCTCCAAAATAAACATGACAACTTTTTGATTCATTAAGTTCCACAAACATATTTTTGAATCCACACTTATGATTGTTTGCTTTGATGTCAAGATATCATGTGTTTTTCTCCTCATTTTCTCTTTTATATGCCAGTTTTTCTCCTCATTTTCTCTTTTATATGCCAATAATACAATAGCTTCTCATTGATTTTTCTTTTCAATATAGTTGATTTGCCTTTCCTTATTGTTAATGGCACTTCTATATTGATAAGCATAATGACCTTATTTTTTATTGTTATAACATTGAATTTTGGATTTATCATACTATTGCCTTTCATTTTATCTTGAGTTGCATCATTTTCCATTCCCTCTCGAGGAATATGAGTTTTGGTTTGTTCCTTCATGTTTGATGAATTGAAACCATCTCTTCCTCTATTGCCTTGATCATGTCCACACCACATCCACAATTATTTTGATTTATTTTATTAAGATTTTCTTCATGCTTTTATTGGCTTCTATTATTAAGAGTTGATATAAACTTAATATATTATTTTTCTTGTTAGGCATATGGTAAATGTTTGAGATAAATTGATATCTTTTATTTTCAAATGAATTAAAATTTTATCTTTACCTTTTATTGAAATTTTGGATGCATCTCCAAAAGTAACATGGTCACTTTCTGATTCATTAAATTCTACAAATCTATTTTTGAATCCACACGTATGATTGTTCGCTTTAATGTCAAGATACCATGTGTTTTTCTTCTCATTTTCTCTTTAATATGCAAACAATACAGTAGGTTCTTCTTGATTTTTCTTTTCAACATGGTTGGCTTGCCATTCCTTATTGTTAGTGGCACTTTTATATTTATAAGTATTATGAACATATATATATATATATATATATATATATATATATATATATATATATATATATATTTACAATTATAATATTAAATTTAGGACTTATCATACCTTCTTGTTTCATTTGTCTTGAGTTGAGCCATCTTTCACTCCCTTTTAAGCGATATGAGTTTTGGTTTGTTCCTTTATTGTTTGATGAATTGAAACAATCTCTTCCTCAATTGCCTTGACCACATCCACAACTACGTCCATGATTATTTTGACTTCCTTTATTAAAATTTACTTCATTCTCTTTTATTATAAGTTTTGTTTGGAGAACCTGTTCTAATTTTTCTTTGTTCTTCTTGTTCAATCTCTCTTCATAGGCTTGTAATGATATTATAAGTTGATCAATGGTCATAGAATCTAAATCTTTAGATTCTTCAATGGCCATAATAATATATATAATCAAACTTCAAATCTAAAGATTAAGTATTTTTTCAATCACACGTCGTTTAAACTTTCACTTTAATTTTCCTTTTAATAAATTTACAGTAGTCAATATTTTAGAAAAAATAATTGGAGATTAATTACGATACTTTCATGTACAAACCTTTAAGTTCTCCTTTAATGGTTTGAGCACAAACTTTTCACACCTTATCAACTATATTTTGTAATATCTCTCTTGCTTCTTTGGAGATGCTTGTTCTTAAATCTTCTTAGAAGTAACTTTATCCATTGCTTCATAGATGATGGTGAGAGCTTTCTTGCCTCTCTTTCTTATATTTTTCAAAAAATCCATTTGATTTAGGGATAGAGTTGTTTCATTTGATGACTCTTTGTAACTTTTCTCCACAGCCTCCCATACATCTTGTAAACCAAACAAAACTTTCATCTTAATACTCTAATTATCTTAATTGTTTTTTATGAGTTGGGGACTTGAAACGGATATATTCCACTTGCTATTTTTTTTGTATGACTGATTCTAGTCTTTTGAAGTAATAGTGTTGAAAGAGAAAAACAAACAATTGCATAAAGGAAGATAAAAAATCAAGGAGAATTACAAATTTACCACCTTCTACCACTTTTGTTTAAATGTTACATAATCTTTTGTTGATATATTCTCAAGTTTAACAAAATAAAAGCTCCTAATAATAAAAATATAAAAATTTCTAAATAAAAATAAAAACCTTTTAAGATTCAACTACTTAAATATAAAAAACCAAATCAATCACTAAAATTAAAACGTTCTTTTTAACTTTCGGAATCTCAATCTAATTTTAGCTTTTAGAAACTTCTTAAATCAAATTTAACTTTCTTGCACTACTTTGGCATGTGAATTAGTTGATGCAGTAGCCACTTGTGACAATTATCTAAGATTTCATAGAGAAGTTATTTGAAAAAATGTCACAAGAATTAGGCATGGCACCACAATTGTTTGTCTAAACATTCTTATACAGAATGAGTATTCAATCCATGAGGAAAGGTGATAATTAAGAAGCCTTTTCTGGTCTATTAATTTTCTACTAAAAGTGCTAATCTTATTCATTGTGGAACCTGGGGGCCACCCCTTATGATATGTATTGTTTTTAATATTGTATCATTTTATTGAACAATATTACTCATACATCACTTGGTTTCATCCACTGGAAGACACAATTCAGATGCTTCCACATGCTTTTGTTGTTTAAACACAAGGGCTGAAAGCATCTTTTGCAAATCCTCTTCAAGATGATGGTGCTGTGAACTATTGCTCTTTCATTGCATGTGAAATTCCTTATCCCATATTGCATTTGTCCTATGGATACTGCCCATGCTGTGCTTTAAGGTGTCTGCTAATTTCCATGTCTTCGTGTTATGGCTCCTACTGCTTTTATTCTTTAAACTGACGAGTCTCATGAGATGTTATAGTTTGGTTCCATGTTCACATTTTCAATTTGGATTAAATTAATTCTAAATAAAATTTTGTCTTCTCCTAATCATAATTTCCAATTTATCTTATTTTATTTATTATTATTTTTAATTGCTTATTGAAGGAGAGAAATTATGCTTTGCTTAATTCTTATTTAACTTACCCAAAAAATTTAATTAATTAAATTGAATATTCACATAATTGATTTGTGCAAATAGTGGGTATAATGCTACTTTAGTGAGACCAAGTACATAAATGAGTTCATATATAGTGGATTTATTTCATTACAAAGAGGCTAGTATGTTAATATTATGAGTTCTATTAATTAAAGCATCTAAAAAAAAAGGTGTTCAATCTTATATAATGGCACCAAAGATAATGTGGTGTAGAAGAATATGATTAAATTTGGATGGCATTACATGTAATTTATAATTGGGATAAAAATATTCGCAGTTGTTCTAACTATGTATATAATAGAAACAAAAATATTTTCTATTTAACATTCCTTAAAATTACCTCGGTCAGATTGTAGAAATACCCTATCTTCTATTTAACACTCATGCATGATCATTCTGAACAATGATTAGTAATCTGCTATCACTCTTGTTGTCGATCCTTCACCTTGTACCTACAAGTTATCCATCTTGTTAGCCCCCTCACCAGTAGAGCACAAGACAAAGGTTGTAAGCCAAAGGCTATTTTTTTATCAAACACACTATATACTCCTTCTGCATTTCTGTTCATTTGTATGATTAACCCACAGCTTGTATTTCCTGGATGATGTCTTCCATGCATGATTTGAATTTCAAGACCTTCCTTTGTATTAAAATAACATTGATGTTTGCCCTAGCTCATCCTTGGATGAAAATATTTTGTCTGGATGCAGATGAATATATATCCCTCCAGGCCTCAATTCTACAGAAACCTTCAATTTAGTTGTGAACCCTTCTATAGTTCTTGATGGGCACTTCCACAAACACCACTTACTTCACTGTGAATCAAACGTTGAGCCCTTCCAGTTTTCATCAAGCATCTCAACTCTTTACAGAAATTTGCAATGACTGATCTTGGAGACAACCTTTTTCCCTTGGGGATTGGAGGTCTAGCTCTTTTGGTGATCCTATTTCACCCCAAACCAAGTACACCAACTAAGTCAGATGAACTTGCCAACATAAAATGCCCCCCAGACAAATGTTATTTCACAAAACATCAAGCTTGCTTATGTTGACCACTTTTTAAGACTTGTCCTTACTGCTACCATTTGTTAGAGTATCAGACTGACACTTGCAAAGATTGCATGCAAACTAACTACTTGTACATATGCTTTGACATTGCTAAGGAAGTCATAGTTAGTTCCATAACAAGTGTACATTACGACCTGTAGCTGTTAGAGACTTATCTTTTGTCCCAACAGATTAGATGAATGTCAAAGTGATCATACGTGTATCTTCCAATATTATTTTCTTAATTTGTACTTGCTTTTGATATTCTTGTTCGAATTTTCTATAGGAAATTGTAATAGCCCATCTAAATATGATGTTTGTTTTTTATTGTAAATGTTGTATGTTATTGAGGATGTGAAAATTGTTTATAACATCATAGCAAGGTTTATTGATTTTTTTTGAAGTTTTGAACGGAGAATTGAGTTTTTTGGTTGTATGCCTAAAATTTGTTTATTACATCAAGAAAGGTTAAGGTTGTCAGCACTTTCTTCTTTTAACGGGCCTCTTAATGGAGAATTGAATTGTTTCCTACATAAGTGCTTGCCGAGACATGACTTGTGTCACTACTAGTCTTTTGTATGTATAATGAACCTTAGTAACCTTAGTAACCTTAGGTTAATCAGAAGAATATGTACTGCAAAAAGATCACATTACTTCAGTCAGTGTAGTTGGCTGTACTGGTAGCACAAGTCCACCATCATTTTTGATCTTTTAACTTATAGATGGAATCATCTCCAAAACTTAGCCTGCAACAATATAAAGAGTCTTTTAATAGAACATATAGACAAGGGCTGGATGGGACCTTTGAGGAACAATTTTTTCATGCATTATTCATAAGTAAACTACAATTAAGAGAAGAGCTGCAATGAGATAGCACTAAAACACATGCTGGGAAGCTTCAAGGGGTTTTTTTAGCTATATTATGACCTCTAAACTCAAAGCCTTGGAGATGGAACAAAGAGGTTTTTGGTAGTTTCGTAGTTATGAAGGAATTGATGTTTTTTGGATTGAAAGGAGAGGTAAGCTACGCACTTTGTTGGAGAGGATGAAGCTAGAAGGGTGGTAGTGGAAGAATAAGCTGGCTATGCTGGGAAAAAAAAAAAAAAAAACTTCTCATAGGCTAGTCTGGAGAGTTTGGTCGAAGGAGGAGAATAAAAAGACCAAATTTCCCCCAAATGGCTGATGTTCATAGAGGAAGCAATTACATGACTAGAACAAGAGTGAATGGTTTTTGGCTCATAGAGGATGTTGAAATTAAGGAGGTGTCTAATTCCTTTCAAAGTCTCTTATCTAATCTAGGGAATTAGGGACCTAGTATCAATGGGATGTCCTTCGATACTTTATGGATAGAGGATTCAAGGGGTTATAGCTGTCTTTTCATGATCAAAGGAGGATGCCTTCTTTCACTTTATCCTAGTTGTTTAGGGATAAATCTCCTATGCTGTAAGAGAGATTTCACAAAAGACTAGCTATGCATAAACAAAAATTCTTATCTGGCATGCTAATTTACTTATGTCATAGTTTGAAATTCCAAGAAAGGTAAGTTGAGACTTGGGAAAATTCAAAGAGATTTTCTTTGGAAAGGAGGAGCCCTTGAGAAAAAGTTTCACTTGATAAAATAGTCGATTGCTTGCATGAAAAGAAGGAAGATAGACTCGGTATCAAACATATTTGTCCTTAGCAAGACTCTTCCTAGTGAGTGGAGCTGGTAGTTTACTTCATGATGGGTATGAAAGGAATGGTGTCTATAAATCCCATTTCCTCTTTCAAGGGGTGTTTTTTTGTGAGTTCAGCAAGGAGAGCAGAACGGGTCCATGAGCAGGGAAGACTTTTAGTGAAAGGAAGGCCTGTTCTCCTAAGGAAATGGTCGCCTAGTGAAAATATGGTTGTTCACGGAAAATTCAGGAGGGGTTGGTTAGAATTGAAAGGTCTCCATTTTCACTTGTGGGATGAAGATCAACTGAAATTCATTTTGAAGAAGTGGGGGAGGGTAATGAAGGTGGCAAGGGAAACTTTGAAACTGTAGGACTTGACGAAGGTGAAGTTGTGGGTGGAGATGCTTCCAATTGTCGTGTTACCAGCGTTGCTTGAGGTGGAAAATGGGGCCTGGACCTATACAGTAGCAGTTTCAGTCACTGGAGAAGATGACGAAGACGACGTTGTCACGTCCTAGACAACCTGTAGCAGGAACAAGTGGGTGAAAGCATGAGGTTGCGTCTCTCAGTCGACAAAAATTGCAGAGGGGCTACGAGGTAGCATTAGGGACGATGAGTGCTACAGAAGGAGGCTTCTTCCCCAGGCACATTATCGGCACTCAAGTACAAGTTTGGCGGCCAAAAGAGAGAATGGAAGGGGAAGGAGCAGCCTAGGCTCAGCAGAAGAAACATTTATTGAGCCCATAGTGCCCGAGCTTTCTTTTAAAGCCAAACCTGTAAGGGCCCAAAGTGGGATGAGGATTCATGGGCTTCACACTGGACCAGATGCTCCTCAAGCCCACCAGCCTATAGTGGCATCGTCTCCATCTCACCAGCGAGTTGGTTCCTCTGTAAAGGCGATCGTGCTGCTTTGTTTAGGTGATGAGAGGGCCGGCGTCGAGGCTATCTTTGGAGAGGAAGTTCGGGCCTTTGAGTTAAAGGCCCAGTCTCTTTCCAACCTTAGCCCACCTTCAGACACTACCATGGGCTGTAAGTTAAAAGGCCCGTTGGGGTTGGGCCAAAATTTAGGAGGAACAAAGCCCTTTGGTATGGAAGTTTGGTCTCGAAGGGAAGAAAATGCAGCGAGAAAGGGGAAAGCTCCGATGGTTCAGATGAGAGACTCTACGCAAGAGGAAGAGACGATAGTTTCAAAGAAGATGTGGTCCACCCTCTTCCTTCCAAGCGTTGATCGCCGACAGGGACATCAAAGTAGCAGCGAGCCTCTTCTCCTATGGGGTTCATCGTCATCTAGCGAAGTTCGCAATCTGGAAGTGGATTTCAGGACGGGATCTCAGATGGAACGAGGAATCAGAGAGAATCCTCTATTTCATTGTCTTTTGTCAAGGAACTGTAACTTTTCTAGGGAAGAGACCTTGGCGTTCCGCGAAGAAGATAAAGAAGGTTTAACAAGACGAGTGGGGTTTGATCTTCGTGGCTCTTCAGACATGGATTTACCTTTTATTCTACTAATAAGAGGTAAAGGGCTCATCTTTGAGGGGATTTGCGAAATTCCGGGAGCGAAAAACATGGAGGTATGTCAGCCCTTTCTTTCTCAGCCGCCCGAGTCTTTTTCTTTTCCTTCTTGTAGTCTGGAATCTCCTTTGCCGAGTCCCTCTGGTCCACATCTTCCTACTTCAGTCTCTCTTTCTCAATCTCCTACGGAAATCAAGTTATTTATAAATATTTTTTTGAAAAAGGCGTTGTTAGCTCTTTAAAATATGTTGACATCCCTATCCGTGATGAGGAGGAGAACCAGTGTACTTTATCAAACCAGTTTTCAGAGAGCTTTACCCCTAGGAAGTCTAAATTTAGCTCGCATAAGGAGGATTCCAATCTGTTGTCAGGTAGTCAGGGAGATACTGTGGTATCCCCATCAGGCAATCTCCTTATTGATGGCGCCCAACCCACCCCCAAGGAAAATGGATAAAGTGCGAGAGGTTTTATGCTCTCTGGACATTAAGGTGTATTCCAGGAGGAAGAACAGTGGCTCCATAGGTAATTGAGACCTAATGGATTTGGTTTGGAAGGTTAGGGTCTGTGTGTTTTTCCATGAAAATTATCAGCTGGAACGCCAGGGGTTTGGGTTCAAGGAATAAGCGAAGGGTGGTTAAAGATTTCCTTAGGTCAGAGAATCCGGATGTTGTGATGATTCAGGAAACAAAAAAGGAGAAGTGTGACAGAAGGTTTGTGGGTTGTGTATGGACGGTCAGAAATAAGGATTGGGTTGCTCTTCCGACGTGTGGGGCATCAGGTGGGATTTTGATCACTTAGGATTCAAAATATATGCGTAGTGAGGAGGTGGTAATAGGATCTTTCTCGGTCTCGGTCAAGTTCGCTTTGGACAATTGTGGACCTCTTTGGATTTCCGCTATTTATGGTCCAAACAGTCCCTCACTTAGGAAGGATTTTTGGGTGGAACTTTTTGACATATATGGTCTAACTTTTCTATTATGGCGTGTGGGCGGCAATTTTAATGTCATAAGAAGAAGTTCAGAAAAATTGGGGGGTTCTAGTCTAACTTTAAGCATGAGGGACTTTGATAGTTTTATTAGAGAATGTGAATTGTTTGATCCACCTCTTTGGAACACTTCATTCACTTGGTCAAATTTGCAAGAGTCTCCCGTATGTAAGAGATTGGACCGTTTTCTTTACTCAAATGAGTGGGGGCAGCTCTTTCCCCAAGGCCTTCAAGAAGCCTTAATTAGAAGGACTTCGGATCACTGGTCAATTGTTTTGGATACCAACTCGTTTATGTGGGGCCCAACACCTTTTAGGTTTGAGAATATGTGGTTGCAAATCCTAATTTCAAGGAGAACCTTAGAAATTAGTGGAGTGGTTTTCAAGGAAACGGATAGGAAGGCCACAAGTTCATGAGAAGACTACAATATGTTAAAGCCAAAATGAAGGAGTGGAATAAGTTTTCTTTTAGAGAGCTTAATGAAAAGAAAAAAAGTATCCTCAATGATTTAGCTAATTTTGATTCCATTGAGCAGGTAGGAGGTCTCACTTCTGAATTGTTAAGTCAAAGAGCCTCAAGAAAATGAGAGGTAGAGGAATTAATTTTGAGGGAGGAAATCCATTGGAGACAAAAAGCTAGGGTGAAATGGGTTAAGGAAGGGGATTGTAACTCTAAAGTGGCTAATGGCAGGCGAAATAGGAAATATATCAAGGAGTTGGAGAATGAGAAGGGCTTAGTGTTGAAGAATGCCGAGAGTATCACAGAGGAGATCTTACTTTACTTTGAAAAGCTCTATGCGAGCCCTACAGGAGAGTCTTGGAGTGTTGAAGGATTAGATTGGTCCCCTATTTCAGAAGAGAGCGCGTTAAGGTTGGATTCCCCTTTCATTGAAGAAGAGATTTCTAAGGCTATTTTTCAATTGGATAGGGACAAAGCTTCGGGGCCTGATGACTTTACTATTGCAGTATTCCAAGACTGTTGGGATGTGATTAAGGAGGATTTGGTGAGAGTGTTCACAGAATTTCATAGGAGCGGAATTATCAATCAAAGCACTAATGCCTCTTTCATTGTTCTATTACCTAAAAAAAGTTTGACAAAGAAAATATCAGATTTTAGACCCATTAGTTTGATCACTAGTCTTTACAAGATAATAGCCAAAGTGCTCTCAGGGCGTCTAAGAGGGGTTCTACATGAAACCATCCACTTTACTCAAGGCGTTTTTGTTTAAGGGAGACAAATTTTGGATGCGGTTCTCATATAAAATGAGATAGTGGACGAGACAAGACAATCAGGGAAGGAAGGTGTCGTCTTCAAAATAGACTTTGAAAAGGCCTACGATCACGTGAAGTGGGATTTTTTGGATCATGTGTTAGAGAAGAAGGGGTTCAATCCTAGATGGAGGAAATGGATGAGTGGATGTTTGTCCTCGGTATCTTATGCAGTCTTGGTGAATGGTAGCGCTAAAGGGAGGGTTAAGGCATCAAGAGGATTAAGACAAGGTGACCCTTTATCCCATTTTTTGTTTACTTTAGTCACAGATGTACTGAGTAGGATGCTTATGAGAGCTGAGGAAAGAAATATGTTGGAGGGTTTCAGGGTGGGTAGAAACAGAACTAGGGTGTCCTATTTGCAATTTGCTGATGAAACCATTTTCTTTTCAAACACTAGGGAGGAAGATCTGCAGACTCTTAAGAGTCTTTTGTTAGTGTTTCGACACATTTCTGGGCTCAAGGTCAACCTTGACAAGAGTAGTATTTATGGCATCAATCTTGATCAGGTTCATCTTTCAAGATTGGCTGAGATGCTTGATTGCAAGGCTTCCGGCTGGCCTATACTCTATCTGGGTCTTCCTTTGGGTGGGAACCCTAAGGCGTGTGGCTTTTGGGATCTAGTGATTGAGAGAATTTCAAGTAGATTAGATGGGTGGCAAAAGGCCTACTTATCCTTCGGGGGAAGGATAACTCTTATCCAATATTGCCTTACCCATATGCCCTGTTACTTCCTTTCCTTATTTAAGTTACCCGCTTTAGTGGCTACAAAAATCGAGAGGTTGCAAAGGGATTTTTTATGGTCAAGGATTGGGGAAGGCAAAAGAGATCATTTAGTGAGGTGGGATGTTGTGTGTAAATCGAAGGAAATAGGGGGTTTAGGTTTTGGGAATATTTCTTTGAGGAATCTCGCTCTTTTAGGGAAATGGTTGTGGAGGTACCCTAGAAAGGGTTCAGCTCTATGGCATCAGGTCATATTAAGCATTTATGATTCACACTCCAATGGTTGGGATGCTAACACTTTAGTCAGATGGTCACATCGCTGTCCTTGGAAGGCTATTGCACAAGTCTTTTAAGAGTTTTCCTTGTTTACTCGGTTTGTGGTAGGAAATGGGGAAAAAATTCGGTTCTGGGAAGATTTGTGGTGGGGGGACCAACCTTTGGGAACCTAATATCCAAGACTATTTAGAGTAGTTGTGGATAAAAACATTCTTATTTCTTCAATTCTCGGTCCTACTCGTCCTTTCTCTTGGAATTTAAATTTCCGCCGTAACCTATCAGATTCTGAGATAGAGGACTTAGAAGGCCTCATGCAGTCACTTGATGGATTGCATCTATCTCCTTCGGTCCCAAATGCCAGATTTTGGCCATTATCTTCTTTTGGGATTTTTTCAGTCAAATCCTTCTTTCTAGCATTATCTCAATTTTTTTGGATCTGCTCAAGTTTTCCTTTCTAAGTTCGTTTGGAATTCTCAAGTTCCTTTCAAAGTGAAGTCCTTTGTCTGGTTAGTGGCACACAAGAAGGTGAATACTAATGACATGCTACAAGTGAGAAGACCCGACAAAGCCCTTAGTCCTCATATTTGTATTCTGCAATGTTTTTAGAACCGGATCGGTGATCGAACCGGAAAAGTTACCGGTTCACAGTTCACTGGTCGGATCGGAGGTCGAACCGCGATCGAATCGGTGACGTAATAAATATATAATTTATATATTATTAAAATTGAAATAATATACTCTCAACATTCCCACATGAGAGAGAGGAGCACCCTGGCTTGGCAGAGGCAGAGGGCTACCTCTACAGCATACAATGAAGCAAAGAGATAGAGAGATGGGAGACCAGGTTGTCAATGGAAGAGGAAGGATATGACATTTCTCGCCAGTTACCACAATGGCACCACCGACACGAAGGCATTGTAGTCCATCCGTTGTGAGGTTAGCGATGAAATACTCTCAACCTTTCTTTCTTATACACCTCAAAGACAACCACGGGTTGGATTGAAAAACTTTTCAGAGCCTTCATAGGACCATCTTTTTCATCACATGTTTTCAATCATGGGTTCTGAAAAATTTTCCCTTTTGAAGAGAATCATTGATTTTTCAGATATTTCTCAATTTTTGTTGTTATCTCATGTTCTTTTGCTGTTATTTTGAAGGAAAAAATTAATTTTTTAGTAATGATTTGGCAACTCGGACGATTTGGCGAGTCCACTCAGATGGCATGACCGAGTTGACTTGGCCGAGTACCGAGTATCGAGTCTACCCAAGTTTAATTGATTTTTGACTAAATCTTTGTTTAAAATGGTATTAGGTATCAGACTCGGTGCAGAAATGCCAAGTCGTATTGGACTCGGACACTTTGAACTTTGCAAAGAACAAGATAGTTGTGGTGGTAGTTGTGCAATTAGGCGGTTTTACAGTTTATAGTTTCTGATTCTGATATTATATGATATGTTTGCATGCTTTCTAGAGATCTAAGTCTTCATGGTTTTGAAATTCATCATGGGTCAAACCATCTGACTAATGGAAGACCATTTTCAAAATCCTTGAGGTTGTGTGGATAGTGTTATGCTGCGTGATTCTTATTCTATAGAGGAAAATTTAATCGTTCCCATGAGGAATAGCCTTACTTTATGTGGTTTCAGTGACGTTTTCTTATTGGTAAACTAAGGAGCTTACTATCTCAAAGCCAAATTGATTGATTAATTGCAAAACATGAAAAAGGATATTTACCAAGCCTTGATAACTTGGACTATTAACCATCTTTCAAAGGGTGCCTAATATTTACCTTTTTTTTCCTTCTGTTTTTTCTTTCTCCGTGCTCTACTATGCAATGGTCATAAGCATGTAGCAAATATAAGGGTCTCATAAAAAATGTCGCCGAAATTAATAATCTCTTCATCCATTTCAACATCTAATTGAAAACAAAACTCTTGGCGCCACTAGAGAAAATCAAACTAGAGTATTCCCACCCAATAGGGGAAGCAGCCAAGCAATTTGATGATCATGGGATCTGGACACGATAACTGTATTTCCTCAACAGCCTTGTGATGAAAGAGATTATGCAACTCTCACTGCCCACCATATGTAGAAGTTGCATCAGAAGCCTTCTTTTGCTCTGGTCCATGATAAATATGGTACTGCATGCAAAGATTTGGCTCTGTAATATCAGGCTCTCTCACACCTGCATTTCTAGTTTTAGACAATGTCTGTTTTGTATTCTTTTTCTTATACTAAAATGGAAATAGAAGTATTGTATAGAAATTACAATTGAAAACAACATCAGCACATGGCGTTTTAAAACAAAAGAATAGATAGAGATAAGCAGACATACAAAATGGCTAGTGGTGGGTACTTCCTGATATTACTTGCAAGTTCATTTTCATATATGTTCTATTCATTTTATTTATCAAGTGAATGTGCCATGCTTTTTATTTTGAAGTGTGAGCCAGGTGATTGAAAGGCACAATCAGCATCCACAGACTCCAGAGAAACCAGAACCACCATCTCTGGAGCTGCAGGTAAGATGTGGCCTCTTCTATAGTCCTTGTGTACATTAAAGTGTTCTCGGTGTTTGGACAACATAAATAAATGAACCGAAACAGAGGAAACCTAACCTTTCTAGAAAAAAAAAAATTCTAAGATCATCGACAGTTTTCCCTTTAACATTTCACTATGGAAGGCTTTCAATAAAGTACTTTTTCCTAATGTTTATTTGTCTCATATGTATCCTTGTCAGGTAAATAGTACCTCACATAATCTCACCATATCTTTGATTTGTATCTTTACACTTGGTTATTTTTCATTCAAATGTTTTTGAGTTTTACTTCCTAAATATTAGGTCTTGGTGTGTTTGGATTAAATTCTAATAAAAGATTTCATTTTCCAATTTTCTTAACAAAATGATCCAATACATGCATGCACCCATGGAGGAAAATATCGGTAATCACGGATATATCGGTACTTCGATTTTACGGATATATCGGATATATCGGAGATATATCGGCAGATATTCTGGAAAAAAATATCGGTAGGCTTAAAATTATTAAAAACTCATAGAAATGCAAGGAAAACCTCATAATAATATAATTAGAAGTATAATGGACATTTTAAAGTTGTTTTATTGAAAATTTTGATATATATATATAATATAATTTGCGATATTAGATGTAGTTATATCATATCGATCTATAAGAAATGTTAATTTTGTAATTGTTCTCATTATAAAGTCACATAAAATATTTCATTTCATTAAATATCAATAATTTGTACACATTAAATTCATTAAATAAACATATTTCATATTCAAAATATACTAGTTCATGTTAATTAAATTAATTAAATAATTTAGCATGTTAATTAAATTAATTAAATAATTTAGCTAAGTTAACTAGTTTAATTTAATTCTAGATGTGAAAATAAATCACAAATAATCATCTAAAATAAACATATCAATTTATAATTAAATAATCAAATTAACCTAAGTTAATTCAATAAAAATATAAAAATTAATTACAATTGAATGTAAAAATAGCATTAAATCATCCATATTGCAAACATACTAATTAATTGAAAATACATGAATTAATTACAATTGCAAACAAAATTAATTACAATTTAAAACAAATATACCTTAAAATAATTAAATAATTAAGCAACCTTAATAAAAATTGGAGTAATGAGAGAGCAAATGAAGAATGAAAGCAAAAATGGATGAAATGGATGAAATTTGGGCTATTTATAGAATAAATTTGGGCCAAAATAGCCGTTGGAACATTAATTTACCGTTGAAAATCAATTTTGGCCGTTGGATAAAAAATTGGGAGCAATCTGGCCGTTGGATCGCCATATTACCATTGGAATCACATCTAGGCCGTCGGATCAACACGGGCGTGATCTGGGCCGTCAGATCAAGTTGCATGAAGGAGGGGAAATATCACAAAAAAATCAGCGATATATCTCCGATATATCACCGATATATCTCCGATATATCGCCGATATATCACCGATATTTTGTCACCAGAGGCGATTTTTTCAAAATATCTCCGATATATCTCCCAGAACCGATATATCGCCGATATATCGCCGATATTTTGGCGATATTTACGGAAATATCTCTCATCGATTTTTCTCCTCAAAATGCCGTGTCGCCGCCTCCCGATACAAGATATATCGGCGATATATCGCCGATATATCCCGATATTTTCCTCCATGCATGCACCTAACAGGGGGATTTGAAAAGTCCAATTGTCTGAAGTTTGGTTCATTGATATCTGAAGCAATTTTAGGCAGATGACTTCTAATTGTCCCTGCAATCATATTACAACATGGTACTGCAGATGCCTTTCTTGTGAGAAAGGAACAGTGACTGCAAATATAATGCACCCGAAATTGCAACTCCAGAAAAGCCCTTAAAATTTCTTCCTAATGGCGGGTAATGCCTTTCTTTAAACAGGGACACATCCATTCCAACCTTGACTGGAGTGGTACATGATCCTACTTTTGTAAGATCAATTACAAGTCATTTTCTTGGGGGTTACTTGGAAGAACTTTAAGTTCTGTACTGGACCAACTAAAGTGGGAACATGATCTTTAGCTTGCATAAGATCATTTGGAATTGGTTTTTCATGGGAGTTAATTGCATGCACCCTAATTTATATTCATAGTGTATATAAATCCTAAAGAATTTTCGATTGGAACTTTTTCTAGCTGGAGATGCAGGGGATATATTTGATACTATCATACTTACATTCACTTTCTCCATTACGTACCACATTGTAATTCTGAGACATAATCCCATCTGCAACAGGCAAATGAAAGGAGAAGAGCTCCAGGGATTAAAAATAGAAGAATTGACTGAACTAGAGGAATTACTTGAAGCTGTTCTGTGCAGCGTTGTGGAAGAAAAGGTCTGTTTTATCGAATTATGATTATGACATTTTCTGACATACTTTAACTTGTCGAACTTTCTTTTGGTTTCAGGCTGAAAGAATTCGAACAGAGATCAGTGACCTCCAGAGAAAGGTCAAGAACCTAGCTTCTAAATTTTCCTAAGCATTCCATATACAAATTTTTAGAGTAAAAGAGAAAACCAAAGAAAATGGAGACTAGCTAGTATCAGGTTTACCTTGAAAAGTTTGACTTTGTGATTGGTTCTTAAGCGATGATTTTCACCATTTATGATGCTTCCCGGCTCTTTTAACCTTTTGTTAAAAGTCTTAACCAATGCATTTGTTTATGGAAAAAAATTAATTACTATTGCAACTAAAGTAGTGCCAATACAAGTTGCAATAAGTGTATAAAAGATCAAGTTTGCTATTTGAAATAAATATTTCAAGGAAATTTGCAAAAAGAAGGTTTGAACCTAGAAACTACAACAAATTCAACAACGATGAGACCAATAAAACTCAGGAGGGACTTGGGACTTGTTGGATTACGCACACTCTGATTGTTTGACAATAGCTCTAGGAAGGCTCAAGACGTAATTAGATTACACAAACATTTTTTTTTTTTTGGGATGTCTTGCTTGTCTGTGTATGCAAGCTTTCCCAAGCCCAGGATTTGCCTCAAAGGGTTCCCAAGTGAAAGGGATGAGCACATGATGGCCTCCCCTTAATAATTTTAATTTGTTGACAATAATTGTTGAGAAGTACCTGATAAAATTTAGTTAGAGGCTTTGGTTAATGAACATCTTAGGAAACAAGGTAAAGTTTTGGCACTTTTTTTAGATTTTATGCAGTCAGGGTCAAGATGCATGCTTTATGCTTTCATTGTGCTTTCTATAGAGGAAGAGATATGGAAGGAATAAAAGGTATAAAATTCTTTTCTTTTCTTCTTTGTTTTCAGCCTATAAAGTGACCCACATATATACAAAAATTCCTAACAAAAAAATTAGGAACTTTCTTAACCTAATTAAACTAGATCTCTTTGATTAGGGTATTGCCTAATTTTCTTCTCATTTACAAAATTATGGTTTTCCTAATTTCATTCTTCCACACTTCCCCTCAAAGCTGGTGAATAGATGTTTTTCATTCCCAACTTGGATACACTTACTTGAAATGTTGTATTGCTTAAGCCTTTTGTGAGTATATTTGCAAGTTGGCGATTGATAGATATACAAGGAGTATAGATCAATCCACTATCTAGTTTCGCTTTAATAAAATATCAATCTATCTCTATGTGTTTTGTTTGACTGTGTTGCACTAAATTATGTACCATGTTGATTGACTAATTGTAGATTTGTTGTTGCAATAAAATCTCATTGGGTCATCCTATTTAATCTTCAAATCTTCCAAAGTGATCTTTAACCATAGTAGTTCACAAATTCCTTAAGCCATTGCATGAAATTCTGTTTTTGCACTGACCTTGCCACTAAACTCTATTTCTTACTCCATGTCACCAAATTCCCAACATAATTTGCATATGTGAATGTTTCAAGTACTAGTATCGATCTTCATTTAAATAGGATGCCCTTTCGTGGAGGCCCTCCCCTTAAGGTACTGTAGCATTGGATTAGCAGTTTGTAGAAGAACCTTTTTTGGATGTGTATGAATTGACTAATCACACTCATAGCCTATGCTATATCCAGTGTTGTGTGAGAGATAAATGAGTCTTCTTACTGGATGTTGATACACCTTTCTATCTACCTAACATGTTCCTCAGCCTCTCCAAGCTTATGATTAGGATCTATTGGTGTGCCTGTTGGTTTACACAACAACTTCCTATTTTCTTGAGAAGGTCTGTTACATATTTTTGTTGAAAAATAAAAATTCCTTGTTTAGAAATAAAAATTTCTTACTTAGAATGTACAATCTCGATTCCTAAGAAGTATTTCAACATTCCTAACTCTTTAATCTCAAATTCCTTGGTCAAGCATTGCCTCAAAGTCTATCTCTTATTTCCATCATTTCTTGTCATGATGATGTTGTCTACATATACCAGAAGGATTGTAACTCCTAAATTTGAATGCTTGACGAACAATGTATGATTTTCTTGACTTTGTTTGTATCCCATGTTTTTCATCACTTTAGGAAAACCTTCAAACTACACCATTGGAGACTGTTTCAGCCCGTATAGAGTTTTCTTCAGTTTTTACACGTTTTTAGTGGTTAGGTTACATCCAAATCCTAGAAGGACTTTTATATAAATATCTTCTTCTAGATCTCCATTGAGAAATGCATTTTTTACATCAAGCTATTGTAGATCCCAATTATAATTTGTTGTCAATGATAACAAAATTATGATTGTGTTCATCTTGGAAATCAAAGCAAATGTCTAGATAATCCACGATATATGTCTGAGTGTATCCTTTAGCACCAATCTTGCCCTATACCTCTCTAATGTCCCAACTGCTCTATACTTAATAGTATAAACCCACTTACATCCCATTGGCCTTTTTCCTGCAAGCAAATGTACCATCTTACAAGTTTTATTCTTCTCCAGGGCCTCCATTTCTACATTCACGGTTCGACTCCAATTTTCAATAGATAAAGCCTTGGATAGAGTGGTAGGGATATGAATATGGTTCAAACCTGTAAGAAAACTTTTAGGGGATGGAGAAAACTTTTCAAATGACACAATATGGGAAAGTAGATACAAAGGATGTTTAGTGCATTCCTTTGTTCCATTCTTGATGGTAATAAAGAGGTTTTGATGTATGGGTTTTTTAGGCTAAAGTTCTAACTTAGTTTGTAAGGGAGGATGAGATACTATTACCTCATTTCTAGAAGCTGATTCAAATTCTTAGACTTGTATAAGTCTAGGGATTGCAACTTTCTTCCTTGAGTACACTTTGCTAGTCATTTGATTCTTAGGTATAGGTTCAATGGACGACGACTCAGGTTCGGAGGAGGGTACAAATATTGAATCAGATACTTTAGGAGGGTCAATGAGAAAGGGATCAATGAAATAGGAATCTCGATAATTGTCTTTCTTGATGGAATCCTCCACCTAAAGATAAGGTTGGGGAAAATAAGATTCACTTTCATTGAAAGCAACATCAATTGAGACAAAAAACTTTCTAGATAGTGGATGGTAAAACTTATATCCTTTTTGAGTTTAATAATATCACATAAAAATACATTTGATTGCTCTTAGGCTTAATTTCCTCCCATTTGAACTATGAATATGCACAAAGGACATACACCCAAATACTTTAAGAAGGAGATGGTTTGTGGTTCTCATATGAGGATAAAATAATGAAAGTATTTCCATGAGACTTTTGAAACCTAAGACTCTGGAAGGTAATTGGTTTATGAAATGTGGCGGTTAGAACAGTTGCACCATAATAAGATTTAGGCATATGTTTTTAGAACAAAAACGCTCATGTTGTATCGAGAAGGTGGTCATTTTAAATAATTCTTTCCATTAAGCCTGCATGCTGCTTGGATATTATGCAATTATCTTGTGTTGTGATTAGTAATTACACTTTTAGGTTGAGTAGTGACAACAGTAGTTTTTGATATCTTGGACATTTTTCCTTCTTTCTTTAGGGAAAATATAAAAGAGCTCTTAGGTAAAAAAAAAAAACTCACTAAAGACTACCCTTAGGGCTCCGAGAACCATGTTAGCAATCCCATTGGCATTGATGTGGGATATTGGTGGCCGCAGCAGCTGTCTCGGAGGTCTAGCACTCTTGGCGGTCACGGAAGTACGTTGAAGGTCTAACACCCTTGATTTTCAACTATATTTACAGTGCAAGGAATGCCTTTAGAAGGAAAAATCTTCACTTGCAGCAATAGTGAGAAAGAGATTTAGTGTGAGGCAGAGACGTTACATGCAAGAATCCTCATTATTAGTAGAGACAACCGAGTGACAATGAGGGTTTTGTTGAGGTCTCTGACTATTTTCACGATCAGTTTTTCTAAGGCTTTGTTTGCAACAATGGCACAATGCAAACGAGAAAAAAATATTATTCTCTTCCTAGATTCACGAGCCTAGGGCTCTAATATTATGTAGAAGAAGAGAGATGGAAGGAATAAAAGGTATAAAATTCTTTTGTTTCATTTTCAGCCTATACAATGACCCACATCTATACAAAAATTCCTAGCTACAAAATTAGGAACCTTTTTAACCTAATTACACCAGATCCCTTTGCTTATAAGATTGCCTAATTTTCTTCTCAATTACAGAATTGTGGTTTTCCTAATTTCATTCTTCCAAAGAAAATGATTTTTTTGTGTTTGATTATACTGTAAAAAATATGAAAAAAAAATTAAATACAATTAAAATTAGTTAGAAACTTATGTATATTTAAATTATTTAATCTCTAAGGCTATGTTTGGTTTTCAAAAAATTTGAGGTAAAATGTAAGGGGAAAAAATACAAAGAAAAGTAGAAGAAAAGAAAAAGTAAAGGGAAATAAAAAATATATTAAAAGTCGATAAATTATTTTTATTTACTAATTCAAACTCAATTTACTTATTTTAACTCATTAATATAAAGATTAAATAATTTAAAAATACATAAGTTTTTAACCAATTTTAATTATATTTGATTTTTTATATATATTTTTTTATAGTACAATCAAACATGAAAAAAATCATTTTTCTTTACATTTTTTTTCTTTTTTTAGTATTTTTTGGAAACCGAATATAACCTAAATTTTAGAGTAAAATAAGTGAAACGAGTTTGAAGAAACATATAAAAATAATTTAGTGACTTAAAATTTAGTCTTTATTTTCTTTTCCTTGAATTTTTCCTCAAAATTTCCCGGAACCAAACATAGTTTATGTCTTTTCTGGCCTGAGAGCTGCTTTCACTGTCTGTCAGGTTACCATTCTCCAACTGAATCTGAAGGGGATGGAGAAGCAAGAGGAATGGATGCCTGAGAGAAACGAAGAATAAAGAGTGGAGAGGCATGGGGAATAAACAGCGGAGCTTAATCATTTTGAAATAAAAGACATACAATTTGATGGCATCTCTATTTCTAATATTTATGCTCTATGTAATCCGCAGCTACCTCATCCCATGCTACTCGGAAGTCAGAACTGCCTTGTTGTACATTTTTAGACGCTTGTCTGTCAGAACTGCCTTTTTGTAATTACTATTATTGTTTCCCAAAGTGAGTTAATGCAAAATTGAGTTCTTTGCTAAGATTAACTCTTGTATACTTTACAAGATTCAATCTTTAAATATATGTTGCTCATTTGCAACATTTGGAAACACCCCTAAAAGTGGATACAAAGGCAACCATGAATACAAATAAAGAAAAATAAATAGAATCATGGTGTACAGTGCCTCCACTTAAAAAAAAAAATATATATCAAATTAAATGGGAGTTAAGTTATGTTGTATGTAGATCAACAATGTCGTATTAAATAGAAATCTAATGATCTTAGAACAAATCAATTAGATGTGTTCTTCATTTGACCAAAGGTATGACTTGATTTTTTCTAAAAATTCTATCTCGAAATATATATGTGGACCTGCATTTTTCACAGGCTTTCTCACTTGATGCCAAGACTGGCTTTTTAATGAAAAACTAATTTTTTTTTTTAAAAAAAAATAGAGTTTCCACTTATTTTATATATTTTTAAAGTGAAAACAAAAGAAGAATAAAACCATAAAAATGACTTCTTATTTTGGAAAAACATGTCTTTAAAAATCGAGTCCAAGTCTGGGGGTTAGGTTACTATTTGGGAAGGTACTAGAAGGTAGCACCCTTTTAAGCCTTAAAACAGGTCTCTAATAAGTTAAGGTAACTATGGTAATTGATTTGTAAATCAGCGGATACCAAAGTTAATAAAAGTGATTATGCCTAATTCTTTATAGGATGCTATTCACACCAAACCAAACAAATCAAATGAAATCAATCATATGTAAAAGAAAAGGATATGAGCGTACCTGAGCTGAAATCCAAAGCGTTTTCATGAAAACACTAAAGCTAGTCTAATAAATGATACAACATGCAATTCATATCATTCAAGAAAACCAAGCAATGATTAAAGCATAGCAAAGTATAATCAAGCATAAAGATGTTTACAAACATAGCATGTCTATTTATAGTGTTAGAGAAATAAAGGAAACAAAGGATGTACCTTGATCGCATTTATAGCTTTCAATATGCCTGCATATGGCTAGAGCGATTAGAATAAATCATGACAATAAATAACTAAGATAGTTAGCCTTAATTTACATGGCATATGTATGGCTCAAATGAAATGAAAAGAATCTTTAAAATATCAACTATCATATAAGATATACACACAATTTATTATCAAAGATAAACTAATTCACAAGAGAGCTTAAAAACACAAATTAGTGACTAAGTCAAAATATGCAATAAAGTGACTGAATAGTCAATAGATTTAGGAAAAATATAAATAAATACCTAAAAGAAATATTTCATCATGAAAATTTTTAGGTATGCTAAACAACACCAAATTAAATAACAAAGCAAGCATTGTACTAGAATTTCAGCTAGAAAGGTTCACAAAATAAATCTTAAAAAATACCTGTAGTGTGAATTTAATTATAAAACTTTTTAAGGAATATCTCATACATGTTTATTTTATTATCCAAGTGACCAAAAAATCTAATAAAGCTCCAATTAATTATAGTTCACCAAAATATCCTAAAAGTCCAAAACAGGACTAAATTCTATAGCATGCATAAATCAATTTTTTTAACCACTCCATAAATGTAATAAAATCATATAAAAAATCATAGAACAATTTAAGAGTGTATATTTTACAAGAACAATATTGGTAAGGCAATAAAACATATGTATAAATTTTATAAACAACCAGACTTCCCCTTGATTCAAAATTGGGATAGTGTAGTGGGTGAAAAAAAGGAAAATTATATCTTCCAATTGGGAAAATATTTTCCAATATTTTATGTGTCAAAAATTAATTTGAAGATTTCTAGAATCAAATAAAAAGATCTAAAGAAATTAAAGAGATTATTTAATAATTTAATTTTGTAAAGGCATTTTGAGTATCCAAAATAATGCTTAAACTATATTTGTTGGAAAACTAAATTAAATTTATTGATTGGAGAAGTGTTTTAGGTTAAAAAATAAATAAAATTGTTTCATACATTTGATGAGTCTAGAGCAATATCCAAGAATTGAAATAATTGTAGGGTCTCTAGGTTATTGAATTCCAATTTACAAGTTCAATGGTGTAGTGGGCATTCAACATGGCAATAGGAAACTGATTTTTAGAAAACTTTGTATATAGGTATCTATCAAATCCCTTTTTTAATTTCCACGAATTCATCCATAATTCTTTTCCTTGAATGATCATTATAAGTTCACAAAGGTTAAGAGCGACTTCACTAATTGGAGCTATAAATTTAATTCATGTATCATTCAAGATCAAAATTCATTTTACAACCTTTTTTAGTATGCATACCGAATAAAATAGGGTTGCATTGTTGTTTGGAAAATTGAAATTTCATACCTAAAGGAAAATTACTCTAACCACAACTTTAATTTATCAAACAATCAACATTCAATCACCTAATTTCCTAAATGACAAATTCTAACAACACTCATGCGGCCCAATTTGTCCACAGCCAAACCTAATCTAAGGTATTTGAAATCAATGAGAATTTATAATAGAAGAAAAACAAAATTAAGACTAAACTTCAGCAAACTTACCTTAATCTTCTTCCAAAGCTGATAAAGTATTTTCCCAATATGATTTTTTTTATATTGATTTCAACCATCTCCTCCTTCATCACCACCATCTCCTCCTCCTCTGTCATCATCACAACCATCACCACCTCCTCCTCCTCCTCCTCCGTCATCACCACAACCATCACCACCTCCTCCATCATTACCACTGCCACCTCCTCCTCCTCCTCCTCAACCATAATAGCCCAATGACATGGCTCCATATATCTGGTCTGGTCTCTGTTACTAAGAATCTCAATGCAGTTATCCAATGTAATGTGCTTGTGATGTAAATACTCTGGGAATACCTAGCATTAGATGATGAGTTCTGTTGTTGTCGTGAACATCTTTGTAATGTTTTGGCTATTTTGAACTTTGGTTTTATACTCGACCATAATCAAGTTTTAATAAACATTCTGATTGAGAACTTATTAACAATATTAAAACCATCATAACTTCTCATATCTAGAATCCATTTCTTAATGTCATTATCATGTGAATAAAGTTTTTCAACTCCTTTTACGCAAACTATTTATCTCTCTTTAGCTCTTTTTTTATAACCAACAGCATAGTCCTTATTTGGCCGGCAATAGTTAAGTAAGGTTTTATATTTCTTTATATCATGGAGGAAATATGAAAAAAAATAATAAGAATATAAAGAAAAAATAATGTTGGTTGTTAACATCTTTTAATTCTTTTTCATGGCCATTAATAAAGAGTAGAGGAGTGAATAGTTATATTTTTTTAAAATTATATTACTAGAATATCCACAATTAGTTTTTTTCCCCTCTTTCTTTTAATGTTAAAGGTGCAATAATAATATTTTAAAATATAGGCATTCTATATATATATATATATATATACAAAAGGGGCCTTCCACGTTCTAGGATTGGGTTGCTATCTTTTGCATGTTTTTCTATGTATGCATATGGAAGCAATGATATATCTTTCATATGAAGCTATGCTAAAAAGTACTTTAAATTTGCTTAAAATGTATTCTATCTAAAATTAACTATGAGCATAGTTTGAACGAGAGTTTATTAGTAACCTGAGTTTTACCATCATAAAAATGGGGTACTGTTTAGTCCGTGGGTATTGTAAACCTAATTTTGTTAATAATAAAGCAAAGGTTAAACATAGGTTCAAAAGAGGTATATAATTTTATATGCTACAAGAATCGCTTTAGGAAGCAAATTGCAAGATTCAAGGGTCAGTGAAAGAAGATCTCGGATTTTTCACAAAGATCCTAGTTAGGTTTTTATTTGGTTGATTTTGCATGTATTTCAAGTACTTGTTCTCCACATAAGGATGACTTAGGCTACCTAGTCAAGGAGACCCCTTTGAACCTCAAGTCTTTCATGAAAAACCTTAGGTTTTCTTAAAAACATTTTCAACTTAACCAATTTGTTCTTAAACTTGAAAATATTTTGTTATAATGTAGGCGGTTACCTGGCCTAGACGTTCACTTGCTCCATTTGTCTTCTTTATCTGTGCATCATAACCATCTCTACACCAGTAGCACATTATCTTCTTTATCTGTGCATCATCACCATCTCTACACCGGTAGCTCATTATCTTCTTTATCTGTGCATCATTATCTTCATTGACAAACTGCAACTCAAACCACATCTTAAATCCACCAGATACGAGCTCATCATAAACGCATCACCAGCACCACCAGTAGACCATCTGTAACCAAAAGCACCACCAGGCTCATCCACCACACACCAGTACATATCTCAACTGCACATCACACAACGCCATCATCTTCTCACCTCAATGCTCCATCATCATTATCACACGAGCAGCACACAAGCAGTGGAGCACCACACGAGCAGTGCACCATCACTGGAGCTGCACCACTGCACATCTCCAGTGGCTCACCACTCACCATTTCATCGCCAAATTTGCAGAGACTCCAGGTCAGTTTTGTTTTCAGTTTTGATTTTAGTCTCTTTTTCTTTTCTTCCTCACATAATTATAGAAATATTAGGATGTGTTTGGGTGTGGATAAATTAGGCCACACATGAGTGTTGTCAGACTCATTGTTTAGGTGGATATGTGATTGATTCTTGTTGTTTGGTGATTTAGAATTGAATTTAGGCCAATTCATCTCTATTTATTTTTACCTAAGCAAGCCATTTGATAATCATATGAGAATTGGCTTTGAATGAGTATGTTGATCTTGATTCACATGTCATTTGATTTTGTGTTTTTAGTTAATTAATGTTTGCAAGTTCACATGTCATAATTCACATACACACTTGATGTAAATAGGTGATCACATGCTTAGATTTAATTAGGAACTTGTTTAGGATTCTTTTGGTACTTGATTTGGCACTTAAAATAGGTCTTTAATTGGTCACTTATATGGTTGCATATTTGACTTACACATTAGGATTCTTTTGTTATTTTGTGTTTTGGTGTTCTTGAAATTGCTTTCAACCTTTTCTAAAATAAATCAATCCTCCAACTTCTCTTTAAAGTTCAGCATAGGTCATTAGGTATGAAAATCCATTCTCAAAAAGCTGTCCTACCTAGCTATTTCATTTGGTATGCAATTTTCTGTTGATTTTGAAATGAAATTCAACTTTGAAACACATGAAAATAAATTCATGGATCCACATCAATGGAGTAATTCCTTACCTTGGTGAACTTATCCATGATCACTTGAGGTTAAGGAAACATGGATTATTTTCATGGACATTAACTTGGGAAGTGGTAAATCCCTACATTCAAGTTCTTGAAAAACAAGTATCCTATTGACTATTTGGTTGATTTGTTGAACCTTTTAAATGAAAAATTAGATTTGGATTATTTCGGTCTTATGAGTGCATGATGTTGTACACTTCCTAAATATATTAATAGAACTTGGTTTGAGTCAAAGATCATTTTTCAAATAAGAGATATCAATCAATCTTTAAACCCTCAACCAACCTCAAATTTGTGATTGGTCAAAATAGGTTGGCACCGCCAAGCTTGACACAACTTTGCTCCTAAACTTCAGATGACAATGTGACAATGTTGATAAGAGAAAATCCCATAGAGAAAAAACTTGATGTTTTTCATGGAGTCAAACACACCATTTAGTTCAATGTTGATAGGAGGCAGTCCTATATTCCTAAATGAGTGTAAAATTGGATACTAATATGATTTGAAATAATATTTTATACGTACACATTAAAATTTTTTATTTTTTGCCTAAAAATTTAATCTTTTTTAAGTGAAACTTTTTTCATAAGAAATTTGAAGTACGATAGATAAAAGACGAAAAAAATGAATGAAAGTGAAGGGGAGAAAATATTAAGATCCATACTATGTACATGTCATGTCTCTCAACCCAAACAAAAACACTTATATCTCCTACCTATTTTATCTAATTTTCAATCAAACATGATATATCAAACAAAGTAAGTGTGGAACTGCATTCAATTTTGTTAAATTTTGACATAATCATTTTAATTTTTTTCCATTTTATGAAATTGTACTATTGATAGTTCACATTGAACATCATCCAAGGTCCTTAATTTTTTTCTACTTTATAAAATTATACTATTGATAATTTCCATTGAATATCATCCAAGGTCCTAAACATAGGGGATGTATCTAAGCATCTCCAGTTGTCCAAGCTAATAGTCAAAATTCTTTTGGTAAATTTTCTTTAGTTTATTTAATAACACTTTTGAAAAATATTCTTTTTCTTTTGGTAAAAATTGTCATTTTTTCTTAATTACTAATTTTTCTTTTTTCTTTCTTTTTATAAAAAAAAAATGGTCAAATGTTTAGTAACAAAAATAAATATGATTCATTTATATAATTAGAAAGTAAGTTGTATGAATGATAGTAAGAAGTGGATGTAATTAAACTACTAATGGTATGATAATAGTGCCAACAAATAAAATGGCCTAATAATTCACTAATTCTCTTCAAAACTTAATTTTCCTATTATCATTATTATTTTTACTACTATTTTTTTTATCAATGATGTCACAAACATCCCAAGTACGAGATTAATGAATAATTAATATTTTTTAATTATAGAAGTGATATGGGAAAAGAGTTTCTAAAGTTGAGGTAGGATTAAACCATCCAAATTATTTATCATATCTTCCTTTACCTAATGGAATCTTTTTTATTTTATTTTTAAATATTACCTTTTAATTTTAAAAATTTAAAAACATATATAAATAAGTTGCTTAGATTTTAAA
The DNA here is from genome assembly GCF_004353265.1 of Vitis riparia. NCBI lineage: Eukaryota > Viridiplantae > Streptophyta > Magnoliopsida > Vitales > Vitaceae > Vitis > Vitis riparia. The sequence goes on from NC_048445.1 coordinate 16,672,331, forward strand.
ATAGTATTATTGCACCTTTAACATTAAAAAAAAAAAAAACCTAACAAATTGTGCATGTTATAATGAAATAAATTTCAAAACAATATAACTATTATTTTCCTTACTCTTTAATATTAATGGTTATAAAAAATAATTAAAAGATGTAAACAACCAACATTATTTTAAGGGTTTATTAAACTTTATCCCCTAACCTATAACATGTTTTGCACAATGCCCCCTTGAGTTCAAAATTGAGCAATGTACCCTCCACCATTTATAATTGCATGTAATGTGCATTTTTTAAGTCATGACGTCATATTTTTGGATGAAATGGCATGTGCTATGGCGAAATAGTCATTTTTTAATGAGGGCACAAGGGTCATTCCATTTTTAAAACATCAACCTGCAACCCTCTTGTCCCCTGTCGACCGTTTCTTCCCTTGTTGTTGTTGGTGAAGCCCTCTCCCGTTCTTCCTTCCCTTCGAAGCCCTAAAATCCCAATCCTACAAAGTTGCTACCAAAAACCCCACATAATTTCCCAAAATTCGTTGTTCTTCCTTGTCCGTGGCGTGGAAGTTTGCAAAATCCCTAAATAATTTTTCCAGCCCTAGAATCCCACATAGCTCCTTGAAGCAGCTATTGAAGCTAAAGATTTGTCCATTAAGGTTGAGGATTTCTGAAGGCAAACGACAATTGGAAGATTAATGGATCCTCCAGTCCATTGTTATTATGGTAATAAAGCTCGTGTGATGACATCGTGGACAAATTTAAGTCTTAGTATAAGGTTTTTGGGATGCCAAAATTATAAGGTAATATTATGTTTGTCTATCAAATTCCTCTATAAAGTCAAAGTACTAATTGGCAAGTAATCAATATATGTAAAAGGGCTCTTTTTGCCTAAGAGTTTGGTGTCGCGGATACAAAAGATTCTTTCAGATTTATCCTTGGAGTTTTTATAGACATATGTTCATATTTGGTATAGAAGTACAGAGGTTGTAGATTTTTCCTATGGTATGATGGTCCCATGTGTGATAGATCAAAGCAAATAATTCATGGATTTTTGAATGTTGTGAAGAAGAAGGAGAATGAAGTTGTGGTAAATTGAAGAAAGATTAAATGCATGTTTTGGATGATGATGATATCATGGGCAATCTCTTTGCTTCTTTTGGTCATCTTGATATAGAGAAATTGTGGTTTTTTGGATCAAGACTTTCCAAAGTTACTTGGAAATTAGAAGGCTCATTACTTGGTTTAAATTTTGTATTTTGTGTAAACATTTTCAATAGATGAGGAAATGAACAATTTTTGAAAACATTTTGTGTAAACAACATGTAGAGGCCTTGATGGAATTACTATGTAATTTTGTGGTTAAAGTAATGAACAAATTGAATTACAAATTTGCAGCTTGGTTTTTTACATTTTGATTTTTAAGTCATGGTGTTCAAATGATTTATGTTGGCACTCTACATTATGCCTTTTTAGCAAATGCAGCTGTTTGGAATTAGTGTGCAATATTGATTAGTTAACTTATGAATGATTTATGGAATTAGTGTGCAATTATTGTGCAAATGTTGGAGATTGATTTATGGATATTTTGTTAGGATAGAGCCCTTAAAAGCATCACCTGATGTAATAAACTCTTGTTTTTTATTATTTATTTAATAAAGTTTCAACTCACTTTTATCTATCCTTTTTCCCTGCATTATATCTTGTAAACATTTTGGCTTGAATCTTTTGCATTGTACATGACTTGGGTACATTAGGAGTTGCACAAAAGATCTAAGTCATGGGTTCCTTGCAAATAGATGACTTGTTCACAGTCGGTTCATGGGCCTAGGTAACCCATTAGAGGCTATAGTACATCACCTACTAATTGGAGGGATGGCTGGTCTTGGTTATTGGGATAGGTTTCCCATGGTATGTGCACTAGTGTGTATGGTTACACATTGGATAGGACCTATGATGAGTCATGACTTAAGACTATCAAGTAGTCATGACCTCACCAAGCTACGTCATTATGTTATCTGTCAACCTTGAGAGAATATTAAGCTTATGCTAAAGTTAGTAATGACTTTGACCTACGGGTGAGATCGTAAGCTGATCATATATTCCCCATGAATTGGGTCATTGTTAATGGAAGCCGGTAGTAATAGGTATTCTCAATAGAGGCACCATGATATCTCTTGGGATTGAGATTGTTTGTCCCCTTGGGTGATCCTAAGGAGGTTTGTTCATGGAAACTATGGCCATAGTAGTTCCTTAAGTGGAATTTGACATAGGCTTTTTGAGAGCTAAGATATGTCAATTGAACACACAATAGGAGGATCTGTAACTTAAGGATGGTAGAGGTAGTCGTGAAAATGTAATAGCTTTCACTTTGTTAGACGTAGTTGATATTTATGGGATTAGTGTGCAATTACTATGCAAAATCCGTAGTTGATATTGGTTTGCAAATTATTCATCCAACTTTGAAAATGGAAATGGACTATTCTCTATTTTCTCTTACTCTCTGTTATTGCAACCAAGGTGACTTCCATAATCAACAATATAGTGGTAGTTTAGATTTTGAAGTATGACTATCAACAACCTGTTTCATATTAGTATTCGGGATATGCAAATGATATTCAAATGAATTTAACTTAAAGAAAATGCAAATGAACTCCTTGATATGCATAACTACCAATAACCTGCTTCATATTAGTATTAAGGATATGGCTCATACATAGGGATATTTATAAGGTTACCTGTTGGGCTTAAGTGTCTTAAGCCTATCAAGGCTTGAGCCACTTAATCTAGCCCAAATGAGTCTTAATTAGTTAATTAACCACATAAGGCCATCAAATCCTAATTAATGAATTAACCACATAGCTCAGAATGAGGACCACTAGGACCCATAGGAGTACTAGCTTCATTAAAATCCAATTATGAAGTTGATTTAACATTCCACTAAAGAGAATAAACTACTCTTCAGTACCATATGTAAATAATAATGAGACAAAGCTTGGGTCCGTGATCTACTATTCACTGCATGCATACTCCCCATGAACTGGTGTTTGTAATTTAACAAGGTAGTCCTATCATTTATCAAGATTACCTCTTCAATCCTTGAGTTACAAATCCCACTTTTTATGTAATCAACTGACATACTCTAGCTCTAAGGAGCATATGTCAAATTCCACTAAAGGAATTATTGTGGCCATAGATTTCATAATTGTATATCATTTGGATCACCTAATGAGACACACACTACAAGAAAAAAGGTCATTGTTGACATATATTATCTTGACTTAAGGTGATATGTGGCAATGTTGCCTATTTTAATGAACAACTATGACATATACAACTTGTTTAAACCAATAATGACATATATAAAATTTATTGAATTCTTTCATGACTTATATAATTAAATCTTGACAGATAATTTATAAGTCAATGTATTCAAGGTACTTAAATAAAAGCAATAATGATAATAATTTGTTTGATATGTGTATATCTAATTTACTTACTAAGTATTATAAATTGAAGTGACAACAATCAATTTTGATTATGGAAGTTAATATTTAATAAATTTTTTTAGTAATGTTAATATCAATTTTCATTTTTTTTTATCAAATTGATTAAATCATTTTTTAGTCTATATCAATAGCACTGAAATAAATTTTTGTACATAATTTTTTATTCACTAATTTTAGTGAAATAAAATTTGCTACATTATGGTTTTTTTATAACTGGATATAAATAAAATCAATACTAATAAAGTATTTTTTTATTCATTGATGTTAATGATATTTTTTTTTTTTGATTTTGTATTAATATAATCTTTTTTTCATAAACTATTTTTCATTATTTTTAAATTAGTAATTAACTTGTATTTGATTTAAAAATAATTAATAAATTTGTGTAAGCTTGAAAATTAAGATATTTGGAATTTTGATTTATCAATAGTTCGGCATAATATTAGGTTTCAAAATTTTATTTTTTAAGTTAACTCATACAAATTTAGACATTAGGAAAGAAGAAAATTAATTATGGAAAATTGACATTATAAAAGCTATAAATATATTCCATGAATTGATTTTCATAAATTTATTATTATTATTATTATTTGTTTATTTACTTTATGTTTTTATTTTTTATTTTATCTTCATTTCTTTTTAAAAATGTTTATTTTATTTTATTTTATTTTATTTACCTAAAAAAAAAAGGCTTTGAAAAATGAAGAACAATCCAGCTCCATTCGGGAAAAATCTCTCTCTAGATTGATGGTTCCTGCTGGGTGGTAGAAAGGGAAATTAGGTTTTTGATTTTGAGAAGCAATCTTCTAGGTTTTGACCTTTAGGGCAAAAACTACTCATCGAAATGCATTTGTTTCCGATTATCTAGTCTTAGCCACATCTTAATTATTCATAAATTTCTAGCCCCAAAATTCATTCTGTTCTTATTCAAATCGATATTTGAGTAAGAGTATGTCTGTGTCATTAACCCATCTTTCTTGGTGGTTATGGAGTGGAAAACACCAAGAGCCCAAAAGACTCTCCAATGGATCTTCTTTAAATTCTTCTCAAGATTCAGGTTTATGGGAGTCGGATGCTTTGAAATTCCCTTTAGTTAAGGGGACTTCTTCGTTGACATTTCAACTCTTTTTTTCTCCCAGAACCTCTTGATTCTCTGAATCTCAAAGTCTCCCAATCTCCCACACCTCGATCCACGTAGATCTCCGATTTCTGCTATAGTTTTTTTTTTTTTTTTTGTCTTCGTTAAATTTTCAACCTAGGGTTTTGATTTTGTCTGTTCCAATTGTTGCTTCGATCTCCTCGATCTCGGTTCCGAATTCACCCAAGGTTTGATCGTTTGATTGTTGGATTGTTTGGTTGATCTCATGGAGGCGATCGACGAGCTCGTGCAGCTGTCAGGGTCTATGTGCTAGGCCACGACGCTGTTGGCGGATGAAGATGCGGATGAGAATTTGAGTTCCAGTTCTTCTTGCAGGGGTTCAACTTTTCTTAATGTTGTTGCTCTTGGAAATGTCGGTGCTGGTAAATCTGCAGTTTTGAACAATTTGATTAGACATCCTGTTTTGCCTATTGGAGAAAATGGTGCTACTCGGGCTCTAATATGTATTGATTTACAAAAGGATGGTTCCTTAAGCAGCAAGTCGATCATCTTACAAATTGCCAATAAATCTCAACAAGTTTCTGCAAGTGCTCTTCGACATTCTCTCCAGGACAGGCTAAGTAAGGGTGCCTCGGGCAAGAACCGAGATGAAATATATTTGAAGCTACGAACTAGTACAACACCTCCTCTGAAACTGGTTGATTTGCCTGGATTGGATCAACGGATTATGGATGAGACATTGGTGAGTGACTATGCTCAACACAATGATGTCATTTTGTTGGTTATTGTACCTGTTGCCCAGGCACCCGAAATGGCTTCATCTTGAGCTCTCAAAATTGCCAAGGAATATGATGGAGATGGTACAAGAACAATCAGTGTAATTAGTAAAAATAGATCAAGCTGCATCAGACCAGAAAATCCTTACTGCTGTTTAGGCTCTCTTGTTAAATCAGGGTCCTAGAAGTACATCTGAAATGCCATGGGTTGCTTTAATTGGGCAATCTGTTTCAATTGCTTCTGCACAGTCTGGATCTATTGGGTCTGCATGAGTTTGATAGCGTGCCCAAAAGAATGTCTATTGTCATCAAATTCCCCAACGATACTGTGAATGTCTTGGTGAAAGGTGTTGATTCTTAAATGTTTAGCATTTTAGCAAAAGACAGTGGGAGGAATAGTCATATAAGGTTGGCAACTCAGAGCCATTTGACTGAATATTCATCACAAGGATTACTCACACTTGTAGTTGCTGCTAGGGATATTATCGATGAGGAACTTTCAGAGTGGCAGTGCAAGTATGAAAATGCAAGCACTTCATTGATTGATAGATCCGTAAAACTTTGTCAAACAACAACTTTCATTGAATGTAAATTAAATCTTCTTGGGTCTACTACGATGAGAATAAGGCTGCCACTTTGAACCTCCACTACACATCAGTTTATTTTTTGTGAAAAAAAAAAAAAAAAGGAATGTTGCCACTTTAAGAATATGGCACCACCAGATTTTGTGAAAGGCATCCACACGTTTTGATGAATTTGGAGGACAATCATACCATGCAAAGAAGATGATTGCCACTTTAAGAATATAGGTTTAGTTATTTTTTATTTATTAGTATTTAATCTTATCATTATTATTGGTGAATTAACCTCATTTTTGTAGAATCACTGACGCTTGCTATATAGGTACACTCTCTATCTTCCCATTTTAAAGTTTCATGAATATGTATGTCATTAAGAACTATATCCTCATTTGATATTGACTTTGGGTGCCTTGATATTCATTTGATTTCCTTTGATAAAATGCATGTTGAGTAATATAATACTTGAAAATTGCTATTTTGATACTTGTTGCTTACTTTTCTATTAACATGTGTCTATCCTATTAGGTATTCAAGAAATATAGCAAAAAAGAAGAAGATGATGAAGAATTAATGACCACCTCTTACGAAGATAGTATTGTACTTTTTAATTTAAGTTTATATATTATCTTAATTGAATATTTGTAATTAGTTTTTTTTTTTTTGTATATAGAAAATAGAGAGTAAGTAGAAAAAGATTTATTCCATTGTGTTTTTAATATTCAAATGTATCTATAATAATTTTTTCCCTTGAGTAATAGTTTATTTACATTGTTTTAGGACTTAGTTATTATTATCATAATTAAATATGTATCAAATTTAATTTGGAAACAAGTTTCATATGGTAACAAGTTTATTTTCCATTAAAACTAAAAATTATAGTAAAATAATATTAAATTTGTCATAGGCAACCTTGACAGATGGCCAAAGCCCAACATTGACATTGCAATAGCTAGAAACCTTGACATATTATACTTATCCTTGACATTTGTTGTAGCAACCTTAATAGAAGATCAAGTTAACATTGACATATGATAAAAAAATCTTGACATATGTTGAATCCAACCTTGACAAAAGTTAAAGAAACATTGACATATGTCATAGTAACAAAGATTCGATCATTGGTAGAAATAGAAACAACCTTGACATATGTAAATGTCAAGGTAGATTTAAACTTTTCTTGACATTGGAATAGATGACATATATAAATAGTAACATACCTTGACAGATATACCCTACCTTGATGGTGAAAAATTGTCAACGAAAGGCTTTTTTCTTGTAGTGACACTATCTCAATCTCATCAGATATCATGATATCTTTATTGAGAATACTTATTGCCACCATCCTCCATCAACAATGGCCCAATCCATAGGGATATATCACCACTTTAGGGTCTCACCAATAGGTCAAAGCCTCTTATTGATTCCTGCACAAACTTAATATCCTCTCAAGGTTGAGAATCCATGCAGTATAGTACCTTGGTGAATCATGACATTTGATAGCTTTGCATCATGATTCACCATAGGTCTTGTCTAGTGTGCATCATATACACTAGTGCACTCACCATGGGAAACTCATCCTGACTACCAAGATAATTCGTCTCTCTAATTAGGAGGTGGTGTACTATAATCTCTACTATATTGCCCAAATATATGAACTAATTGTGGACAACTTATCTACTTTTAAGGAACCCATGACTTGTATATTCTATACAACTCCTAATGCATCCAAGTCATGTACAATGTAAGAGACATGGGTTGAATGCTCAAATCAATGTCAATACACCAAATGGATAGCAAGAGGACAATTAAGTATAACTTTGTTACATCATGTCTTGCTTTTAGGAACTCAATCCCAACAGGCAGAACTTTTTTCTTAGGAAAAAACTTATTATTATAAAATTAGAGTCGCCACTTACTTTTATTTATTTTGAAAAGGGAAAATAAGATAAGAAATAAAACCCTTAAAAATGACTCCTTATTTTTGGAAAAAGCATGTCTTTGAAAAACCTAAGTCTAAGTTTGAAGGTTAGGCTACCTATCGGGAAGGGACTAGGAATGGTAGCACCCCTTTAAGCCTTAAAAATAAATCTTTATTGACTAGATTAAGGTAAGTATGACAATTAATCAATGAATCAAGGGTATTAGTTATAGCAAAGGTCATTCTATCTAAATCCAAACATGTCAAAGAAATCAATAACATGAAAAGGGAACACAAGTGTACCTAAGCTGCAACCCGAAGCGCTTTCATGAAAACACCAAGGTTAGTTTAAACAATAATATATACAACATACAACATGCATTCTATCTCATTTAAGGAAAATAAACATTAATCTGAGCACAACAGAATAATATCAAGTATGAAAAGATTCACACACAAAGTATACATCTTCGCACAATTAAAGAGATTAAAGATGTGAGGGACGTACCTGGATAACATGAATTACTTACAAGATGCTTCCATAAAGCTAAAAAGGGTTAGCCTATAAACAATCATAATTTTTGAAGAATTTCATGATCAAAGCCTCAAAATATTACATGATGTATATACAACCTAAATGAAATGCCAAGAAACCAAGGAAATGTCAAATATCACAAAGGACATGCATACCAACTCATTGTACAAGAAAGATAAAATACCAAAATGAGTGTCTAAATCAAAATAAGTAGCGAACAAGGATGAAAATATCAGTAAACACGGATATATCAATACTTGGATTTTACGAATATATCGAAAATATTGGTAAAATATCGATGGGGTAGAAATTGTTTAAAATTCATGAAAATGCTTGGAAAAACTAAAAAAAAAAGTGATAAAATAAGCAAGAATATACATATTAAAGTTATTTTGTAAGTGTAATTCACATAGGTATGGTCAAAGATAATATTTATCAAATTTTTTTAGAAAAAAAAATTGTCTTAAATTCCTTTAATCTATTTGTCTTCATTTATTTTAAAAATTAAAACTACTTTTATTAAAACATGTTTTATTACATTTAAAATAAAAAATTAAATTGATTTATATAAAATATTTTATTTGAAATTTAATTTCTAAAATTTTATTACAAATTTGTGGTGATAAGTTTTTGCTATTAATATTAATTTATTTAAATAATTTTATATTAACAATTTATCTTATCAAATTAATTTTAATTTATAAAATATTAGAACTTCATTATTTTTTTATTTTAGAAATTTTTTAATAAACTTATATTTTTAATATTTTAAAATAAAATATTTAAAATTAAATAATATTAAAATTGTTATAAAATATGAGATTTTATTGGATTATGAGAGTTGTGGATGATTATCTGTGTTGATGTATATCTCTCTATGACTCCCTATAAAAGAGAAATACCTTTAATGAAAATTTATTTCGTTTTCTTCCTACATTTTAATTTCTCTTCTCATTTTCTTCTCCTTTCACTTTATTATTTTACAATACGTTATCAACACAATGCTCAAAGTACATAGAAAAAGAGAAGAATGCTCGAGGTAGAAAAGAAAAAAAGAATAGTTCATCTACAAAATTTCTTATAGGTATGTTGTCTTATTCTCTTTGAATGAAATATGAATAGTATGCATTGTATTATTATAATTTTTATTTACTTTATCTCATAGTTAGAAGCTATGTAAATCATATTTCATATAATTACAAATATTTTAATTATTTAATAACTAGAAGTTATGTTGAAAAATTTTCACAACTAGAAGTTATGAAAAATATGTATAATCCTTATGACAAGATGTTATGAGGTAAATTACAAAATTACAAATACATAATCGAAAGCTATGCATATGATCCCTAATTACTTTTTATTATATTATATAACTGGAAGTTATATAAAACAACATTATATGGTCAAAAGCTATACAATGAATAGTTCATAACCTAAAGCTATTTACAAATTTATACAATAAATAATTCATAGCCTAAAGTTATGTACAAATCCAACACTACAAATACATAGCCAGAAGCTACGTATATAATTCCTAATTATTTGTTCTAAATTATGTAGTATACCTAAAAGTTATACAAAATAATATTATATAGCCAAAAGCTATAAAATGAATGGTTTATAGTTTGAAGTTATGTACAAATCTATATAATAAATAGTTCATAGCTTGAAGTTATGCACAAATCTACATAATAAATAGTTCATAGCCTAAGTTATGCACAAATTCACACACACATACACATATATATAGTACATAGTCATAAGCTATGTACAAATTTGCACATTTTTTATTTTGATAAAATAATCATAACCCAAAGTTATAAAAAATATTAGCTTTTAATTTTTATTTCGCATTCACTTATTTTTCATAATAGGAATTATGGAAACAATTTTTATTAACAATTGTTTCATAGCTAGAAGCCATACATACAATTTCTAATTTTTTTGTGCAACTAGAAATTATACAAAATAAAATTGTCAATTAACAATTATGTAGCTAGAAGATACATAGACCATTTTTAATTTTGTTATATAACCAGAAGTCATATCATAACATAATCATTAATTTTTTAATGTTATTATAACATTATTCAAATTTTAATTATTCATAGCTTGAAGCTATGAAGAAAAAGTTAGTAAATTAATAATTGTTAAAACTCGTATAGTCAGACGTTATATGAAAAAAAAACTTTATTATAAATTTATATTATATAACCAAAAGTTATATAAATATTATTATTTATAACCCAAAGTTATGAAAATAAGAAAATTAATATTCTTTGTGCTAATAAAAGGTTATGCCAAAATTGTTAATATGTACTTTTTAATAGTTAGAAGCTATAAAGAACAAAATTAATTTTGTACAAGTTTATGAAATTCATGCAACCAAAAGTTATAGTAAAATATATTACAACCTAAAGCTATGATAATAAGCGTATAAATAATATTTACATATTATCAAAGGATTAATATTTTGTATGTCAAAATATACAAATAGGTAAGTGCTTGATAATTTTTTATGAACTCCTATTATTAGAAGTTATACCGTTATTAGTAGAAATATTTACATATAGATGTGGAATTTTTGGGTTGCATGAAAGTATGATATTTATATTTAATCTTCTTGTGTTAGAGGTGATATTTTAGAGTTTTTTTTATTCTAATTTTTTAATACACAATAATATTTTTATATAATAGTTGGATTTTCTAATATCTTATATAAAATGTGCTTGTTTGATTAGAAAGTTGAGCTTTTTGGATAGCATGTGTACTTATATCTTGAAAATTCTAGATAACATCTTTTATTTGGATTTACTTATTGATAATTTAATAATGAAATTATGTGTTGAAAATTGTGATTATTATTATTATTCTTTTTTTGGATACATGTGAAGTATATGACTTGATCATATGATTAATAAATTGATTTTGCATCTCAATTTTATTTAAGAAATGTTTTTATGATGGAAAAATTTTGAGTTGTATAAAATAATATATATTATTGCATGTTATCACATATGGTATTTTTATTAATGCAATAATTTCATTATTCAAGAATAATTTTTCAATTACAATAGATTTAACTATTGTTTCTAATATATTCTGTTATATCTTTACATATATATATACATATATATTTAGATAGATTTGTAGTGTTTCAATTAAAGTTTTGAGACAGCAAGATGCTTTAAATCATGATATGTCCTCTTGAAATTTTGATTTATGAATTATTTTTTTTACATTGATTTAGATCATAATAATATTTTGAATAATTTTATTGATATATCACTACAATTAGTTTGATTATTGAATTACATCCTAGTTATTTCATGTATATATTCCTCCACACTTACAAAATCAATTGTGTGAGAGATGTAAGAAATATGTAACTTTAAATTCTTTTTCATATTTGTTTCGTTGTGTTATATATGCTCTCATTGCTTTTACACAACTTATAAAGCTAAGTCATCATTGATGACTAATTTTTTTTTTTGTTGATTTTAACTTCTTCCTCCCTGATAATATTTCTTCAATTCTATAAAGGCAAGACCTTTATGATATGTTTTATGACTTATTATTTTGATGAAACTCTTGTCTCATTAATTGCACAACATTGATGACAAAAAATATTAATACTATATATGGTGATAGAAACCCAATTAAAGGCTTCAGAAGAGCTTATACTATGTCACTAGTAGTATTTGATTCCATGTGAATGACACTTTATACGATGCTAGATCCAGAAGAATCTTGTAAGACCAACTTGGTTCATCATGGTAAACAATGATACATTATTTTTTTTTTTTGAAAAGTCATAGGGATGTACATTATAAAACTAGAAGTTTTTATCTAGTGAATAGTTTACCTATACACTTGAAATGTAGAATAACATATTGTGCAGATTATCATTTTAATGAGACAATTCTCCCGTCGTTAGGAAGAAAAGAGCCAGTTCTAGAAGAATGACGTGAAATTATTTGGAATGCATTGATTTTAACTCATTTTGATCTTCTTACTAATCAATGTGAATTGGAAGTTCAAAAAGATTATTCATTTGCAAGGACTTGCAAATCAACTACCAAATGCTTTCACTAATGCAAAGAAAGTGACAAAATCATTTTCACTGACCTAGAACATTCTAGTACGAATTGATGTCCCTAAAGGACAATTAAATAATGAGTTGATATCCCTGAAGGACGATTAAATAATGTGTTGATGTCCTTGAAGGACAATTAAATAATAAGTTGATGTCCTTGAAAGATAATTAAATAATAAGTTGATGTCCCTGAAAGACAATTAAATAATGAGTTGTTGCCCTTTAAGGACAATTAAATAATGAGTCTAAGGCACGTTTAAAGTGTGGTAGACCTTGCAGAGGCAAACACATTCCCTAGAAGAGGAAAACACAAGAAAAGATATATGAAAGGTGGCACTCTTGAAGAAGTTGCATATAAAGTGAGTTATTAATATGATTGAAGAGGCACAATTTAAAAAAAATAGCTATAGGAGAGGCATATGTTTTGTAATTAGCTCATGAAAAGGTACAAGTGCCTGATAATGATGAGAACTCAATTATCTACTTATAAAGGTACAATTACATATACTAATTTTCTCTAATCTAGATATATAAAACTTGAAAGGCCAAAATGGTTATATGAAGTTGGTTAAGTATATTACAATCTTGCATGATTGTTTTGAAGATATAATCATCTTCATTCTTCATTCACATCCATTGTAAGACCAACTTGGTCCCTCGGGGTAAACAATGATACATTATTTTTTTTTGTAAAGTCGTATGGATGTATATTATAAAACTAGAATTTTTATCTAGTGACTAGTCTACCTATACACTTGAAATGTAGAATGACATATTGTGCAAATTATCATTTTAATGAGACAATTCTCCTGCTGTTAGGGGGAGAAGAGCCAGTTCTAGAAGAATGACGCGAAATTATTTGGAATGCATTGATTTTGACTCATTTTGATCCTCTTGCTAATCAATGTGAATTGGAAGTTCAAAAAAGATTATTCATTTGCAAGGACTTGCAAATCAACTACCAAATGCTTTCATTGATGCAAAGAAAGTGACAAAATTATTTTCACTGACCTAGAATATTCCGGTATGAATTGATGTCCCTAAAGGACGATTAAATAATGAGTTGATATCCCTAAAGGATGATTAAATAATGTGTTGATGTCCTTGAAGGACAATTAAATAATAAGTTGATGTCCTTGAAAGACAATTAAATAATGAGTTGATGTCCCTAAAGGACAATTAAATAATGAGTCTAAGGCACGTTTGAAGTGTGGTAGACCTTGAACAGGCAAACACATTCCCTAGAAAAGTAAAACACAAGGAAAGATATATGAAAGGTGGCACTCTTGAAGAAGTTGCATATAAAGTGAGTTATTAAAATGACTGATCAGTCTCAAGTAGCCCTTGAAGAGGCACAGTTTAAACAAATAGCCATAGGAAAGGCATATGTTTTACAATTAGCTCATGAAAAGGTACAAGTACCCGAGAATGATGAGATCTCAATTATCTACTTATAAAGGTACAAGTACATATATACCAATTTTATTCAATCTAGATATATAAAACTCAAAAGGGCAAAATGGTAATATGAAGCTGGTTGAGTATATTACAATCTTGCATGACTGTTTTGAAGATATAATCATCTTTATTCTTCATTCACATCCATAATTGATTGATGCTATTATATGGTAACAAAGACAAAAATCATATCTTAGTCTCAAATTTGGTATTAAACAAACATTACAAGTAGTTAATTATATGCTACCTTACGTATGCTTGATCTTCTCACACTTTTCATTTAGTCCTTTATATCTATTTTTCACTACAATGATGGTCATGGAACCCCTTGGGACGTCATGATAGTGCATAAATGTAGCTAAAGGAGCAAAGTTATGTCAAGCTTGGTGGTTCCAACCTATTTCAATCAACCACAAATTTGAGGTTGGTTGAGGGTTTAAAGATTGATTGATATCTCCTATTTGGAAAATGATTTTTTTACTGAAACAAAGTTCTATTAATATATTTAAGAAGTCTACAACATCATGCACTTGTAAGAAAAAAATTTAGGAAGGTTCCAAATAATCCAAATCTAATTTTTCATTCAAAAGGTTCATAAAATCAACCAAATGGTTAGTAGGATACTTGTTCATGGATAAGCTCACCAAGGCAAGAAATTGCTCCATTGATGTGGAGCCATGAATTTATTTTCATGTGTTTTAGATTCAAAATTCATTTAAAAATTAATGGGAAAGTACATACCGAATAAAATAGGTAGCATAACTTTTTGAGAATAGAGTTTCACATCTAAAAGGTTGGAAGCAATTTCAAAAAACACATAAATAACAAACTCAGACAATCAAGGAAAAGTGCATGTGTGTGTATGTGAATTCTAGCACGTTAATATGAACTTCAAATGTCTTAAATAAGAATTCTAGCATGTCTCAAAGTGACCTAAAGAAGTGCTAAAACAAGTTGATCATAGAGCACACCAATGCATCAAAAATTAGAACCAATTGTGCATCAAATTGAGAATAAAAAATGTCCTAAACAATAGATAAATGTGACCTAATGTGAAACCATATAAGTGACTAATTAAAGACCTACTTTAAGTGTCAAATCAAGTACCAACAAAATTCTAAACAAGTGTCTAATTAAATCTAAGTATGTGATTAAGGACATACCAACCATATAGAGACCCCTCTTGACACATGGATAGAGGTGGGTTTTTGAAGATTTTAGGAAGTTGAGATTGAGGGGTCTTAAAAGGAGCCGACCACATATAAAGATTTTTCAGGATTGATTATTAGGAGCTATCACATATGAGATTTAAGGAGGGAGGGGAGCAAGGTACATGATTTATTTTTTGGAGGGATGACACAAATGGAATTATTTATTTATTTATTTTTAAGGGAGGGCTGCCAATGGATTTTGGAGATTAAGGGGAATGACTTTAGAGGAGTTTGGGAAGATTCCTTAGAGAAGAACATGTGATTTAGAGAAAGACGGATGGAGGGGTTGACACATTAGAGATTCAAGACTAGAAAGGAAGAGTTGAATCCAAGTTGCAATTTTTTTTTAAAGTCACATGTGTGATATTAAATTTGAGAACTTTTGATTGATTATATATTGATTATCCATGAGTTGAATCCAAGTTGCTATTTTTTGAAAGTCACATGTTTGATAATAAATTTGAGAACTTTTGATTGATTATATGTTGGTTATCATTCTTGATGGTGTTAAATTCCAAGTTGCCATTTTTTGGTTTATTATATATTGATTATTCATGAGTATGATTCCACATAATTTGTCATTTTCTTTTATTGATCATATATTGATTATCCATGAGTTGAATCTAAGTTTCTATTTTCTGAAAGTCACATGTTATACATTAAATTTGAGAACTATTGATTGATTGTATTTTGATTATCTATGAGTTGAATTCTAAGTTACTATTTTTTTTAAAGTCACATGTTTGACATTAAATGTGAAAGCTTTTGATTATTTATATATTCATTACCCATGAGTTAAATCCAAGCGTGGAACCACATTTTTCACATGCGTCCCCACTTGACAGCAAGACTTGACTAGAGTTGCCACTTATTTTCATTAATTTTAAAGAGAAAATAAAATAAAAAATAAAACCATTAAAAAATTACTCATTTTTGGAAAAACACATCTTTGAAAACCCAAGTCTAAGTCTGGAGGTTAGATTACCTATCTGGAAGGTACCATAAAGGTAGCACCCCTTTAAGTCCTAAAAATAGGTCTCTACTAACTAGGTTAAGGTAAGCATGATAATTAATTATTAAATCAAGGATAAAGGATAGCAAAGGTGATTATATCTAAAGCCAAACAACATGTTATCACATTAAAACAATCATATAAAAAAATCAAACATATGAGAAAGGAAGAGGCGTACCTAAGTTGCATCCTAAAGCACTTTCATGAAAATATCAAAAGCTAGTTTGACAAATAGGACAACATACTATTCATCTCATTTAAGAAACAAGAAATAATAATCAAAGTAATCAGAAGAATATCACACATGAAGATGCCCATACACGAAGTTTTTCCTATTTATAGAATTAAAGAGATAGGAATGTACCTAGATAACATACACAACTTATAATGTGCTTGCATAAGGCTAAATGAGGTTAGATCAATTATTATAACAAATCACTATGATAGTGAATCCTAATATACATGGTAGTACAACTTTAAATGAAATGACAAGAATCCAAACAATATGAATTATCACATAGGACATGCATTCAACTCATCGTTAAGGTTAAACTATGTACAAGGTAGCTATACCAAAATTAGTGACTAAGTCAACATAAGTAGAAAAGGGGCAGAACAGTAGTATTCATAAAAAAAATCCTAAATAAATATTTAGAAGTACTATTTCATCATGGAAAAAAAAGGTAACATCTTCATTGTGTCTATATTACAATACAAAATCCGGAGTCAAGTCATGAGCTGTCAATTAACTCCAAATTAATAACAAAGTAACACTATACATGATTACTAACATTTGGTCAGAATACGAAGCTTCACAAAACAAATCTCAAAAAATATTTATAAGGGGAATTTACATACACAAAAAATCAGAGAACCTCTCTTACATGTCTCAATTATCATCCAAATGTCCAAGAAATTTATTGAAGGCCTAATTAATTCCAATTTACCAAAATCTCTAAAAGGTCTAGAATAAGATAGAATTATAAGGCATGCATAAACCAAAATTTTTAACCAACCTAGAAGTGAAATAAAATCATGCAAAAAATAATGCATGTTCAAAGTGTCTAATTTACAAAAAAAAAAAAAACAGTGGCAAGGTAAGTAAGTACATGATCAATTTTAAAAATAAGCAAACCACCCCTCTGTTCAAAATTAGGACCATGAAGTGGACACAACAAAGAAACAATATGTCTCTCAATTGGGAAAGAATTTTTCAATATTTTATGTATCTAAAATCAACTTCAAGAAGTTTTGAATCCAGAAAAATATCAAAACAATATTAAATAGTCATTTAATGTTTTAGAAACATAGAAACAAGTTGGAACTAAGTGAAAATTGAACCACTTAAAAGATTCATTCATAACTCTTATTTGAAAAATGTTTTTTGACTAAAAGTTTTTTCCAACATCAAGTTCAAGAAGTCCACAACATCATACAACCATAAGAGAAAAAATTTAAGAGCATCCTAAATTGGTCAAATCAAAATTTTATTTTAGAGGAACAGTAAACCAAGCAAGTTGGCAACGAAGGTTTTAAAAAAGGTAGTTTATGTAAGGGTCTCACCAAATCCCCATTTGATTGACACGAATCTAGTCTATGCATTCCTAACCTCACATGAGTATTGATAAACTCATCAAAGGTAAGAATTATCCCATTTATTTGGGACCACAAGATTGAATTCATATGCCACTTAAAAATGGAATTTTGATTGAAAGAAAATGAAAAATGCAAACCGAATGAAATCTAGTTGCATGCTTTTTAAAAAAAAGAAAAAAAAAAAAAAGAAACGATTTTTGACCCTAAGGACCCTAAATGAGTTTTGGAAATGCATTTTAATAAAGAAAATTTTGAGAAAAAGTTTCTTTTTGAAAAGAAAGAAATTATTTTTAAAACAATAAAACATCAAGCAAAACAAAAGAAAACAAAACCTCCAAAGAGATTTTTTACAACCAATGAAATTAAGATGGAGAGAGTAGAGGCTAGTCTTTATTATTTTCCAAGGGCCTTTGTAAATAAAATTCCACAAAGAAACATCCTAAGCGATAAACTATTGACTTTAGATCAAACAAACTAATGAGATATCAATCAAGAATTAACAATTAAGATTCAAGAAACATATGAGCTAAGATAGGTTCAGTCAAGAATTAACACCAATGACTTCGAAAACAAAACAAAGTAACATGGGGTCAATCGATATTAAAGTTAATAATTTCAAATCATGAATATAACAACCTGGGTTCAATAAGACTAATAAACTAAAATTCTAAAAACCTATAAACTAAATATAATGAATCACGAATTTAAATTAACAAACTTAAAACATGAGAATGATACCATGAGATCAACTAAACTAAGCAACTAAAATTCTAAAACTATAAACTAAATGAGATGGATCAAGACTAAATCAAAGTGAATCTAAAAATATGAACTTTAACACATAGGATCAATTATACTAATGGGTTAGAAATTCTAAAATTATAAACTAAATAAGATGGATTAAGACAAAATCAAAGTAAATCTGAAACATAAACTTTAACACATGGGATCAATTTCACTGATAAACTAAAAATTATATATATATATATAACACTTAAACTAAATAAAGTGAACCAAAACAAATTTAAAAACATGAACTTTAGCACATGGGAAATGTACTAAAAAAACAAATTAAACTAAATAAAGAGAAATCAAAATAAATTTGAAAACAAGAACTTTATCACATTGTATTAGCTATACTAATAGGCTAAAATTCTAAAACTATAAACTAAATAAGATGGACTATGACCAAATCAAAACAAATCTAACAATGTGAACTTTAACACAAGGGATCAATTATACTAATAAACTAAAAATTAAATATATAAAAACAACTAAACTAAAAAAATGAATTAAAATAAACTAAAATAAGTTTAAAAACATGAACTTTATCATATGGGATCAATTAGACCAATGAAAGAAAATTATAAAAACACCTAAACTAAATAAGATGAATAAAAAACCAAGCTCAACAAGATTAAAAACATGAACTTTATCACATGGGATCAATTAGATTAATGAAATAAAATTCTGAAAATACCTGAACTAAAATAGTATAGATAAAAAACTAAGATTACAATTTTTAAACATGGACATAGTAGCATGACACAAATTAAATTAACTCTAAAGATGTTAAAAACCCACACTAACATCTAGTTTACAAAATTAACAACCAAAAACTTCACTAACCTGTGATAACAAGAGATCAATGAGGACTAACATTACAAATAATAGGAACTTAAAACAACATGAAAAATTGAAAAAAAAAAGAAAAAAAAAAAGAGATAACAAGAGATTCAATGGAAAACTAACTCGTGTAGTTCTCCCCACTCTTGTAGAACCTTTATAGATTTTGTTTGTGCATGCCCTATGCGTCGATGCCACACCTTTGATGATGCCTTGCTAGATCTAGTAACTATCATAGCCTGAGTCACATTTTCCTCAAGGGCATAAAGACCTCCGTTCTTAGTACCTCCAGCTAGCACTGGTAAAGTTGATCCTTTATGACAAAACTAGTTGATGAGAATTCTATGGAACATAGGTTATCAAAGGTAAGTTGCCCAAAGGATGGTAATTTTTATTTTTTTTTAATTTATGAAACAACCAATAAATTTTTAAGCTATAGATCTTTATATTTTGTTTTCAATCTAACTTCACCAATATGTGAGATTCTTAAAGCGCCTCCATTTCTAACAAATATTACATCATTTCCTTTATATGGAGTTACTTGAGACATCTTACTTGGGTTATTTGGTATGGGGGTTCTTTCTCCTAAGCCTATATAGAAAGAGGGATCTTTGTCTTCATTTAGAACCATGGCAGCCAAAGCTTGAGGAATCTCCTCTGATTCATATGAATAGTTAAATCTGTTCCAACAATCCAAGGCTGAATGGTTCGCCTTATTACAAATCTAGCAAATGAGAGTACCTTTAGATTTTTAAGGTTTTTGTTATGGTGGGGGCTGGTTGTTTTTGAAGTCGTTTCTTGGATTCTTGGTTCCAATATGAACATTATGCCTTTGATCACCAGTGGCATTATAATTGAATCATCCTGTTGGAGTGAAGCCATGACCTTTAGAATGAAATCTTCCTTGATTTTTTTCTCTTCCTCAAATATTAGTGAAGTAGGCATGTTCATGGTTAACTGAATTCTTGTTCTCCTTATTTTTTGTCATAATAGTTTGTTCATGCCCTTATAGAGCTAGAACAAACTGATTGTAAGAGGGATATGGTGACTTTGATAACATGGCCACCCAAAAACCCATGTATTTAGTTTTGAGGACTTGAGCTAGTTGAAAAACCTTGTCCAGATCACTTACTAGTTTGCTAACTGCAGCTAATGCATTGCAAATGCCTTTGAAGTCTCTTAGATATTCATCAAGAGATCTTGTGCCTTTCTTTAGCCCTCAAAGTCTATTAGTCAGTTGCACGTTCTTTTCTTTGGTCATTGGCAGAAGTTTTCTTTGAAAGAGTTCCAAACATCATAAGCAGTCTCTGTTTCATCTAGAGAAGCATTACTTCTTCTGTCATGAGTCCAAGAAGCCACGATGTAAGTAGACCATTGTTGTGAGACAATGTTAGTATGGATTGATCATGGGCCTACTTTGTTTCAGTATCCATCATCTCTTCTGATGTACTTCTGTTTTCAAAGAGATAATG
Organism: Vitis riparia; assembly: GCF_004353265.1. Taxonomy (NCBI): domain Eukaryota; kingdom Viridiplantae; phylum Streptophyta; class Magnoliopsida; order Vitales; family Vitaceae; genus Vitis; species Vitis riparia. The sequence continues at coordinate 16,693,208 of NC_048445.1, forward strand.
AATTAATCTGAGACCTCAGACTAGGGGTAGAACTTGTGAGCACCATAAAGGAGATTGGACAGATTCCGTTTGATGGAAATGAGGTTTTAGCACTGATGAAAAGCCTGGATGCTAAGAACACTTTCTAGAATCCCCATGAGTTGTGTTATGTTAACCTGCTCTGATACCATGAATAACCAAAAGGATTTCTGGAACAAGACACAAACTAGAAGCTGCAAGAAGAGAAGAATTTCTAGAAGGTTGAACTTTTTCCATACACACGGACTGATTTTATATGCAAAGATGTTTTACAGTGTTGTAGACATTACGCTTTCTTTATACATCAGAAGGGAATAATATGCAAAAGGATTAAATAACAATTACAAACAATCTCATATGAGGTTTTGTTCTAGGAATCTCTTTGAACCTTAATTTTATTCATGTACCTTCTATTACTTTGAATTGAAAATTGGAAGACTCCCATCAATATCAAATCACTTCAAATTCTCTTTTTGTTACTTCTCTAGTTTTATGAATTCGAAGTTGCAAACACTAAAAATAAATAACAATGACAGAAAATTGATGATTTTCACTATTTGGATACATGTTTTTAGGATTATGTTTTGAAAAATACACATACTTTGAAAGTCAAAAGTCAAACTTCTCAAAAGTGCTATTTCTTTTCCATGATGCATGATTACATGATTCTCCCTAGTAATAATAAGATAAAGAATTTCAAATAATTTTCTCCCATTAAATGGTTTTATTTATTTATTAATTAATTAATTATTATGATTTGCTTTCTTTCAGGAAAAGGTATCTCCCTAAATTTTATCCATGTACATTTGTATTCTAGTTACCAAAATGGAGTCTGATTGTCCTAACAAAGTCATATTAGAAATGGAGCTGTTATCAATGACCGATAAATTGAGTATAAAAGGAATCAACTGTCATTTAGTTCTAGATGATCAATGGATTACTGCATAAAACATGAACAATAATATATAAGTAAAATATAATGGAGATGTCACCTATAAAAACAAGTTATTTATTTGCTTCCCTCACATGTCATCCATTAAACTTTCATGACGTTTGGTTTTTGTGTAGAATTGTATCGAGTATCCCAACCTATTTGTTAAAAAGTAGGTTTATACAAATAAGAACATGAATGTACGGATGTGGACCTGCGTCCTCACTCATCAACAAGACTCGCTTTTTAATAATGAAAAAAATAGTTCTGGTAAAATTGGAGTTGCTACTTATTTTATTATTATTTTAAGGGAAAACAAAATAAGAAACTAAAACCCCAAAAAAATTACTCAAATTTTGGAAAAGCATGTTTTCAAAAATCCCGAGTCTAGGTTTGGGGATCAGGTTACTTATCGGGAAGGTACCTTAAAAAGGTAGCACCCCTCTAAGCCTTAAAAAGGTCCCTACTAGCTAAGTTGAGGGAAGTATGTCAATTAGTCAGTTGATTGAGGATACCTAGGTAGGTTGAAGTGATTTCAAAACTCTATTATGCCAAACAAGAAAGCCAAATTGCAATCATAAAGAAGAGTTAAGGTGCGTACTTGGACTGCCTCTTAAGCACTATCACGAGACATCAAAGTTAGTTCAAGTAACAAGATATATAACGTACAACATGCATTTTATTCTATTAAAGAGACCAGACACTAGTCAAGGCAATTTGAAACACAATCAAGCATGAAGGTGCTTTACACACAAAGCATATCTATTTATAGAACTTGAAAGGATAAAAGGGGGAGAGGCGTACTTGGATAGCATGCATAAGTTATAAAGTGCTTTCAAAAATGCTAAAGTGGGTTAGGACAAGTATAATGTGACAAATAATAATGATAGTGAATCATAATACACATTGTACATGCATAATTCAAATGAAATAGCAAGAACTTAGCAAGATCGAATGACAAGGAAAAAAATAAACTTGAAGACATACATCTCATGCAATCAACAAAACAAACCTTCATATGTTGTCAAAAATTAGTTTGAGACCCTAAATAACATTAACTATTGTATATGACATACATGCAATTCAAGGTTAAAGCTAAACTAATGTACAAGAGAGTTAAAGAAAAATCAAAATTAGTGACCAAGACAAGACATGCGGCAAAGGGGTAGAATAATAGCATTTACAAGAAAAATCCTAATTAAATTCCTAGGAGTATTATTCGATCATGGAATGAATTATATAACATCCTATTTATGTCTAACATAAAATACCGAAGCCAAGGTCAAGCCAAGATAAGTCAAATAATTCCAATATAAATAATAATCTCAAGTAAAGTACAAAATCATCAGCATGCAGTCAGAATAAGAAGCATCACAAAACAAATCTTTAAAAAAAATATCCTGAAGTGGAATTTAATTGCAAACAAATTTAAGAAACATCTCCTACATGTATGGGGATTCAAATCAAATTTTTATTTCAGATGTTCAGTAAACCCAACAAGCTGACAATAAAAGGGTTTTTGAAAAATGATTTTCATGTAGTGATTTCACCAAATCCCCAATTGTACTTAAAAAAAAATTGAGACTAATAATCATAAAAAATTCTCATTTATGATATAAGAATTTAATATTTATGTGTCTTTCAATATCTAATTTTTATTTAAATTATATAATAAAAAAATCTTTTAATGTTATATTCTTTCAAATATTTTCTTTTTAGTTTTGCAATTTATGCAAGTTCCAATTTTTTAAAGGAAAAGGAAAGAAATAAAATCATCCATATTATTTTTAAATTAATCAATTTTTATTTATCGATAAATTTATTTTTTAATCATATATCTTTTGAATTTTTTAATTGTTTTTTAGGTATAGATCAGTTACGATAAATTCAAAGGGCCATGCAGGTATACGACATCACCAAGCATCTGACGTTCGATCATGTGCCTAGGTGTGGGTGGAGTGGCTAGGTAGGCCGAGGGGCTCCCTATATATATAGGTCCATATGTATATATCTATATGCACCCTGCGGAGGCCAAGAACTCCGCAGGAGTCATGCCAGGTGGTCACGGCGAGATGTGCTAAAGCCAAGAACATGCTTCTCCGCAGGAGTCATGCCAGGTGGTCACGGCGAGACGGGTACGGATCCTAGCGATGCCCCAAGAGATCCCTAATGCTGAGGTTGGGGTAAACAAGTAGCTGTCAAAATTTTTACGAAGAAGGTATGTTGATTTTAAATAATTAGTTGTTTGGTTGTCAAGAAAACCGTGGGGTGTGTAATCTTATTTCGATGTATGATTTCTCTTGGGGGTCCTAAATGATGAAAAAGAAATTCAAGATTCAAATTCTTGGTTTCTCCTGTTTTTCCGCAGTTCCTAAGAGCCCTTGTAGCCCACATAGTACTATGATACTATTTTAATTTCAAATTATTGTGTGCTTGGTTGCTGAGAAATCAAGGGAAAATGCAAAAGAATATACAGAGTATTTTGCAGGTTAATGTCTTTTCTTGTTTCGTTTGTTTGTATTGCAGCTAGTTTCTTGATCCTTCTTGGGTCGTTGATAATGGTTTCACAGTTTTCCTGCCTTGTATCAGAAACTAAAAACCATTGAAACTGTTTTGAATGGTTGCAGAGGTTCAACAGAGTGATGGAGAGGATGAAAGAGATGAAACAGTGGTGGCAAGAAGTAGAGGATGCTGGGCCTCTCCACAACAATACAAATGTATGTCTTTATTATTATTTGGTAGGCTTCGGAACAGGGGCACTTTCAAGTATATCATTGGGTATACTCCACCCGCTCTATGAGCCCAACCTTAGCATAAGGGTTCTCTTGTGGTTCCGCTGGGGATTCAGTACCCATCTTGTCGTGGCCACATGGAATGACTCCTGTTTTTAGAGGAGAAGAAAAGCGACCGACAACGGATCAGAAACGAATCAGAAACGGATCAATGAAGTGGAGGCAGAGGTGACAACACACCAATCCAACATATTTATACTTTTCTTGTTTTTTTCAAGTTGTTTTCAATATTGCCCTCCATGAGTTTTTAACTGTCCAATATTCCTATCATATTTTCGTTATTTCCTTGAATTTTCTACAGTGTTTTTTTGCCCTTGCTTATACCCAACACGAATAATTAATTCAACTGACTATTCCAATTGGCAACCATTTTACTTGTCTTTAATTTTATTTATTTTTAATAAATGTGGGGTATAATTTGTTATTAAAAGTTGTTTTAAAAATTAAGGTATTGTTTGGAAAAAAAAAAAAAAACTTAATTTTTTAGAACAAATCTAATAATATTTTTTTTTAAAAACAACAAATACGGAAGTGTATTGAAAGAAGACCTAAACTACATAATTGTGATGTTCTATTATTCATTTAAAAATTAAATTGCTCTTAAATTTGTTCTTTAGGTAATTTAAAATTTGTAAAATTATCCTTTTAGTAGGTATACAATGTTTATTTGATACAAGCTCAATTTACCATGGAAGATGATGTAATACTTTTTTAATAATTTAATTATTTCTATTTTAATGATCAGTGCCAACAATACCCTCAACCTCGACCTCCAAATCTTTGACCACGCCGACAAATTCCACTTGAATTTCACCCATAATTGTGAAACTTACCTCGCCATGATTGAAAAGCTCGCGCCCTTAAGCCCATGGAAACCTAACCTTTCAATTATACAAAACCCAAATCAAATACGGCGAAAACCTATTCACCACAATCATTCGCAACCCGAATCTTCCTACAAATTCCAAGTTTCGATCTCCAACCCTCAGTGTGGTTGTTCAACACTCTCTTGAACGCTTTGGTTTAGACTAAACAGTTTGATTTAGTGCATTTGATGTTCAAGAACCGTAGATAAAAATTTATGCATGTGAAAGTTCTGTAAGAAGAATGATATTGATTGTGCAATTAGGCTTTTGGAAATGACAGCAATGGGGTTTGTAACTCCAAATATGATTACTTATACTACCATTTTTTCCTGCTCCTTTTTGGTGGGGTGATTGATGTGATGTGTGAAAAGTTGGAAGGTTATGGGTGTTTGTGGGTTGTGGAAGAAGCTTCCCAAGAAAATAATGTTTTTCCATTCAATTGAAAAAATTATCAATTTATGATTTATTGATCAAACCGTGATCGAGTCGTTCACATAATAAATATATAATTTATATGTTATTAAAATTAAAAATAATTATAAAATATTTAAAATATATATAATTAAAAATTAATAATATTTATGACATTATTTATTTATTTTTATATAAATGTATTAATATTTTAAATTTAAAAAAAAAATATGTACAATATTTAAATATGAAAATATATTCAAAATGGTACAAAAATCATATTTAATTTTGAAAACATATTGAAAATGAAAATATATATTATTTTTTGAAATAACCTCTATAGTTATTTTCCATTAATTACCAACACAAACAACATGCAATACACAAGGATCAAACAAAGGCAATTCAAAGGAAAACGGAATTTCAAGGTGAAAATTTTGACAACTAACCTGACCAATATAGTGAGAGTAGAGGTCAACCTTCATGAGTTTTTGATAGCCTCCAAAAAAAAAAAAAAAAATGATTTGACAAACAATCCCCAAGGTAACAAACTAATGACATCCAGATTAAACAAACTAACAAAATATTAACAAAAAACTAACATCTAGAATTCAAAAAGTACATGAACTAAAATAAAATCAATTAAGGAACACATGAAAATAACAACATGGGATCAATTAAAATAAATTAACTAAAATTCTGAAAAAAAAACTCAAACAAAATATGATGAATCAAAAACCAAAGTTTAACGAACTTGAAAATATGAAAACAATAATATGTGATTAACTAGATTGATTAGCTAAAATTCCAAAAAAACTCAAACTAAATATTAATGGATCAAAAATGAAATTACCAAACTTAAAACATGAAAACAATAGCATGTGATTAACTAAATTAATTGACTAAAACTCTAAAATGTTCAAACTAAATATTAATGGATCAAAATTAAAACTACCAAACTTAAAACACGAAAACAATGACATGTGATTAACTAAATTAACTAACTAAAGTTATAATCAACTACAAAATTGAATATTAATAGATTAAAACTAAAATTAATGAATTCGAAAACACTCAAACACAAACACAAGATTCACTAAATTAATTAACTAAAAATTCTAAAACACATTTTTATTTTTACTCACTCAACAAATACCACTAACACTAATAAATCCAAGGTTAGCACTTTTAGCTCATTGATTTTTATTTTGTACTAGGCCACCAGCACCAAGCAATCCATGGCAGCATGTGTTATTTCAATTCATTGATTTTTATTTCTTTAGCCAAACCACTGAGTTAACATCTCACAACAATTCATGTTCACTTATTAATTCTTTTATTTTTAAATTCAAGCTACTAACATATCTTATAATCTACCATATTATACATACTTAATTGAATTCTTAAAATTCACATATGTATTCATCAACTTATTCACATGGGAACAAATAACCTAATAAACTAAAAAAAAAAAATCCTAAAAACTTTTAAACTAAATAGGACGAATCAAAAAAGTAAACTTAACAATTTGAAAACACCAACACATCGACATGGAATTAATAAAATTAAATAAAGTTAAACTAAAAAATCTAAAGCACATAGACTAAATGAGATTCATTTAACAACTTGAGATCACAAATATATCGACGTGGAATTAATAGAATTAAATAAAATAAAACTAAAAATCTAAAGCACATAGACTAAACAATATTAATTAAAACTAAATTTAACAACTTTGAGAGCACAATTATATCAGCATGGAATTAATTAAATTTAAAAAAAAAATACTAAAGCATATAGACTAAATGAGATTAATTCAAAAAAATAAATTTAACAACTTTGAGAGCATGAATATTTCGACACAAAATTAATTAATTTTTTTAAATAAAAAAAAAACTCAATACTAAAGCACATAGACTAAATGAAAATTTTTTGTGGGTTTAAAAATGTTAATTTTTCTATTTAATGAAAAATAGTATTTAAGAATAAGTAATTAGTTAAATATAAAACTAAAAGCAAACATCTAAAATCTAAAAACAAATTACTTTCAACAATAAGTTAAAAAACAAACACCACCTTAGCATATTAACTGCCATAACTCTACTTCCATGTCACCAAATATGATTTTTTAAACTTCCTTAACTTATTTTTAATGTAAATATTAAAACTACCAAATATAATATTTCAAATCTCTCTAATAATATTTGTAACTAATATAAAAACTATCATATGTATATATATATATATATATGAAAGACACCATATTTTAATTTTATATTTATAAAATAGTATATTTTGGTTTTCATGATATTTTTTATGTGATTTTATTTTATTTTCTTTTCAGATTTTTTTAATGTTTTAACTTTTTTGGAGTATGGAAAAACATTATCAAAACACATTTTTAGACCTATCTTCTATATTCTTTCCAAAATAAAATTAGTATAAGAAAATACTTTAATTTTCTTTGGGAAAAAAAATTATAAATTCATATTTTTCTTTCTTATACCTTTTCTCTCTATGTTTGTTCTTTCAAGCTCTTGAAATCAAACATAGCCTTAAGATGGAGGATAAACCCATGACACCTATGATATATCATTCAAAGCTTTATTTATTGGCATTTGACACAAACCTCTCATTGTGGTGATTATTTACCGATGTAAAAGAAGAAAAAATATGTAGAGTTCCCTCTTTGAATTGAGAAGAACAAAAACACCCTATGATACCTCCAATAACTCTCCATTCAAACGCACTAATTAGGATTGAGAAGAATCCATAGAGCCTGACCAGGTTCCGATGGTAGGTTCTACCAATGGTGCTTCACAAGCTTTATGCTAACAAATCCAAATAACGAGTAATGAATCTCAAGGAGAAGCTTACCAACATCACTTGCAATACTCGTTCTGTTGTAGAGTATCTTCAAACCATCAAAGGAATTGCTGATGAGCTAGCTCTCATTGACACTCATTTAAGTGATGATGATCTAACTATTTTTGCTCTCAATGGCATTGGTAGTGGCTTTAAGGAGATTTATGCTACAATAAGAGCCTGAGACACTCCTATTTCATTTGAAGAACTTCATGACAAGCTGGTAGAACATGAAGCTTTCTTGAAAAGAGAAGAGTCACGTGGTGGTTCAAATGTCACTCTGAATAACACTCGCACAAGTCTTGGCAACACCCAACCTCGATATGGCAATGGACAAAGTTATATAGGGAAGAGGTTCTTTAATAACTGCAATCACCAAGGAAGGAAGTTCAACAACAATGATAACCATAACAATCAGTTTCACTCCAATGTTGTATGTCAATTTTGTCAGAAAAAGGGGCATACTGCTAGACAATGCAATTTAGCCAAGAGGCTCTTGCAACAACAGCCAGAGGTTTATCACACCTCTTTTGGGAACTCGTCATCTTCAAATTGGATTGTGGACTCTAGTACCTCCCATCATGTTACTGGCAATTTAACTAATCTTTTCCACCACCAGCTTTATGAAGGTCTTGATGACATTCTCTTGGGTGATGGTTCAGGCCTCAAAATTACTCACACTGGTTCTTCTAACCTTCCTGCTTCCTCTAAATCTTTTTGTTTGTCAAATGTGTTATGTGTTCTCTCCATAAAGCAAAACTTAATTTCTATCTCTAAGTTTTGTAAAACCAACAATGCTTCTATTGAGTTTTTTCTTCTTCTTTTGTTGTCAATGATCTCAAAACGGGGACGCGTCTCACTCAAGGGCGGAGCAAGGATGATGTGTTTGAGTGGCCTTGGCCTAACAGGGGAAACGCATTGGGCACCTCTCCTAAACAAGCCTGTGTTAGATCAAATGGAAACACAGTGGGTACCTCTCCTAAACAAGCCTGTGTTAGTGTCAAGACATCACTTGCCAATTGATATCATCGTTTAGGACATCCATCATCTCGTATTTTTCAGTTTTTAATTCGCAAACATAATCTTCCAATTTATCATACTGAGTCATTCCACAGTTTCTTTTGTGAGTCATGTTTATGTAATAAGAGCCACAAGTTGCCTTTTGGAGTTTCTTCACTTCAAAGTCGTGGTCCTCTTGATTTAGTTTATTCAGATGTATGGGGCCTTCCCCAATTGAATCAATTGATGGCTTTCGGTGCTATCTTATTTTCATCGATTATTTTACAAAATATGTCTGGTTATTTCCTATGGCTTACAAGTCTGATGTTTACACAGTTTTTCCCCAAATTCAAGTCTATGGTCGAAAAATACTTTAAAGCATCATTGGTAACTTTTTACACAGATGGTGGCACTGAATATAAAAGTCTTAAATCCTACTTTGTATCACAAGGTATTCAACATCAAGTGTCTTCCCCTTACACACCCAAACATGTAGGCTCTGCTGAAAGGAAACATCGTCACATTGTTGAAATAGGTTTGGCCATGCTCCACAAAGCTTCTCTACCTTTAAATATTAGTCTCAGGCTTTCCTTGCTGCTGCATACTTAATCAATTGTTTGCCCACTCCAGTTCTTAACATCAAACACCTTTTGAGTCTCTCTTTCAAAAGCTGCCAAACTGTGATAAGTTACGAGCTTTTGGGTGCTTATGTTTTCCTTGGTTGCGTCCTTATTTTGATTATAAACTTGATAAACGCTCCAAGCCCTGTGTCTTTATAGGATATTCCAACACTCACAATGCTTATAAGTGTTTAGACTTGTCTTCCAACCGTGTGTACATCTCTCGTCATGTCCAATTCATCAAACATCAATTTCCTCTTGGCCTCAAATACTTCGCCTACAGATCTTGACCAAGTTGTCTCCACTTGGTCTTCGTGTTTCCCAGCTCTTGCTGCTATCCAACCTTCTTTTTTTGTGGCTCCCACTCCCTCCGAATCTTTCCCGTACTAAGGACTTCTTCCACTACCACACAACCTAATCAAGAGTTGCTCTCATCATGTTCTTCTGCTAGTTCCAGTCCACCTACTACACCTTCAGCTCCTCTCTCGGTGTGTGATGCTACTCCAAGGTATGATTTCTCCTCTTCCTC